>NC_046657.1:77424202-77425909 GCF_010883055.1 Belonocnema kinseyi | reverse complement strand
AATTAATTATACTATTATAATTATGTTATATTATAATAGTCTTATTTAAATCTTGATCCGCATTTGAAATAAATTAAAGAAATTGGTGATTTTGGAATTCATTTCGTTTGAATAGAAACTCAATTATTTGATTGAAAAATTAATTATTTTGTTAAAAATTTAACTACTTTGTTAAAAATTTTATTTCTTTTATTTGAAGGTTCATCTCTTTCGTTGAAAATACATTTTTGAAACTGACAATTAATCTATACCATTTTTGGTTAAAAAATCATGTATTTTATTAACAATTCGTCTTTCTTTGTAGAAATAAAATTGATTTATGGAAAATTTATACTTTTTGAATAAAAATAACATTTTTCGGTTGAATTATCAACTGTAAATATTTTTTGGTTGCAAAGTTACAAATTAATTTTGTTTTAAATTCTCATATTTGCGATTTATAAGTCTGGGATTCAAAATCTGTGACTTTTTTGCAATTAAATACATCTAAACTTATACTTGGGAAGTTAAAAATTAATGATTTGATGGCATATAATGAAAACTCAATTTTAAACCAAAAGTGTTATAATGCATTGATTTTTAGTATTTCAAGACGCTTTTTAGATTCCTTTTGATCGCAAGGAATCAAAGATTTTGAATTTCGAGGTTTCAGAAAGCTAATTTTCAAATTGAGACTTTTTTTGTTTTGAATTTTAATTCCCGTTACTCGAACTGCTCAATAATGGAAACGTCCATGGAGGGTTAGACCTTCTTGTTGGTAGCAGGTACCGCAACGAGATTTTAAGTCGATCCGCCGCGGCAGTAGTTTGCCGACCACTGTTGTAGAGGACATTCTAAGCAATCTATAAAGAAAAATAAAATAAAAACGGTTTTTTTTAAATTCAGTTTATATATTGTCTTGTAGTACAAAATTAAAAGGAAACAAGGGGTAATAGGAACAATGCATATTAAGAAATAGCAGAAATTTGAACATACCATGTTGCGCTCGATTTATATTTTTGGCTGTTAATTTTACAAGATAATTCCTCTCAAGCTTAGCTTTATAAAATGTGCATGTTACTAGTTCATCCGACTTTTCCATTGGGCAAAAATTGTTTCCAAAAATAATGCAAAACTGTCTACGCTTTCCTGCGTGTGCTTCACAATGTGAGGCTTAAAATGAAATGCGCTTATCTTATAATTGCTTTTTATATTCGTAAACTTCTTCAAATGTGCTTCCAACTTTTCCACGTGGTGACACCGCCAGCCGACGGCGACACGTAAGCGGCCAATTAAAAAATGAATGATTTTTATTATTAGTTTTTGTGTGTTAACACAGTTTAATTTGAGTTGAAAAAAGAACAGTTAAGTTTTAAACAGAAATTAAAAACCCAACGAGACTTTTAACTTTAAAATGTCTTTGCAGTAAAGAGCAATTCCATGTCAAATTATCTGAAGAATCTGAGATATAGTTAGTAATTTTAATGAAAATTCTAGTACCTGTTCTCTTAGGCTGAAAAGAAAACCCCCAAAATAATGTTTGAAAAATGCAAGAAACTAAGAAGATATTAAAAATTAAGCTTTTTTAGTTTGGTGATTTTAATAATGTTAAATAGTATTTTTGCAGAAGAAAAAACACTTTTCATTTTCCATATTTTTTTAAATAGCTCACAACGTCCTCTATAGGCCCTGTTACTAATATCACACTTTTTACCCCCCCCCCCCCCC
>NC_046657.1:77417695-77424102 GCF_010883055.1 Belonocnema kinseyi | reverse complement strand
CGCCAATTAGCACAAATGGTAAGTTCCGACAGTGCCTACAAGTGTGCCTACTGGCCGCTAGATGGCAATACCGGTTTCATATGTATACACCTGGTATACATACATACATACAAAAATATATAAAAACATGCGTACATATATACATATATATACATATATAATATAATGATAATTACATAATTTACATACATTTCTTTTAATGTTTAACAAAGTTCTATTTGTTCACACAATTTTCATTTGCACAAGCAGTTATTTTTCGATAACTATTGAATAGAACACATATAATTAATTACGATGTCAAAAGTATTTTTGAAAAGTAATTATTTAAACAAATTATATTTGTTTAAACAATTGAAAAGTGGTAAATTTTTTCTTTCTATACTCTATAAAGTCAGAAACATAATGCTATGTGTTCTATTTTATTGAAATTCTTTTAGTTACCGAAAAAAACTGCTTTAGCAAATAAATATTGTTTAAAGAAAAAAAATTTATTGAAGAATAAAATAAATGTGTCAAAATTATATAATTATTCAACAGAAAGTAGCATATGATACCAATTTGAATAAAATGGGACATCTCTGGCTCAATTGAAAAAATTTTGAAAATAAACAATAATTAATTCTTCAAATAATTACGTAATGTTTTTAGACAAATTTACTACTCCAAACAATGACAAAATATTTCATTTCAATAAGAAAATAAGATCATTTTTTTAATTTCTGGGGAATAAATGATTGTTTAAATAGTTCACATTTGTTTAAACAATAAAAAATTGTTTTAAAAGTCATAATAAATATTAAAATTGTATATTAATTGTTATTTATTTGAAAACGACTAAGGGAATTGCTGAAAAGTAACAATAAGCATATCTGCGACAACTTATTCTAATTTTAATCTTTTCATTGCAAGTAACATATCATTGGAATCGCAAATAAACGTACATTTCGAATATAATATTTTTAGATTGCTGATAGAAAAATAAAAAATTTTCTATTCATATTTGGAAGAGATAATTTAGCACGAAATTTAATCAAGAATTATTTAAGATTTTAAGGCGACCTCAAAGTCAAATCAGAAACTGGTTCAAAAATTTCGAAATTGGAAAATGTTAAGTTGAAATTTTTTTAAAATAAATAATTTTCAATATGAAGCAATTAAAATTCGAGAATTTGCAAACGAAAACTAAATTGAATGTTTCAATGATTGTAAATGTTTTAATTCAGTAATGAATAGGAAAATTCAGAGATATAAATCTGTAACCATTCAAAAACTTCGAATTTTTATTTATTTTTATTTTACACAATGCAATTTTAAGCTTTTTAATTTCAACCAGTTCATTCAAAATAAGGGCCGCATTTTGGAGCGTGCAAGCCGTGCGGTTGCACAGAGCGCCATGGTTGAGCGGGAGGGACCATGCGATTTTACTGCCTGCCTTCTTCGACCTGTGTTTTCAGGTTTCTGGAAAGGTGACAACTTGGTACCTGTTTGTCCAAGTCTAGTCTCAAGATTAGTAATAGCCTTTTCACTTATCCATTCAAAGATCTGAACTAAGATTGTCTTTCGATGATCATTTCTTACGATACTTTGTAAATTTACAATAATTATTAATCATTTAAATAATTTTCATAAACATGAAACGTAAGTTGTATTCATATAAGGTAATACCTCTAAAACTGTTTTTTCCTTATTAATTGTTGAAGTTATTTTTAGTTTATTCGAACTTGATTAATTGAAAATAATTTCAAAAGTACCTCCCCAACACAAATTCGGAGCTGCACACTTTCCATTCAGAACTGCATGCACACTTGTGCAGAGCTGCACGTTAGATTATGCTCTGTTGTTAAATCTACAAGAATGGTTAATTATTTAAAGGACTTTCATAACAACTTCAGAATTTGGCTATTTTTCAAACGAATAGGGTCAGTTTTTTTACAAATTTAATTAAGAACGTCTTTCCGATTAATTATAATAATCGCAGTTTCAAGATTTATTATTTAAACTACTTCCATGAGCAAATTAATAGTTTGGGCATTTTTTGAAAAATAGGCCTAATTTGTTTACGGAATCAACAAAGAATATATATTTCTAATCACATTTTCCTACGAAACCTTGAAAATTTACAATAATGATTTATTATACAAATAAATTGCATAAACAAATTCACAACTTTACTTTTTTTAGATTTTGAACCTTTTGAACATTTTAAAACAAATTAATTTTTATAAGAAAATGTATGCACTATATTTTTAATAAGAATTAAAAAAGAACTTAAAACTCTATAAGGTAAAAACTGTCATTTTCATTAGTTTCAGTAAGTATCTATTTTTATTAATTTCTTAAAGTAATTTGATAATCTCTTCAGTTAAATATTTTGCTTTATGAAGATTTTCTGTAGTATATTTTTTCTTGCAATACTTTTCTCCATATATTTTACTAGATTAATCATTCGAACATATGACCAGTATTATTATCACTTATTGTAATATGATTTTTACCTTCTCATCAGAGAAGGTATTAGATTTGTGTAAAATTTCACCTCCCAGTTTTTGTCAAATGTCCACATTTTGAGACCCCCTGAATCCGAGAAACCGGTTTTTACGAATGTGTCTATCTGTTTGTATGGCTGTATGTCTGTCTGTCTGTCTGTGAACACGATAAATTTTGAAAAAAGTAATTTATTAGACTGCCCTTTGGTAGACTCGTTTAGTGTCCTAAACTAAAGGTCAAGGTCATTAGCCAGCCATTTTGGATGAAAATTCAAAAAGTGGGCACTTTTTTAATAATTTTGAGACCACTTTTTTAAAAATTCAAAAATTCTTTGTATGGTTATTCATAGTGTTGAAAAAATTAAAAAATTAATCCTAATTACTTTTTTCGAAAAATCAAAAATTACTGGAGTTATAGCATTTTCAAAATCCAAAAAAAAACAAACTAAAATGAACAATTTAGGCCAAACAACGCATGATAAGAAAAAAGAGTCTGGAGAAGAAAAACATTGCTTTTTGACAGCCCTACAAGATTATGATAACAACTTTTTCAATTTGGTCAAAAAGTTGAAAATTCGAAATTTGATCATACAAAAAAATTTCGAAACCACATCTTTTCAAGATTTAAAAATTCTATCTACGTTTGTTCATAGCACTCAGAAACTCAAACAATTTATCCCCATGACTTTTTTCTATAAAAAGAAAATTATCAGAGTTAGAGCATTTTCAAAATCCAAAAAAACAGACTGAAATAAACATTTTAAGCCAAACAACGCATGTTATGAAAAAAAGACAGGAGAAGAAAAACTTAGCCTTTTGAAAGCCCTACAGGACTACGATAACAACTTTTTTAATTTTGTCGAAAAGTTGAACATTCCAAATTTGATCGTACCAAAAATAATGAAAAATTCCAAAATTCCATGTTTTGGTCAAACCATGCAAGATAAGAAAAAAGTGAAAAAGCTCAAATTGCGCGCCCTAGAAAGAACTACAAATTGATAATGAATCACTTTTCGATATAAGCTACGAAAAAAATGAGACAAAAATTGTTCATCCAAAAAAGAGCTATAATTTTTGATAAGACACACGGAGAAAAATGGATGTTCAAATGTAGATGTTCAAAGGGTGAGATTGTAGCACCTAATACGCAGATATTGATGCCAAACATTTAACATCTTTTTGAGATGTTAGGCGTACAAATATTTTTATGTTAAACTGAAACACATTCAGATGTTAAAACCGTTCGAGCGCATGTGCATCGCGCATTGCAATTTCACGACTATATTTCAAAGCTATATATATTAAATATTAAAATTATGGAATATTACAATTTTGGAACATTTCCAAAGAATAAAAATTAGATGTCCTTAGATGAAATTGGATAACGACTTTTTTAAGTTTAAAGAAGTGAAAAACGATCTTATGTTTTAGGTTTATTGACTTAACACATATGACAAAAGGTTTATAAATTTGAAATAAAATTTTAGTTTAAGTAACTTAAAATAGATAGAATATTTAATTCAGATTACAGATCATTCGTTCTCCGATTATTCATCCACGATTTTATTTTGAATTACAAATATTGAATATAACCTCAACTTGACGGAATGCATCATCTGGTCGACATTTTATACTCCTTATCTTTTTTTTTCGTTCGTGTACGAACATTAAAGTTTAATTTAAAATACACAAATAAGTTATCAATTAATTCCTTAAATGACCATAAATAAGTAAACTCCTCAAATATTTACAGACGTAATTTGACATAACCATACGATGTAATATCTCGGATTTTTCAGTAGAACATTTTGAATGTTAGGGAGTAACATTTCACATTTTAAGATCTACAGATGCTAACTTCGAACATCTAGATTGTTGTCCTATAGTTAAACATATAATATGTTAACCCAGAACATCTAGATTTTACTTTTGAACATCCATTTTTCACCGTGCAGTTACTTTTTGCTTTAGTCGTAAAAAATAACATTCTAAATAAAAATATTAAATTTGTTTAAAAAAACGACACCAGGTATGAACTTAAATGACCAGACAACAGTTGTTCACCTTAAAAGATCCATAAATTTATTATTAATCATTTTTCGATTGGACGACTAGATCTTCTTTTAATCGTAAAACATAAGATAAAAAATGCAAAAATGCACTTTTTGGAAAAAGCACAGAAAAGGCGAAAGAGAACATAGGCTCCTATATAATAACCTATATAGGTTCCTGTATTAGACTCTATGCAGATGCGTAGTAGTTTTTTTTTAATCGTAAAAAACAACATTAAAAATAAAAAATTATAAAAACAAGGAAACAAGAATTAGTATAATTCAATTTTTATGTATATTATGAATTGTAATGATATACATTTATTGAAATGATACATGTTTCAGAGTAGCTTAGAATACAATTTAAAGCAAAATATGAAACAAATACAAAAATAATCATGATAAATACAATTTTCTTCTTATTTTGCAATTTTTAAATAAGTAATCCCAGGCAGAGTTACATAAAAATGTATTATAATTGATATAAAAGTGTTGTGTATAATGTAGAAAAGTTGACATGTTGGAAAAAATCGAGTGCGAAGGACGAGATACGTGATGAGAATGTGTTCGTTAAAGCCAAAACAGCGTTAACAAAGGAGAGTTCAAAATCACAAAATTACAGTTGTCGGGCTGTTTACCTTTGATTTTAAAAGGTCTGTGTCCGAATGCGGAATAAATGCGGAACAAATGCAAAGACTAAGTGCGGAGTGCGATTGCCATCAGTCGCGTGCCGTAGGTGCGCTCAAACTCTCTTTTAAAGAAAGAATTACATAATCGAGCTCGAAGCGCGAGATAAATGTACAATCGAGGGCGAAGCGCGAGAACCAACAGTGGCGCGCCCCAGGAGATGAGAATGTGCCCGCGTAGCGAGCAGATTTTTTATGTTTGACTCCACACTGGAACAGAGGTCTCTCAAATTCACATTCTATGCGCATTTGAACTTTTTTCTTTTACTAAGGCGGGCCTAAAATCAGTGCATTAATTTTAGTACAATGGAAGTACTTGCATTTGCCTAAACATTTGATAAAAATGTTTAGTGTTGTACAATCATTTATTCTGCATAGTGAGAGGGTATCCACGCGAATCTGTGTACAAATAGAAGTTATGAAAGTAAAAATGATTATCGTGGTATTTTATTGAACTTTATTTCCAAATAAAATAATTGCAAGCAAAGTAGTGATTCGCGCGCAGAGCGCGCATATGAGTTTTTATTTTGGTTGAAAATTCGTCATTTTGGTAGATAGTTCGTCTTCTTGATTGACAATTAAACTTTGTAGTTAAAAATTCAAATGCTATTTCCTTGAAAATTCATGTATTTTGTTAACAATTCGCCTTGTTAGTCGATAGAATGATTTATTTAACTGAAAATTCAACTGAACGCAGTTGATAATGAAGCTATTTTGTTGAAAGTTAAAAAAAATTAACGAATCCAGTTGAATATTTCTTCAATTCAGTTGCAAATTCATCTCGTTGATTAAAAATTTGACTATTTTGTTGAAAATGACTTTTTTAACTGAAAAT
Source organism: Belonocnema kinseyi (assembly GCF_010883055.1). Classification (NCBI taxonomy): domain Eukaryota; kingdom Metazoa; phylum Arthropoda; class Insecta; order Hymenoptera; family Cynipidae; genus Belonocnema; species Belonocnema kinseyi. The sequence goes on along the minus strand of NC_046657.1, from coordinate 77,418,044 downwards.
GCAACTATTTCATTTTTGGTTTAAAATTTATATTTTTCACTTGAAATGAAAGTATTTTATAAAAATTGTCCTTTCTGAGTTGAACATTCCTGTAGTTTGTTGAAAATTCGTCTTCTTTGTACTCTCTAAATCTGAATCAGCATATGCCTAATTCAAATCAGCGTATATACTCGTACACTGCTGAAACCTGATCATACCTGAAAACTGAGCAAAAGTTTGCCGACCACTGTCCTAGAGACTTCCCGCTTATATTTCCACTTTTTACAACCTCAGGCCTGACTGTTTCAAAGGATAGTTTCCTGAACGATGAATGGGCTAGCTGCATTACAGATTAGAGTCCCAAATATTT
>NC_046657.1:77413007-77417595 GCF_010883055.1 Belonocnema kinseyi | reverse complement strand
AAGAGGAGAAATGGGTTGCGCGCGCAACCCAGGCATTTATATCGTCTCCTACCATATTCACACGGACATAGACGTGTCATAGTATTGGACCACGTCTCGTTTTAGATCTGGGATCACGGTCATCCCCTAGGGCGCGCAACTGTTGGTTCTCGCGCTTCGCCCTCGATTGTACATTTGTCACGCGCTTCGAGCTCGATTATGTATTTACCTCGCGCTACGCGCTCGGTCTTTATATTTTCGCACATTCTTGCGTAAACATTTTAAAATTAAGACTAAAAACATCCACCATTGTAATTTTGTAATTGTGAATTCTCTTTCGTTAAAACAGAGTTTGAGCGCACCCATGGCACGCGACTGATGGCAATCGTACTCCGCACTTAGTCTTTGCATTTTTTCCGCATTTCTTCTGCATTCGGGCACAGACCTTTTAAAATCAAAGGTGAACGGACCGACAACTGTAATTTTTTTTTTGAACTCTCTTTTGTTAAAGCTCTTTTGGCTTTAACGAAAACATTCTCATTACGTATCTCGTGCTTCGCACTCGATTTTGTCCAACATGTCAACTTTTCTACATTATACACAACACTTTTATATCAGTTATGATACATTTTTATGTAACTCTGCCTGGGATTACTTATTAAAAAATTGCAAAATAAAAAGCAAATTGTATTTATCATGATTGTTTTTGTATTTGTTCCTTATTTTGCTTTAAATTGTATTCTAAGCTGCTCTGAAACATGTATAATTTCAATAAATGTATATAATTACAATCCATAATATGCATAAAAATTGAATCATACTAATTCTTATTTCCTTGTTTTTATAATTTTTTATTTTTAATGTTGTTTTTTACGATTAAATAAAAACTACTGCGCATCTGCACAGGGTCTAATACAGGAACCTATATAGAGTCCTATAAAGGAGCCTTAATGGATCTTTTCAGGCGAACAACTGTTGTCTGGTAATTTAAGTTCACACCTTGTGTTATTTTTTCAAACAAATTTAATATTTTGATTTAGAATGTTATTTTTTACGACTAAAGCAAAAACTAACTGTCCTGTCAAAAATTATAGCTCTTTTTTGGATCACCAATTTTTGTCTCATTTTTATATTCTCATCATTTATGATTGAGAAAGTATTATAATTGTCGGAAATTTGACATCACACTTTTTCAACGGATCTCCACGTTTCGAGACACCCTGAATCCGAAAATCAGGTTTTTACGATGGCGTCTGTCTGTCTGTCCGTTCGTCCGTAAACACGAAAATTCTTGAAAAAATGAACGAATCAAATTCATCTTTGGCACACTTTTTTTAGGTCCTAAAAGAAAGTACGAGTTCATGAACCAGCTATTGTTGATACAAATTCAAAAAGTACTTTTTGTTTTATTCGTGAAAAATAACGTTGCAAAAAAAAAAATGTGTGGAAAAACGACGAAAGTTACGAGAAAAAAAATCCAACAAAATCTGTTTACAAATGTCTGTCGGAGAATGAGCGCGCAGCGCGAGCGTCACGATGAGAATGTGTACCTCAAAGCCTACAGAGCTTTGAGAAACTGAATCTTTGACTATACTTCATTAAGTAGACAATTCAGAATATGAAGACGCATGTAAATACTGCCATCTAAAAGAGATCTTTTTGATAAAGTTTGTTTTCAAGCATTCCAAATGCTAAGAATGAATATCCGAGCGCGAAGAGCGAGGTGTAATTATGTTCGAGCGTGAAGCGCGAGGTAAACTCTAATCGAGCGCGAACCGCGAGATTCAACCATTGCGCGCCCTAGGCGCGCTCAAACTTGCGATTCATTATCAATTTGTAGTTCCTTCCAGGGCGCGCAATTTGAGCTTTTTCACTTTTTTCGTATCTTGCATAGTTTGACCAAAAAATGGAGTTTTTGAATTTTTCATTATTTTTGGTACGATCAAATTTGGAATGTTCAACTTTTCGACCAAATTAAAAAAGTTGTTATCGTAGTTCTATAGGGCTTTCAAAAAGCGAAGTTTTTCTTCTCCTGGCTTTTTTTCTTATCATGCGTTGTTTGGCCTAAATTGTTCATTTTAGTTTTTTTTTTGGATTTTGAAAATGCTATCATCCAAAATGGCTAGCCTACGAAATTGACCTTTAGGGTAGGACACTAAACGAGTGTACCAAAGGGCAACCTAATATATTTCTTTTTTCAAAAGTATCGTGTTCACAAACAGACAGACAGACATACAGACATACAGGCATACAGACATACAAACAGATAAGACACATTCGTAAAAACCTGTTTTTCGGATTTAGAGGGTCTCAAAACGTGGACATTTGACAAAAGATGGGGGGGGGGGTTAAATTTTACACAAATCTAATACCTTCTTTGATGAGAATGTAAAAATCATATTACAATAAGTGATAATAATACTGGTTATATGTTCGACTGATTAATCACAGTAAAATATATGGAGAAAAGTATTGCAAGAGAAAATATACTACAGAAAATCTTGATAAAGCAAAATATTTAACTGAAGAGATTATGAAAATACTTTAAGAAATTAATAAAAATAGATACTTGCTATGACATGAGAAAAAATGAAAATGAAAGGTTTTACCATTATAGAATTTTAATTTATTTTCTAATTCTTATTCAATATATAGTATATTTTCTTATAAAAATTAATTTGTTTAAAATGTTCAAATGGTTCAAAATCTAAAAAAAGTTAAGTTCTGAATTTGTTTATGAAATTTATTTGTATAATAAATCAGTATTGTAAATTTGCAAGGTGTCGTAGGAAAATGTGATTGGAAATATATTCTTTGTTGATTCCGTAAACAAATTAGGCCTATTCTTCAAAAAATGTCCAAACTCTTAATTTGCTCATGACAGTAGTTTAAATAATAAATCTTGAAAATGCGATTATTATAATTAATCGGAAAGACGTTCTTAATTAAATTTGTAAAAAAAAATGACCCTATTCGTTTGAAAAATAGACAAATTCTGAATTTGTTATGAAAGTTCTTTAAATAATTAACCATTCTTATAGATTTAACAAAAAACTTAGGAAAGAGCAATGGGAAAGACAATCATAGTTAACTTCGTAAACAAATTGTGTTTATTAATTGAAAAATACCTCACCTCTCAATATGTTTATGAAAATTGTTTAAATGATTAATAATTATTATAAATTTACAAAGCATCGTAAGAAATTATCTTCAAAAGACAATCTTAGTTCAGATCTTTGAATGGATAAGTGAAAAAGCTATTACGGATCTTAAGACTAGACTTGGACAAACAGGTACCAAGTTTTCACCTTTCTAGAAACCTGAAAACACAGGTCGAGGAAGGCAGGGAGTACAATCGCATGCTCCCTCCTCTTCAACCATGACGCTCTGTGCAACCGCACGGCTTGCACGCCCAAAAATGCGGCCCTTATTTTAAATGAACTGGTTGAAATTAAAAAGTTTAAAAATGCATTGTGTAAAATAAAAATAAATAAAAATTCGAAGTTTTTGAATGGTTACAGTTTTAGAACTCTGAATTTTCATATTCAATACTAAATTAAAACATTTACAAATATTGAAACATTCAATTTAGTTTTCGTTTGCAAATTCTTGAATTTTAATTGCTTCATATTGAAAATTATTTATTTTGAAAAAATTTCAACTTAACATTTTCCAATTTTGAAATTTTTGAACCAGTTTCTGATTTGACTTTGAGGTCGCCTTGAAAACTTGAATAATTCTTGATGAACTTTCGTGCTAATATATCTCTTCCAAATATGAATAGGAAATTTTTTATTTTTCTATCAGCAATTTGAAAATATTATATTCGAAATGTACGTTTATTTGCGATTCCAACGATATGTTACTTGCAATAAAAAGACTAAAATTAGAATAAGTTGTCGCAGATTTGCTTATTGTTATTTTTCAGCAATTCCCGTCGTCGTTTTCAAAGAAATAATCATTAATATACAATTTTAATACTAACTATGAGTTTTAAAACCATTTTCAATTGTTTAAACAAATTTAAATAATTTAAACAATCATTTATTCCCTAGAAATTAAAAAAATGATCTTATTTTCTTATTGAAATGCAATATTTGGTCATTGTTTGAAGTAGTAAATTTGTCTAAAAACATTACGTAATTATTTGAACAATTAATTATTGTTTATTTTCAAAATTTTTTCAATTCAGCCAGAGATGTCCAATTTTATTCAAATTGGTATCATGTGCTACTTTCTGTTAAATAATTATATAATTTTGACACATTTATTTTATTGTTTAATAATTTTTTTTCTTTAAACAATATTTATTTTCTAAAGCAGTTTTTTCGGTAACTAAAAGAATTGCAATAAAAGAGAACACATAGCATTATGTTTTTGACTACATAGCGTATAGAAAGAAAAATTTTACCACTTTTTAATTGTTTAAACAAATATAATTTGTTTAAATAATTACTTTTCCAAAAATACTTTCGAAATCGTAATTAATCATATGTCTTCTATTTAATAGGTATAGAAAAATAACTGCTTGAGCAAATGAAAATTGTGTGAATAAATAGAACTTTGTTAAACATTAAAGGAAATGTATGAAAATTATGTTATTATTATT
>NC_046657.1:77411145-77412907 GCF_010883055.1 Belonocnema kinseyi | reverse complement strand
TTCGACATTTTCTGGTGTAGTCACCTCTTTTGGGCGCCCAGATCGTTCAGCATCAACTGTGCTCGTACGGCCACAACGAAACTCGGTAAACCACTTATGAATTGTTCATTCATGCTTAGTTGCAAAAGCAGAATTGCATGTAATCGGCTTCGAATTGGTTCCTCAGCCACCGTATTCACCAGACCTGGCCCCCAGCGACTATTACTTGTTCCCTAACCTGAAGAGATGGCTCACCGGTAAGCGTTTTTACTCAAATGAGGAGCTCATAGCTGAAACTGAGGCGTATTTTGGAGACCTTCCGATCGAGTACTTTTCGGACGGTATCAAAAAGTTAGAAAATCGTTGGACTCGCTGTATCGACCTAAAAGGAAAGTATGTTGAAAAATAAAACCGACTTTGGCCAAAGAAACGTCTCCGTGTTTTATTTTTCAGGGACTTATCAGACTGCCTAGTATGCTAGACATTCACATAACTGTTATGTACTTCAATAGTCTATATATATTTTTTAATTTGACGCCGTTTTTATTTTATTTGTAATAAATATATAATTTTCCTTAGTTTTTAATTTAGTTTCATTTAATTATTTCCTTTATTTATTTATTTTGTATTTATTGAGAAAAATAAGTTGAAACTTAAAAATTTTCTCCATCGGTAATGTATAGACAAATATATTTTCCATCTGGTCGATTAAGCTTTTGTTTGCATTTTAGTTGTTTAACTTTTTACATATTTAATTCCATTCCAAAATTTTTATATTGCAAAAATAATTATTTTAAATGCTTTCCTTTAATAAAAAACTTGATTTTTTAAATTTGTTCGTAAATAAATTAATTTTCTAATAATCCAAATATTTTATTAACTTTCAGTTTCTTTAATAAATTTTAAAGGCTTATGCATTATAAATTAATTACCTCTTTAACAAAAAAGGTTTTTTTAAAGAAAAATAACAACAATCATGCAAAAAACCTCACTTTTTTACTTGAAAAAGTTATTAACAATGTTTATTTCTTGCATATTAAAAAGAAATTAGAAAGGAATTTCATATTTGAATAAAATTATTAATCGAACGAAAAAATACATGATCTAGCACTTTCTTGTTAGACTTATTTTTTCAAAAATGTTATACTCCTTTTCAAAGATCTTTATTAAAACCCGAAGTTCAATTCCGCTCTTTTGTATTTTTTACAACTTTCTTCTAACTGCAATTCAGAACACAGTAAACAAGTAGACATAATGTAAAAATTACAATTGAACATGACAAGTTCTAAACTGTTATCTAGGTACATGGAGTTAAAGTAAATGTTTCTTCTTGACAATATTAAAACTACCATTTTAATATTGAATCTATCAAATTAAAAAGCAAGATATTTTAAAATTATTTACGCCTAGCGTTATAATGCTTAAAGCTTCTTGTTCTTTAAAAATCAATATATTCCAATCAAGATTTTTTTCTAACTTCTTCAATCTTGTAAACAAGAACAAGAAGAAATGTTTTCATGTAATAAATAAGTTACGAAACTTTTTTATCGAATCATTTTTTATGTGATAAGCCGTGACTATTTCTGCCGTCTTGGAGAAAAAAGTTACTCTCTAAAGGTTGACGTAAGGGTCATTGTCGCGTTGCAGCATATACGTAAAGAAGACTCACGTCAAAACGAAGATAGTGAGTTTCTTCACGCAAACAGCAGATTTGGCTTCACCCATTTTTCTCTCTCGACAGGTTGTTCACCTGGGCGCGCGGGCTATTTCCTAAATTAATTTC
>NC_046657.1:77409091-77411045 GCF_010883055.1 Belonocnema kinseyi | reverse complement strand
TAGTGAGTTTCTTCACGCAAACAGCAGATTTGGCTTCACCCATTTTTCTCTCTCGACAGGTTGTTCACCTGGGCGCGCGGGCTATTTCCTAAATTAATTTCTTACGTAAAAAAAGTCGTGTCTACTAAAATGTAATATTTTTTTTCTCGATGACTCAAATTAAACAAAAAGGTTTGAAAGTGTAAAATTAAAAATGTAAAGCATTGAACAAATTCTGCATTTAAGAATCAAATCCTAAACAATTACATATTTTAACATTGAAATTCATTTGGTTTTGAATATAAGGGTTTAATATCGTAAAATTGACAACTGTAAGCCTTCTAACTTGATTTGTCTTTAATTAAAGGCCTCCAAATTCCGATGATCCAAAAATATAAAAATTTAGAATTCTGCATTTCAATTTTCAATTCATAACTTTCAAAACTAAATAATATGAATTTATCAGGTTCTGCTTTCATTGTTTATTATAAGTGGCGTTGTTTGTCAGGCAAAATATTAATTTGATAAAATGCTTGAAAATTTCCAAATGTTAAAAACTTTTCATTCAGCGCTTTTTACGACATTATTTTTAATTGTACGATTCAAATGATTGATGGCTCTTTTACCTTAAAATTACAATCACATATTTTTAAAAATATAACTAATATACACACACAAAATACTACCTTAAAGTGTACAGTTATTCAAATAAAATAGAAGAAAACAGTAATATAAGTACTAAATATTTTAATGCAACATACACGATTGCAAATTCCTAAATATTAAACTGCAAACCGTTCTACAATATAGTCTTAAGTTTGAGAGATATATGACCCATATTTATGCAAGGCCTTTTAAGTTTGAACCCCGTATACTTGGTTGAACCTAATCAATTTTGGAAATTTTCCTCCTTTTACGGTATATTTCTGTTGTAAGAATATTCGGTATGAATCGCTGCGTAGTTGTGAGCCTAAAATTACGGAAATAGAATTAGCACCTTATTACGGTTAAAACACTGTTTTAAAAAAAAGTAATTGTTTAAGTTTTGTAATTTTACATAAAAAAACATTCATTTTCTTTAAAAAAGGCGAATTTTAAACGACAAATAGTTCAATTGACAAACAAACAAGAATGGAATAAATGGAATAGTTGAATTTCCAGTTTAAAAAAATTAATATTTTCAATAACCAAAATGAATTTTCAACAGAATGCATGAATTTTTACCCACTTACCTTGAAGAAGTCAAAAGATAAATTTTCAACCAAAAATGAAATAGCTGAATTTTCAAATAAAAACATTAATTTCCAACAGTATAATTTATTTTATATCCAAAGAGCTAAATATGGAACTAAAATCGTAATGTTTTAACCAAAAAGATTTATTTTTAGTTCAAAAAATTAATTTAATATTTTAAAAAACTGGTTTTCAACCAAGTAGATGAATTTCAACTAAAATGATAAATATTCAACAACAAAAATCTAGTTTCAACAAACCCCTTCAACTATTAACTTGTAAAATTCTTTAATTTTTACCTGCTAAATGTTTCAATGTATGCAATTTTAAGTATTCCTTCAAAATTTCTTGAATTTCACATTACAGTTCAAAATTACTTATTTAACTAAACATTGGTTTTAATGATTTTTTCAACTATAAAATGTTATTATAATAAATAAATTTTTTAAATTTATTATCCTAAGTTTTTAGAACAATAATACTTTGGTAATAATAATATGAATATGCATATATGCATATGAAGTATGCATCGCTGGAAACAAACTTTTTGAAAAATCATTTTCGAACCAATGTTTTTTTGCTTCTAACATTGGATTTATTAAAAAAGGGTTAAGTGCATGTTACACTTAATTTTTACGTACAGAAAGTTTTCTTTTGATTTTGATTGAAAAATTAAATACGTATATTTAATATCAAATATACATACATACATACAAATATACATACAAACATGGGTACATAT
>NC_046657.1:77405112-77408991 GCF_010883055.1 Belonocnema kinseyi | reverse complement strand
AAAAGTCGTGTCTACTAAAATGTAATATTTTTTTCTCGATGACTCAAATTAAACAAAAAGGTTTGAAAGTGTAAAATTAAAAATGTAAAGCATTGAACAAATACTGCATTTAAGAATCAAATCCTAAACAACTACAAATTTTAACATTGAAATTCAATTTGGTTTTGAATATAAGGGTTTAATATCGTAAAATTGACAACTGTAAGCCTTCTAACTTGATTTGTCTTTAATTAAAGGCCTCCAAATTCCGATGATCCAAAAATATAAAAATTTAGAATTCTGCATTTCAATTTTCAATTCATAACTTTCAAAACTAAATAATATGAATTTATCAGGTTCTGCTTTCATTGTTTATTATAAGTGGCGTTGTTTGTCAGGCAAAATACTAATTTGATAAAAATGCTTGAACATTTCCAAATGTTAAAAACTTTTCATTCAGCGCTTTTTACGACATTATTTTTAATTGTACGATTCAAGTGATTGATGGCTCTTTTACCTTAAAATTACAATCACATATTTTTAAAAATATAACTAATATATACACACAAAATACTACCTTAAAGTGTACAGTTATTCAAATAAAATAGAAGAAAATAGTAATATAAGTACTAAATATTTTAATGCAACATACACGATTGCAAATTCCTAAATATTAAACTGCAAACGGTTCTACAATATAGTCTTAAGTTTGAGAGATATATGACCCATATTTATGCAAGGCCTTTTAAGTAAGAACCCCTCAATTACTTGCGGGGAAAACCTAGAAAGCCTTCTTCTGGAATTAAGTAAGAACCGTATATATCTTTGCCTATAGTCCGTATACCTGGTTGAACCTAATAAATTTTGGAAATTTTCCTCCTTTTACGGTATATTTCTGTTGTAAGAATACTCGGTATAAATTGCTGCGTAGTTGTGAGCCCAAAATTACGGAAATAGAATTAGCACCTTATTACGGTTAAAACACTGTTTTTAAAAAAAGTAATTGTTTAAGTTTTGTAATTTTACATAAAAAGACGTTCATTTTCTTTAAAAAAGGCGAATTTTAAACGACAAATAGTTCAATTCCATATTAAAAAAAAACTCGGAGGTTAGTCGCTTCTCAGTGCTGTAACTTGTAAATGCGTAAACATAAATGGCTGAAATTTTGACAGGCGTCATTTGAAGGATCAATATGGTAATTTTTATGTAGAGTTTTATATTTATATTTTTTCTCAAAGTTAGAATTTTGGAGTATCAAGGAAAATGACATTTTTGTAAGATTAAGTTACTTCTTATTTCAATTTAAAAAAAATGGTTCATATTTATAATATGGCCTTAGCTAAACTGTAGAAGCAAGCCGTAATTTCCTTTGACTTTATCGAAAATGCTTCTTACATTTTATAGCTGTTAAAAAACTCACACACCACTAAATTCACAAATATTTAAAAAAATAAAACATTTCAGAAGACATTTTTCTAGGTCTATAAGAAAATTATAGCTTGCTTTTCAGAATTTTGACTACTTTAACAAGAACAAAATAGTAAAAACATATTTAACCACAATTCTGGTTGATTTTACCAGACATTTTTTTATTGTATTTAAATTTAAATAAAAGTTAACAGCATCTTCAGATTCACTTTTCTACTAATTTCCAAAAAAATTATAACTTAAATAAAAAACAAACTTTTTAATTCAAATTTGTTATTACTATTTTATACTAACCTCTTTGCTACATTTTGGGCCTAATTTTGATTTGAAAAAGTCTTTAGAGTTTTCAAATTCCTTCAAGAGCTTTTCTACTCAACTAAAATTATTTTTTTCATTCACTTAGAAGGCAAAAGTATATGGAGGAACCAATAGGTACATATCGCGCCTCTACAAGTATGTGGCCGAACTAAAAGCAATATATATATGCAAAACCACAAACTAGGGACCCTGTAGTAAGGGACGCGCCAAAGGCCATGTGGTGGGGGAAGATGGAACGGAAGTTGGATGCAATAGTAATAGTAATGAAATAAAAAAATTGAATTAAAAAGAAAAACAGTATTGTGAATCCATACACCCTAAAAACACGTAAAAAAAGGAACATTTGAACAATTTAAAGTATGCAGCGTGATCTCAAAAGATAAGTAGACGAAGCTATTAAATAAAAGGGAATAGTAATAGAAATTCGTACTGTAAATAAATTAATAACCTGCTGTGTAAATCACGCATTAGGAAAAAAAGTAAAAAGAAAAACTGTAGCTACGTGATTATTTGAAGTAAAGAATATACGAATGCTAGCTCCAAAGGAAAATGCTCCTAAAACTGTAATAATTATTTTGATATCGTAAGGTACTTCAGTACATATCTAATTAATTTATTATCAAAAGCGTTTTAAGCTTAGAAATTTTATAACAAGAATTCATTTAGAAAAATGTATCATGAGTTAAGTATTACCGTTCCAGTAACGCCACCTCAAGTATTAGGAAATTATTTTTTTTATATTTATAATTTTTATTTTGTTTAATAACACAGCCAAACAAAAAAGTGCGCGGATCTGGTAACAAGACACACGTATTCCTATGGATTTTGGGGCGCTGAATTCAAATTCTGCATTAAAAATCACCCATCACGTCATGGTTGAGCCACAACCTCAAAAAATGACGAAAAATCATGCACTGAGGCAAATAAATTTCAAAATAATGCAGTGATGCAAATTTTCACTTCAAAAACATGTCGACAACTGTGAAGGATCAACCCTTGCCTGATATCAACTTATTTAACATAACTTTATACAACAGAACCTGACCTCACCTAACCTGAATTAACAGAAATTTATTGAACTACACGTAAAGCTCTGGAAGCATATTTTCCCAGTAGCAAATGTGTGCTACATCGAATGGGTCAATTCGAGCCTAACCTAGAAATAAATCTAGCCTAGCCTAACCTAACCTCACGAAACACATTTAAACTGATTGTGTTGTCCCGTTGTGTTTGCGGTACCGTTTGAATCAGCTTGGGCTTAACCTGAAAAGAGGTCAAACCTATCCTAACCTAAAAAAACCTGACCTGACCTGACCTAACCTAAAGCAGAGAGAAAAATTTTTGAATAAAACTCTTATTCATTTTCATGTTTAAGTTACAGTTCTACATTTTAATTGATACAAACATTGTCAGGTTAATTGAAATGGGGTCAATTCTACTTGTAGTTCTAAGTTTCTTCAAATGAGTAATGTGCGTCTAAATTTTTAACCACCTGTAGTACAATGAAATGAATTTTATCGTGTTACAACGGGAACACTTAAGTTAAGTTGTGTTGCGTTAAGCAAAATTTCGTTAGGTTCTGTTAAGTTAGATTCATTTGTAGTTTGAGATCGAGTTAACCTATTAGATATAGTACACATTTAAGACTGAGAACCATACGCTTACATAGCTTCACGTATGGTTGAATTTCATTTGGCTAGGTTAGGTTAGGGCAGATTTTGTTAAATTAGGATAGGTTAAACCTCTATGTAGGTTAAGCCGAAGCTGAATGAAACGGCACCGCAAACACAACGGGACAACACAATGAGTTTAATTGTTTTACGTGAAGTTAGGTTAGGTTAGGTCAGGTTTTTTTAGGTTAGGATCAGAGACTCGTTCCGAAAGTTTTCCTCCAGTTTTATTTTTCTCCACTCAGGATTGTAAAAGCATTGCCCTTTTTTCGGGCCCACCAATGCCGCTGTTCTTTTTGTACTGCAGGTATTGAAACAGAGTTAAAGATTTTAAATACCTGGTAAGCATAAAAATTTGGGAGCGAAACAACGCTTATGGCATAAAGGTTTTCTTTAGGATTGTGCCAGGTATAAGTGCGCTGTATTTGAACTCCAGTATGGTTCATAACAGGCTCATAATTACTTATTTTGTATAGGAGCAATA
>NC_046657.1:77403655-77405012 GCF_010883055.1 Belonocnema kinseyi | reverse complement strand
TTTTTTTTTTCGACTATATAGCGTAATAACTTTTTTAACGTACTTGTCAAGTTTCTATGAATTTTTTTTGTATTTTTCCATAACGCTATGAAATATATTTTATCTCGTCACTTTTACGCTGTCTTAATTTTAGCAGGTAAAATCGTCCATTTATTAGTAATATTTTCGGAAAAAAGTTGCAATTTAATAGTCTTTCTGCAATTGACTGAAAACCCAAGCTCAAGCTTAATTACAAGAAGATCACATTTGCTGTATCCGAGTTGCTATGGCGTCTGACTAAAAATCAGATCTCCTGTGGTGTCTGACTGGAAATCAGATTCCACTCTGGAGCGAATTTTCGAGTCCTAGCGAACGAAGAATTTTTTTTTTTACTATATAGCGGAATATCTTTTTCAACGTATGTTTCATGTTTTTATGAATTTTTCTTGTAAATTTCCATAATGCTATGAAATCTATTTTATCTCATCACTTTTACGCTGTCTTAATTTTAGCACGAACAATCATCCATTTATTTGGGCACTGTTCATAAGCTAGCCATTTATTAGTAATATTTTTCTCAGTAAAGTTGAAGATTAATATTATTTCTGCAATTGATTGAAGGCCCAAGGTAAATTACTAAAAGATCACATTAGCTTATTCATGATATGATGTATTTTTAAAATTTCTCAGAGTTCAGATTTGAGAGCAGGAACTTATACTGAAAATTTTTGGATTTTCAATTTTCTGCACAGCGGTATGAGGAATTTTTCTTAAGTTGTATTGCGGGAGAAGATTCTGTGCTACAATCACATCCGAAATAATGTCCGTAGCTGTAGTCGAGTGGCCAAGACGTCTGACTAAAAATCAGATCTCCTGGGGTGTCTGACTAGAAATCAGATTCCACTCTGTAACGCATGTTCGAGTCCTAGCGACCGAGAAATTATTTTCTTTTTTTCGACTATATAGCGGAATATCGTTTTTAACGTATTTGTCAGGTTTCTATGAATTTGGCTTGTATATTTCCATAACGCTGTGAAATATATTTTATCTCGTCACTTTTACGCTCTCTTAATTTTAGCAGGTAAAAGCGTCCATTTGTTAGTAATATTTTCTGAAAAAAGTTGCAAATTAATAGTCTTTCTGCAATTGACTGAAAACCCAAGCTCAAGCTTAATTACAAGAAGATCACATTTGCTGATCCATGATATGATGTATTTTTAAAATTTCTCAGGGTTCAGAATTGAGAACAGGAACCTAATCTTAAAATTTTTGGATTTTCAATTTTTTGTACAGCGGTGTGAGGAATTTTTTCTTAAGTTGTATTGCGGGAGAAGATTGTGTGCTACAATCACATCCGAAATAATATCCGCAGCTGTAT
>NC_046657.1:77401085-77403555 GCF_010883055.1 Belonocnema kinseyi | reverse complement strand
TCAATTTTTTGTACAGCGGTGTGAGGAATTTTTTCTTAAGTTGTATTGCGGGAGAAGATTGTGTGCTACAATCACATCCGAAATAATATCCGCAGCTGTATCGGAGTTGCTAAGGCGTCTGACTAAAAATCAGAACTTCTGTGGTGTCTGACTGGAAATCAGATTCCACTCTGGAGCGACTTTTCGAGTCCTAGCGACCGAGGAATTTTTGTTTGTTTGACTATATACCGGGAATATCTTTTTCAACGTATGTGTCATGTTTTTATGAATTTGTCTTGTAAATTTCTATAATGCTATGAAATATATTTTATCTCATCACTTTTACGCTGTCTTAATTTTAGCACGAACAATCATCCATTTATTTGAGCACTGTTCATAAGCTAGCCATTGATTAGTAATATCTTGTGAAAAAAGTTGCAAATCAATAGTCTTTCTGCAATTGACTGAAAGCCCAATGTTAATTACTAGAAGATCACATTTTCTGATCCCTGATATGAGTTGTTTTTAAAATTTCTCAGGGTCCAGTATTGAGAATAGGAATCTAATCGGAAAATTTTTAGATTTTCAATTTTTTGCACAGCGGTATGAGAAATTTTTTCATAAGTTCTGCCAAGTATTGAAACAGAGATAACGATTTTAGATACCGGGTAAGCATAAAAATTTGGGAGCGAAACAACGCTTATGGCACAAAGGTTTTCTTTAGGATTGTGCCAGGTATAAGTGCACTGTATTTGAACTCCAGTATGATTCATAACAGGCTCATAATTACTTATTTTGTATAGGAGCAATATTCTTCCCTTGGCATGGACTTTAGTACCGGAGTAAAATTCTGAATTGAAAATGAGTTTAATTTCGTATTGGAGTGGAAAGATTTCCACTTGGAATACTTTTGTTCCTAATGAAATTAGTTTTGTTTCAATTCTTAGTTAAAAGTTTGCGATTTGTAGCAGAATGACGGATCCATTATGACGGGCATGAATTATTAAAAATGTTCGGACCTCGATAAGATTAGTTATATTATGTTTTTGGGATAGCTGAATCAAAAACAGATGTTGGATTTTTAAAATTCAATTTGGCGTATAAAATTGTGAGGCCGAAATTATGAAAAAAATTTAAAACTTTATGGAATTATCCATATTCATGTTTTTAAAGTTCTTAATCTAAAAATGTGATACATATATGGGGCATTATTCCTCAACTGCCCCAACACAAAAAGTCATGTTTTTCGATTGTCTCTAAATTCTGGGAATATGTTCGCCTACTCAGCAGTAGTTAATCCACAAACTTATAGACCAGGATTACCAACCGCTAGTTT
The DNA here is from genome assembly GCF_010883055.1 of Belonocnema kinseyi. Classification (NCBI taxonomy): domain Eukaryota; kingdom Metazoa; phylum Arthropoda; class Insecta; order Hymenoptera; family Cynipidae; genus Belonocnema; species Belonocnema kinseyi. Next base: position 77,402,240 of record NC_046657.1, on the reverse strand, counting down.
CCATTACCAACCGTAGTTTCAAACGCCTGTAACTTCCTTTCTAATTACACGAATTAAAATTTTTAAGAGGGTTTTGGAAAGTGCTTTTTACACGCTTTCATCCTATTTTATTCTTTATAACAAAAAAAATTGTTTAAACAATTTTTTGAATGAATCAATTGTTTATTTAACTTTTTTCGCAGTTTAGGCATCTACGATTTTTTTTAAATAGTCTCAAAGGAAAGCTTGACAGCATACCGTATTTTTCTGAAGATAAATGATTCCTCACTATTATAATTTATTATCCGACAATAATTGGTTATTGCTCTTGCAATTTTTTAAAACAAATACATAATTCAACCAACTTCTCACATATAAAGTGTTTGAGTAAACAAAGTACTAACGGATTAGTAATTAACGTCTGTCGTCAGCCTACATCATATCAAGTTATAGTTTCCAGAGTCCACCACGTGGAGGTGACAGTGCGATTTTAGACTTCTTTTATCTGCAAGATGATTCGGGGTGCTTAATTTTAGTCAGTCCCCTCGCGTCTCACTTTCTGGGGTGCTTGAGTTTAGTGAGTTCCCTCGCCTCTCACTTTATGGGGTGCTTGATTTTTGTGAGTCCCCTTGCCTCTCACTACACAAACTCTTTATGCTGTTCGCCTCTTCTTCGTACCAGCTTTCCACTTTCTTGGAGTACTATTCTGCTGTCGATTACGTTTAGGCTTCGGGAAAACCTCACTTTTCTCCTCATAGGAAAATCGTTTCAGATCCAGCTGTCCCTTTGCGTTCGGAGCGAATAAATGATATTTGAGTGTACCTGGTATCGTCACAGCCTTACTAAATCGATCTACTAATTTTATTGTCATCGCTGCATGCTCTTCTTTGCTAGTGAAAAATATGACAGTTTCCTTCAAGTTTTCTCTCCCCCATTCAAATAACTCGTAAGCTGTTAAGAGCTGATTCTCAGCTGAACGTTGCAAGCTGGCTCTTGCATTAAGACGCTTCAGATTACCTCCGATTCCATCGCATGGTCCTTTTCCATGGGCAGTTATATGGAAAGTCCAATCTACCGGGATGCCAAAATCTTTTTCATGGCACAGAAGGTTCGCAAAGTTGTATTTGTTCTTAAAATGCTGTGGTGCTCCATCTGTGACATAATAAAATTTCTTAG
>NC_046657.1:77397805-77400985 GCF_010883055.1 Belonocnema kinseyi | reverse complement strand
GCACGATAGGTTAGACACTCTCACATTCATTCAATTGATCTACATGAAGTTGGAGCGTTTTCAATTGTTCTTCGCATGGATGGAGCTCTTTTTTTGAATTTACCCGTATCATATCTTAATATTTTTCAGGTTGTCAATTAAAAAGAAAACCCTCCATGACATCACGCGCGGAATGACTCGTCCCCCCATATGTCACGATTTTTCACGTTTGACAATAACCCCCCCCCCCCTGTCCCTCAGTGCGTGAAATCATTAGAGAACGCTCCCTTATCACACAGGTAACTATTATCAAACATTTAAAAAATTAAACAAGTAATTATTTGTTTGACAAAAACTTGAAATAGTTAAGTTTTTAAATAGTTTCAGTGTGATAAATTGTGAACTACAGGAGCTGACACAGTTGCAATTTTTATATTTCAGCCAGGATTAGGTCTCCTATCATTTATCTTCTTGCAGTCTTTCCGTGGGTTATGAACGAGCTATTATAAAGCAAAAAATACTATTTGTGCTAAATATAGAAAAAAATGTAGTTTTTCTGAAGACTCTTTGCCTACATTTTTTGAGCGTTATTAAAGTAGCTTTACCCACAAACGACATTTTTTGAATAAATGAACACGAGAAATTTGCCCTGAAAAATAGGTCAAAAATGGTCAACTTTGGTTGGTCATAACTTTTGACCTATTGGGGCTTTTTATAAAAAAGGTGTTCATCGAAGAATCTTAACTTTGCGCCCATTATAGGTAGAAGGCTCTATTAATCTGCGACGTTTTCTATGAATCTCTTTAGTTTAATTTTCCTGTTCAACATTTTGTCCTCATATGCAATGAGATGGCTCGGTCTACGCAAACAACATTTTTAAAATTGTTTTCAAAATTTTTTAATGACGCGCCGGTATTAATTTTGTAGAACATTTTGAACCTTCGTCAGAACCGCCCGATAAACCGTTTGATCAACAAAATTCGCCTAATCTACTTATCACGGTGACTTAGTAGCCGATGCCTGGACCATTATTATAACTTATTGCTTTTTAATGAAAATTGAAATATTCGATTTTTTGTGAGAAATGGATCTTTTTGGACTAGAAATAAATCTTCTTGGTTAAAAATACAACTATTTGCTCAAAAATGTATGAATTTTGTTAAACATTTTTTTCTTTTATTTTTTGGCTACTATAAGGTCATTTTTTTATAGTATAAAATAGCGGCAAAAGTCATATTTTAATAGTTTTTATTGATTTTAATGAAAGCGGTTAGTTTTAGTAAAAAATTGTTCAATAGAAAAATGTTCGGCATCTTCTTCTGCACTGATGACATTATTTTGACTTTTTTATGGTTAACAACTTATCTAAAAAAGGAGGGGAAAGAACGAGTTTTTATGCAACTATTTTCGCCACATTCATTAAATGTTATCAATAGCTGAAAATTTTCAATAATTCACCCTATTTTTTCCATTGAAAAAAAAAACTTTTCTTAAGGGCGTAGGATATTTGCACAAATTGCCCTGCCTCTTATCCCAGCATTTGAAAAGGTTCTCTGATTCTCTGGGTTTGTTTCGCAAACCTAACACTTTAGTTTATAGGCCAGTCAACGAAGAACAAATATGACTAACTTCAAAGTCATTTTGAGTGCAATATAGTAATAGTAATAATAGTTGTGAAAATCATATTTTGGAATTTGTTCTTGTTTTTCATGAAAACAGTAAGTTTTTGAAAAAAAAAGTTTTATAGGAAAATGTTCGATAGCTCATTCTTCACAAATAAGGTCTTTCCGCTTTTTTGTATTGTTAACCCTTCATTTAATAAAGGAGGTAAAGAATAACTTTCGATAAAACTATTCTTGCCTCATTGAAAGATCATTTTTAAAGCCAGTGAACTTAAATTATTTATATAAGCATTTCTCCAGGTTGCCTAAGACTTTATACAAAAAAAACTCTTGATAAATTTATCATCAACTTAGTTCAGAAATTTTTTAATTCCATTCTCAGGCCTAAATTGGTGCACTTAATATGGTGCTTGGGGATGGGGACTTCGTAAGACGCTCGACTAACATGTGCGCAAGATATCTGCAAAGTTTGAATAATTTTCCATAATTTTTATCCTTGAAAAGTAGGCTTCAATTAACCTATGTCAAATTTCTTCGAAAACTCGGAACACCTACACTTTATTCTGGCTAATAATTCCGGACCGCTTCTGCCTCCATTTGTTGCCTGTGATGAAGAAAAAGGATCTCAGCCATGAAAATCTTGGACACCTTGTCTTTCACACGGCATGTAGGGAAAGTATAAGATTTACTACCTCGTACTATTCCCATGGTCATCATCCAACTAGCATTGATATCGGCTTAAGTGTACCCTCACCATTGTTACCCCTTACTTGCTTTTACCTAGTATATCTCGCGTCGGATTAGAGGCGGGCATACCTTAAATTGTGAAATTAGTATCCATTGTACTTATAATCCCTTTGTATTTGTGATGCTCATTCATAAAATGTCTATATGTCACACTAATTTGGAAAGCTTAGAATTTAAATTTATTCCGTTTTTAAGACATTTAAACGGGCGATGACCAAAGGAGCGCGTGCTACCTGTGATCCTTCCCTTTCAGTAGGACCCTTACCCCTCACACCTGTCTTGGCGCGCTTAGTCACCGGAATTACTGGAGCATAGGGTCTATTGTCGCTAATGACCCTAAATCACCTTCGATTACCGTTCCAACTATTGAGAGCTTGTGATCACATAATTATAAGGTACCTCAATTCTGTTAAATGTATAGCAAAAGTCTCGAAAACATGGTGGAAAGTCTCATAAAAATTCGATTCGAGGTATCGAGTGTTTGTGAAGTACTTCAATATAAGATCTATAGACCTCAGTTCTACTCGTACCTCAATTCTGTTAAATGTATAGCAAAAGTCTCGAAAACATGGTGGAAAGTCTCATAAAAATTCGATTCGAGGTATCGAGTGTTTGTGAAGTACTTCAATATAAGATCTATAGACCTCAGTTCTACGAGTATAAAGTGCAGCTGTAAGTCCCTACTGTGCGAAGGTAGCGATATTGCGAAGTTCATTAGTGAAGTGTATTAGTGCGTATTAGTGAGGAATATTTGATGTTAATATTTAATCGGATTGACAAAGGAGTAAGAGTAAGTATCTGGAAAATTATTGTATTCATATATGTGTAATGT
>NC_046657.1:77386494-77397705 GCF_010883055.1 Belonocnema kinseyi | reverse complement strand
TTATTAAAAATGTTCGGACCTCGATAAGATTAGTTATATTATGTTTTTGGGATAGCTGAATCAAAAACAGATGTTGGATTTTTAAAATTCAATTTGGCGTATCAAATTGTCAGGCCAAAATTATCAAAAAAATTTAAAACTTTATCGAATTATCCATATTCATGTTTTTAAAGGTCTTAATATAAAAATGTGATATATATATATATCGAATGTGGCTTATTTCGACACCTTTTTTTATATTCTCACCATATATGATTGAGAAAGTATTCTAATTTCCGGAAAGTTGACCACATCCGTAAACATGATAACTCTCAAAATAATGAACGGATAAAATCGATCATGGACACACATTTTACATTCTCATCCTGATGAGAAGGTATTGGTTTTATGTAAAATTTCACTCGATTTTTACGACGGGGTTTGTCTGTCTGTCTGTAGCCTGTATTCTGTAGGCAAGCTAACTTTCGAAAAATGTATCGGATTGGATTCTGCTTTAACATAATCTTTCAATGCCTACAAAGAAAGCACAAGTTCGTAAACGAGCTATTTTGTATACAAATTCAAAAAGTTAGCACGTTTTCAAAATTTTTGAAACCACATTTTCTCAAGATTTTAAAATGCTATGAACTGTTATTCCTAGTACTCAGAAATGCAAACAATTTTTCCTAATTACTTTTTTATGTAAAAAGAAAATTATCAGAGTTAGAGCATTTTCAAAATTGAAGAAAACAAACTAAAATGAACATTTCAAGCCAAAAATCGCATGCTATGAAAAAGTCAAAAGAAGAAAAAAAATAATTTTTGAAAGCCCTGCAAGGTGATCATAACAACTTTTTTATTTAATCTAAATGTTGAAAATTCAAAATTTGATCGTACCAAAAATGTTTGAAACCACATTTTTTTAAGATTTCAAAATTCTATGTACTATTATTCATAGTAGACAGAAATTCAAACAATTTTGTCTTCATGATTTTTTTCTGTGAAAAGAAACTTATCATAGTTAGAGAATGTTCTAAATCCAAAAAAAAAGTAAAATGACTATTTTAAGCCAAACAACGAATGATATTAAAAAAAGTCAAGACAGGAAACACGTTGATTTTTGAAAGCCCTACAAGATGATCATAACAACTTTTTTAATTTGGTCAAAAAGTTGAAAATTCAAAATTTGATCACACCAAAAAATTTTAGAACCATATTTTTTCAAGATTTTAAAATTCTATGCACGGTTATTCATATTACTTAGAAACTCAAACAATGTATCTTTATGATTTTTTTCTGTTAACAGAAAATGATCAGAGTTACAGCATTTTCAAAATCCGAAAAAAAACAAACTAAAAACGAACATTTTAAGCCAAACAATGCACGATATGAAAAAATACAGTGAAAGAAAAACGTTGCTTTTTGAAAGCCCTACAAGATTATGATAACAACTTTTTTAATTTGTTCGAAAAGTTGAAAATTCCAAATTTGATCGTACCAAAAATAATGAAAAATCCAAAAATTCCATTTTTGGTTCAAACCATGCGAGATACCAAAACAATAAATGAGCTGAAATTGCGCGCGCTGGAAAGACCTACAAATTTATAATGAATCACTTTTCGATAGCAAGCGTATATTTTGTTTTTATTCGTAAAAACAACATTGAAAATGGAAAAATAAAAAATGTTTGGATTAGAGTACACAAGCTACGAAAAAAATGAGGCAAAACTTGCTCATAAAAAAAGAGCTATAATTTTTGAGAGGACACGTAGTTTTTGCTTTAGACGTAAAAAATAACATTAAAAATGAAAATATTAAATTTGGTAGAAAAAAACGACACAAGGTACAAACTAAAATTAACAGACCAAAAATGTTCGCCTGAAAAGATCTATAAATTTTTTATTAATCATTATTAGATAGGACGAGTAGATTTTCTTTTAATTTGAAAAAATAAGATTGAAAATTAAAAAATTAAATTTTTGAAAAAGGGACCGAAAAGACGAAAGAGGGCATAGGATCCTATATACTATATAGGACCCTATATATGTACCTGTATTTGACCCTATACAGATGCGCAGTAGTTTTTATTTTATCGTAAAAAACAAGATTAAAAATTAAAAAAAAATTATAAAGAAAAAGGAAATAAGAATCTCTTTATTTTACAATTTTTGAATAAGCAATCCCAGGCAGAGTTACATAAAAAATGTATCCTAATTAATATAAAAGTGTTGTGTATAATGTAGAAAAGTTAAAATTTTGGACAAAATCGAGTGCGAAGCACGAAATACGTGATGAGAATGTGTTTTTCAAAGCCAAAAGAGCTTTAACGAAAGAGAGTTCAAAATCACAAAATTACAATTTTCGGTCCGTTGACTTTTGATTTTAAAAGGTCTGTGCACGAATGCGGAAGAAACGCAAATACCGAGCTCAGAGTGCGATTGCCATCAGTCACGTGCCGTAGGTGATCTCACACTCTCAAGCGAAGCTCTTCAAACAAAAGAGAATTCACAATCGCAACATGACAGTGGTCAATGTATTGAGTTTTAATTTTAAAACGTTTGCGCAAGAATGTGCGAAAACATTAAGACCGATCGTGTAGCGCAAGGTAAACACATAATCGAACGCGAAGCGCGAGATAAATACATCATCGGGCATTCTGGAAATTTTTGAGGCCACTTTTTTCTGAATTTGAAAAATCGATTTATGGATATTTATAGTAATAAAAGAGACGAACAATTTATTTTTAGGACATTTTTCAATGAAAAGAAGATTCTCAGAGTTATAGCATTTTCAAAATGTTTTGAAAATCAATCAGAAAATCAAAATTTTAAGCTAAACAACGCACGATATGAAAAAAGCACTAATAGAAAGACATTGATTTTTGAAAGCTCTACAAGATGATCATAATAACTTTTTTAATTTGATGAAAAAGTTGAAAATTAAAAGTTGGATCGTACCAACAAATTTTAGAACCATATCTTTCAAGATTTTGAAATTCTATGCACGGTTATTCATAGTACTTATAAACTAAAACAATGTATCTTTATGACTTGTTTCTAAAAATAGAAAATTATCAGAATTAGAGCATTTTCAAAATAAAAAAAAAACTAGAATGAAAATTTTAAGCCAAATAACGCACGATATGAAAAAAGTCAGTAGAAGAAAAAAGTTGTTTTTTGAAAGCATAACAAATTTTTGGATTTTCGTGGAATATCAAAAATTCAAATTTTGATTGCACAAAATATAATGAAACATCAAAAATTCCATATTGTGGTCAAACTATGCATGAAAAATTTGCGGGAAATTTTGAAAAAGTTGATAAAAAAAGTTTTGAAAAATGATTGAGAATGTTCTAGAATTGCCGAAAATCTGACACCACAAAATTTAAATTTTTAACCAAACTTTGATTTTGAAAAATCCTTCAAACTGTCATCACCATTTTTCAATAGCACTCGTAATTTTGTTTTTATTTCTCGTCAGTAATATTGCAGAAAATCGAAAATTCCAATATTATGCCAATAGACTCGTGATACCTAAGAACCGAATAGAAGACTCGTAGGATATTTTGCTTTCTCCATCAAAAATAATATGAGAACCAAAATCCTGTTAGTAGCATAACAACGCGACAGAGAAAAAAATGGATTAAAAAATTATTGTAGTATTTTTATTTATTTTAAAGTGGTTCAAAAAACATACATTTACAAATGTCCGTCAAGAATCGAGCGCGCAGTGCGAATATCACGACGAGAATGTGTACCTCAAAGAAAAACGCTTTTCGGGCTACAGGACAAGACACCCCCCCCCCCAATGTTTCCATTTCTGGAGAAAGAAAATCCGTTATTTTTCTTCGAAATCCGAATATTAATTGAACTCATGTTTCAGGGTTTCATCGAAATGTTCCAAGTTTTTTAGGGATTTAAGAAGAGTGTTTACAAATGAAACTACTCATAGTTTTAACTTCTAACCCACCCCACCCTCTTCGCAGCGCCGCAAATATGACCTAAAAATTTAAAAAACTACATTTTTATGTATCATTGTTGCATCATTTTAGCAATTTCCGTCATCTTTTGTATATAAATAATTGATAATGGTCATTTCAAATATTTGCAACGACTGTTTAAACCATTTTCAATTGTTTAAACAAAAGTTATTTCAAATATTTGCAACGACTGTTTAAACTATTTTCAATTGTTTAAGCAAATGTAAATATTTAAAAATATTATTTATTCTCAAAAAGTGTAAAAAAAGTAATAGTGTTTTCTAAATGAAGTGTCATTGTTTGTCATTGTTTGGAGAATTAAATTTTTCTAAAAACATGAAGTAATTATTTGCATAATTATTTATTGTTTTTTCTCAAAATTCCTTAAAAATGAGCCAGATATATCAACTTTCTTTTTGAATTAGTATCATATTCTACATTTTTTAAAATAATTACGTAATTTTGATACATTTATTTTAATTTTTAATCAATTTCTATCTGTTTGAAGAATCAAATATACTTTGTTTAAACAATCATTTTTCTAAAAATACTTTTAAAATCCTAACTAATTGTATGTCTTATATTTTATTTTATCTTTTAAGTTATAGAAAAATTACCCCTTTAGCAAATAAAAATTGTTTAAAAAATAGAAATTTGTTAAACATTAGAAGAAATGTTTCAAGAATATGTAATTATTCAACAAAAAGTAGCATAGGATTTAATTGCTGAAAATAACTTTACAATAAAAAAATTATATTTTTGGAAAAGTATCACAAGCTATAAAAGAAATTAATGAACAGAACCTGTTGAGCCAAAAAAGATCTACAAACTTGTTATGAATGTTGTTGATAGGATGCGATTGTCTTGTTTAAGCTGTAAACAATAATTGAAAATGAACAAATATGTTTTTGAAAAAGTGACACAAAGTGCAATCAAATGTTTTTTAACAAAACAGGTTTTTCTATAGGGTGGGCAATTTTTTAAATCATAAAAGTAAGACTGAAAACAAGTCTTTTTTAAATATCAATGCATATTATGAATTGTAATGATATAAATTTATTGAAATTATACATTTTGTCAGGGTATCTAAGAATAAAAATTAGTGCAAAATAAGGAACAAATATTAAATTAATCATGAAAATAGAATTTGTATATTATTTTACAAAATCTGAATGAGCAGTCCCATATTGGGATACATAGATAAATATGATCTCCATGTGATATAAGCATAATATAGTTAAAGTTAATGTGGAAAATTTCGCATTTTGTACAAAATCAAAGACGAAGCATGAGATACGTGATGAGAATGTTTTCGTTAAAGCCGAAGTCACTTTAACAAAAGAGAGTTCACAATTACAAAATTACAGTTGTCGATGCTTGACCTTTATTTTTAAAAATTCTGGGCACAAATGTGGATCAAGTATGAAGACCGAGTGCGTCGAGCAAGGTAAATACAACACCATCGTTACCTTGACCGACGCATTTCTCTTATATGTCCCTGAGTTGTTTCGGAGCCAACTTCAATTTCTTATTTTTTTGGGCTTCGCCATTACTTCCAAAAATGTCCTTATTGCATCGAATAACAAGAATGGCATCCACAATGTTGCCCTTCAAACTCGACCGGTAGACGGAAAAAATAAATTTCATCGCGGAAAACAGTCTTTCGACGCTCACCTGAGTAGCAGGCGTCGCGAGTACAATCATGGCCAGTGAAAATAGTTCTGGCCATTTGTACCGGTCTTCTTTCCAGTATGTGAGCACGCTGGACTGTAGCGAGCGCGGAGGTTGATGGCTGAAACTCCTCAAGGCGATGGCGATGTCGTAGCCTGCATACTGATGACCTTCCTGCCCTTGATGCTTCTCCAAATACTTTTGTTGGATGAGCGTAGCCAGCTTTTGAGATGCGCTATTTTCAGTATTCTCTTGCTCATTCTCATTGATTGTGCTCTCAGCTGGTTCATTCGATTCAACTGCGACGCGTTTTGCTTGCGACTGTAATTTATTCCACAGTTTTCGCAAGTGCTGGATAGCTTGCTCTTCTTGCTCGATGGTCAACAAAGTGCAAACTCTAAGATCTAGAAGCATTGCTGCGAGGAGGACTTCGCTTTCCATGGGTGTCTGAAGCCTCGTTTCCATGTTCTTGACCAGGGATTTCGCTAGAGATGTGTTGACTTCCTGGATTTCAAACATGCATTGTTTCCAGGCGACAATAAAATCTGTGAGAAGCAGGTTCTCTTCCTGCAACCGTTTTGTCGCAATTTTTGCAGGCATGAGCGACTTAATGCATGATTCTATATTTTTCCAATCGTTTTCTGTTAGCTTCACTGACTTCTTCAACAGAAAGTTGAAACGCTTATATTTTTGAAGGGATAGTAGCATATCCAGTACGGAATGCTACCTGGTATCGTTATCAAGGATTGCCTTGATGATCTGTTCCATAATTCCTTGCTCACGGGCCTTTTCACGGACTTTGTGCAGCATGGTAGGAACTCGAAATTCCACAACAGCTTTTCGCGCTCTGGAAATTGTTCTTGTGCAGTGCACGTTCAAACTGTCATTTATAGCAAGTTGAAGTGAATGCGCAGCGCATCGAATGCAGTTGACTCCCAAGCTACTGTGATGAACTTCGCAAGCTTCCACCAGATACGCTACTTCCTCTTCATCCTTATTCTCCGCTTGCTCGCCTTCCTGAGGATCATCTTCTTCATCTGCTTCAATTCGCAGAGTTAAAGTTTCGGCCTCTTCCTCATCATCTTCAGCGTCCTCGTCATTATTAGCATCCTCCTCATGTTGATTTATAATATAATTTTCGTCATTATCCAGGTTCACGTCACTGCAGTCTTCCGAGTCTCCCATGGCAGCTCTCTGTTGACATTCCCTTATCAAACGACACAATTTCATCATGTTCGTTGCGTTGTCCGAGGTGAAAGTATAGAGGTTCTCTATATCTATCCCATAAACATCCAGAGTAGTTTTGATGTAATTGAGTAATTGTTCACTTGTGCCTTCCTTCTAGTTCTTTTGCAGCTAAGGTCCGCAATGTTAATTCTGCATCCTTCAGGAATTGAACATTGATGCCCTTAAAAGAGCGTCCAAAACGTGTGGCTACGTCTACTTTCACAGACACAAGTCTCCCCTGAAAAAAAATATATTTTTATTTTCTGATATAAAAACAGGTTTCGATTGTTATTCAGTGATTTCCATGCGAATTAGTCATTTAAAAGAAAATAATGAACTCATTTTATAACAAACCTCATTTTGAATCAAAATTAAATGAAGAATGTAATATTTTTTCTCTTAAATAATTGACCATTTTCAAATGGAATATAATATATTATCTAAAACAAATTTTCATACTAAGAGTTTAATTTTCAATGCTTTTAGTACTTATTTGTTTCATTCTTCAGAAATGCATTTGAAGATTCTTTAAATTGAAAATTCTCGCTTCAAAATTAAGATTCGAAATGAAAAAGTTGTAAAGTGAAAGATTTAAGAATTACTCATTGAAAAATGAATGATATCCTTACTGTAAAAAATAACAACTATACGTAGCAGTAAAAAAAGTTTTAATCGAATTAAGTGCGTTAAGTTTAATGCGTTCTAAATATGATTTAATGATCTCTGAATATTTTTATGAAAAGCAGCGTTTAGAAAAATCAAAAAACGGCATTCATCTGGGTATTTTAATATATATCATTAAAAAAGGAGAGATAAATATTTAATGCAGTAAAATAATGTGCTTACTTTCAATTCAGTCTTAATCTGATTCCGAACGTCGTCAGCTGCATCCAGGACGGAGCTTCGAACATTTTCCGGATTCAAAAACAGCCTTTCACCTGCTGGAAGAGCTTTTAAGATGGGATCGACAATTTTTCGAAATCCAGAATCGTCAATCAATGAAAATGGTCGTTCATTCACTGTAGTAAGTTCTACACAGGCTTCTTTTAAAGTATCAGCCGTTAAGTGTAAATTTGACAGTGTGTAATTCCTCCTGTCCCTTTTTGTAGATTTTTCTTCATTTTTCATGTTCGCTTCTTCTTCTCTAAATTCCTTATATTCTTTGTCATGGAATCGTTGTACATGACGCGTTAAATTGGAGGCGTGCTCTTTCTGTAAATAATAAGAATAATCATGAGAAGAATAATATCCCCCATCATGTTTTTGAGGTCCATTAAGCTAGCACCTCCACAATCGAATTTTGGGATTTTTTATAGCTCGGAATTTTGGGCTTTTTTGGGCGTGAATTTAAATTTTTTGGTCCCTTTACTTTGTGCAAAAATCAATTTTCTTGTTGAGGTGCCAGGTTACTTTAACCCAGCACCTACAGTTCTTAAAATCACGTAATAATGAAAATTCAATTACACTAGAATTTTGGGCTTTTTTGGACTCTTGAAATCCGCAAAAAAAAATTCCGCAAACCAACTCTTAACTTCCAAAATCAACCCCCTTAAAAAAATTGACAATTTTGTGTAATTTATTGACGGATTTGACAGATTGAATAGTCTCTGATTTTTGGGTTCCGCGAAAATACTCACTACGATCTTTGAGCTCCTAACCTTGACGTTAATAATCAACCCCTATCTATCACATAGATTACTGTACCTGATAATGAAGTGTATTATTTATATTTATAACTGGTTATTCATATTTCAATAGTGTGCCATATTATAATGTTCGTATGTGTTACAGTAACCTGATAAATAACAATTCCCATTTTTTGGACAAATTGCTGACATTTAATTTAGGAAATTAGAATTTTTTAAACAATAAACCTGCGCCAATCGTACTCTCATTTTGTTAAGGCTCCTTTAGATTAAACGAACAAATTCTGATCACGTGCCTGGTGCTTCGCAATAGATTTCATCGAAAATATGAATTTTTCTACATTATGTAAAACTTTATTATATCAAATGTATATTATATTTATTTCTGTACGTCGGTCAGGGGCTGTTTATTCAGATATTACCAAGTGCACTAAAAATCTAATTTATAACGTTCACTTATATATTTTTCTCTTATCTTGCATAACATGTTATTCTATTAAAATAAAAATTATTATTAAAATTTTTATTGAAACTTGTGTCGTTTTTCAAAAGAAAATTTTATTTAGAATATTATATTTTACAACTAAAACAAAAATTACGTATCAAAAATGATTTATGACAAATTTAAACGAGTTTTCACTATTTTTTGAAAGAGCAACTTTTGTCTATTTATTTCTTTCATAGCTTGTGTCGTTTTTCCAAAAATTTAATTTTTGTAACTGTAATGTTTTTTACGACAAAAACAAAAACTGCGCGTCCTTTCGAAAGCGGATTCATGACAAATTTGATCATCTTTTCAGGGCGCGCAATTTTAGTTTATTCATTTTCTTTAACTTGCATAGGCTGATCGCGAAATTGAGTTTTTTATTTTTCATAATTTTATGTACGATCTACGTTCTTCTTCTCTAGACTTTTTTTCATATTATGCGTTTTTTGGCTTAAAATGTTCCTATTAGTTTTTTTTTTTGGATTTTAAAAATCAGAGACTCTATTGACAAATTAAAATTCTCCAGAAAGTTATTTCTTGACAAGGTCTTATCTACGTGGTAGAGAAGGGTTGATTATTGACGTTAAGAGTTGGAGCCCAAAAATTGTAGTGGGTATTTTTGAGGAGCCCAAAAATCAGAGACTCTATTGACATTGTAAAATTGTAGAAGTTATTTTTTGACAAAGATGTATCTATGCGGCAGAGAGCGTTGAATTTTTTGACATTAAGGGTTGAAGCCCAAAAATCGTAGTGGGTATTTTCGAGGAGCCCAAAAATCAGAGACTCTATTGACTTTGTAAAATTGTAAAAAAAGTTCTTTTTGGCAAAGTTGTATCTACGTGGCAGAGAGAATTGGATTTTTTGACGTTAAGGGTTGAAGTTTAAAAATCGTGGCGGGTATATTTCGAGGTGATTAAATTACTGAAAATGTTCCATTTTTTATGGGGGTTAATTTTGGAAGTTAAGGGTTGGCTTAAGGAAACTTTTTGTGGATTTCAAGAGCCCAGAAAAGCCCAAAATTCTGGTGAAATTGAATTTTTATCATTTAGTTATTTTAAGAAGTGGAGGTGCTGGGTTAATGTAACCTGGCACCTCCACAAGAAAATTGATTTTCTGAAAAAAGTAGAAGAAGCCTACAAATGCTAATTGACGCGCACAGAAGGCCAAAATTCTGAGCTATGAAGAATCCCAAAATTCAATTGTGGTGGTGCCACAATTGAAGTTATAAAAAAGAATCAATTTTCTAAATAATTATGCACATTAAACTTGCATTAATTATAATCTCACTGAGTGAAAAGTGTACGAAAGGTTAAAAATCTATAAAAAACGCACCTATCAAGCATTTTTATAGAAGAAACTGAATGTAATTTTTATCAAAAAAAAATAAAATTTTTGTGTGTGTATTCTTACAAATTTGCAGTCAAAATTCGCGTTTTGTTGCAAAGCGGTTTATCATGGGTTCTTGATGAAAATAGCAATTTTTTATAAAAATGACTACGAAGCGTTCTGAAAGCATTTTTGGAAAATGTTTAAAAAATCGTCTACTAAAAGGTGCCGAGTTTAGATTTTCCAAAGAGCGCCAATTTTTTTTCAAGATTAGCAGATCTTAATTGAAGCAGACGCATTTTCAAGTAATTATAAATAATAGAATAACGTATAGCGCCGATAACTTGAAAGTTATGGCTATTCTAAGTTGACCACTTTTGACCCATTTTCAGGCTAATTTTACTCGTGTTCAGTTTATTTTAAATACTTCGTTCGTATTTAAGAATTTCAATGGCATATTTGCATTTGTATTTTATTGAAAAACGCACTTTTTTATATTTATAGTTAATAAATATGTAGTTGTTTAACAATTGTTTAAATAATTTGTTTCATTCTTTTAAATTCTGCCTCTTCAATTTTGTGTACTTTCTTTGTATACATTAGTTCCAGCATATCTTCCGTCGAAAGTGAATAAAGACAAAATGATCAATTAATTATTTTTACATTTTTTAATAATTCTTTATAAAAAATGTTATTAAAGGAAATATTTTCACAAGATTTCATTATTTCATGTTAAAAATGAAAAAAAAAGATAAATCAGTCAGGGAGCGTTCACATATGAAGTCAAGCTTTATTTCAAGCTTTTTGAACCCCTCGCACCCTTTCTCTTGCTTAGTCACGAATTAACGAGAGCCTCACCTATAACATTACGTCACGTTCTATCGAACCCCCCCCCC
>NC_046657.1:77384658-77386394 GCF_010883055.1 Belonocnema kinseyi | reverse complement strand
AAATCCAGAATCGTCAATCAATGAAAATGGTCGACCATTTACTGTAGTAAGTTCTACACGGGCTTCTTTTAAAGTCTCAGCCGTTAAGTGTAAATTTGAAAATGTGTAATTCCTCCTGTCCCTTTTTGTAGATTTTTCTTCATTTTTCATGTTCGCTTCTACCAGTAGTACCTAATTTAGGTATCAGGCTGAGGGCTTATGCCGCTGCAAGAAAGAGTGAATACATCGTGTAGGGGGAGTGGCGAAAGCTTTTAGGCTGTTATTTCTGTTCACTATCTACACTCTATAGTCTATAATAAAGCTATATACTGTTTATGGAGTCCGTCCTGTCTAATCTTTATAGTCTATAGTCTATACTATAGACTCTATACAGACTTATAGTATCGTTGCAGGCTTCTAACACTTTCTTACAAGAGCGAGTGGAGCGGCCTATCCAAAAGGAAAGGAACCCTTGGCGGTAGATCCGAGAGTGGCATATCTATAATTATTAATTATTTGCAATCAATAATCATTAATATTATTGTGACAGTATTTTTTAGAATAAAATCAAAACATTATTAATTAGTTATTGATAATTAATCATTATTATTAAATATAATTTCCGTTAAGTAATAAGCACTACTTATATAAATTTAGATTATTATCTAGAAAGTTATGAAATTTTCATATGAATAGAAAAAGTAGAAAAATTAGTTTGAAAAGAATTCTGCAATCATTGTACAGAAAAATTTGTTTGAATGACTTTTTTAGCACAACAAAATTGTTAATTAATAATGATTAATTATTGGAATAACATTTATTATTAAATAAATATTTAAGCACTTTTCTTAATTAAAAATAACTGATAATTAATAATTATAGGTGTTATTTTTTACTAAAATTGCGGTAAAAAATTAAATAAAAATGTTAAAAATTATAAATTCCTAGTTATAATAATCCCTATTTAATTGAATCTGAAATATTAACTAGAAATTCAAAAAATATTTAATTAAAAATAAACATGAGTGTGAGTTTCGGTTCATACAGGTCACTTAAAGATTTAATCTTTGACTCAGAATTCACCGTGTGGATTACAGAACGTCCTTAGCGCTCGGACATTTCCAGTACAACGTCAGTTGCTGAAACGCAGAAAAATGTCCGCAAATGACAAACTAGATCAATGTACTGCGCAAAAAATATGACAATGTGCAGCTCGACGTGCCCCACGACTTTTATTCCGAAGTTTTTATATCAAATTGATGATTTGTTGTACTAAAAATTAAAAACTGGAAATTTTCATTGTACCGAAATCAATGACTTTTGAAACTAAAATCGCGAAAACTCGGCTTCGGCTAAAGTAAATGATTCCGTTTTTTTCTCCAAATAGAGATTTTCTGACATTTTTAATATGAAAAATGATTGAAAAACGTCACTTTTGGGAATCGTTTCCTCAGACTTTGATGGAAAAAGTCTGCAGTACGTTAAGTGGACGTAAAACTTCCAGTGGCATAGTTCTTCCTTGATGTTTAAGAAAAACTGACCAAATTTGAGTCAAATCCTTCTCTTTGTTGAAATTTAAAAGATAAGAGCGATGAACTTTAGAATAAGAATTCGCAATGAACTATAGAATACGAATGAAATATAACTTTAAACATATCAGCCCCATAAGTTTGTTTTACAGGGACGCAAACTAACCCCAAAAGTAAAAAAATAGGTTTTGCGAGTTTTTCGGGCAAATTATAACTTAAAATTTTTTT
>NC_046657.1:77383200-77384558 GCF_010883055.1 Belonocnema kinseyi | reverse complement strand
CAACCTCAAGATTAGTGCAGCGGACTGTAAAACATCCGGTAAAAGTGCATCTCTGGGGTTGTTTCTCGAAACATGGGTTTGGGAGATTGCATCTACATATACTGTCGATATCATGTCGATACACCTTACCGACTGCGAGTAAAGCCACCCACGCTTCAACTTGACAGACTGTAGTATATTCAATCTGCAAAAATGAATTCTCAACCAAAATGATGAATTTTCAACCAAGAAGCTTAATTTTCTACCAAAAATGATGAATATATGATCTATTATGTATCATAGATAATATATGAATTTTAAAATAAATAGTTTAATTTTGAACTAAAAGAGATAAACTCTAAATAAAAAGAAGAATCTTTAATTGAAAACAAATATAACAACTTATTTCAACTTTCAATCCAGAAGTTCAATTTTATAACCAAAAATACGAATTCTGAACAAATAACGATTTTTAAGACTTGAAAGAAATAATTGTTATCCAAATCGTTCAACTGTCAAGTCGAAAGACAAATTTTCTGTGAAAAAAGTTGCAGTTTTAGCACGAACATACGAATTTGCAACAGAAAAGTTAATTTTTAACGGAACAGCTGCATTTTTAACTAATAAAGACCAATGAAGACCTTCTGGCAAGAAATTAGTTTGTGCATGGTATTTCAACTTTCACACAAATATGTAGTTCAATTGTGAGCTTTAAATAAATTTCCATTCAAAAATGTAATAGTTACTAAAAAGAATATAATATCAGGGAGCTCTTAACATCATTTTCAAAATTCCTTAGGTTTACTCTGGTCAATTTATCATTTACCCTAACCATCAATACTCAAGTCTCTTTATATGTTTGGGTTAAAAAGTTAAGTAAACCGTCTTTCTGGTTAGAAAGTTAAACTTTTTTGTACAGGATCTATTTTTTTATTTAGTGAAATTTTTAAAATGAAAACGCTGAAAACGCAACTATGTGCCTACAAACTATCTTATTTTGTTCAAAGGTGAGAAAAGTATAATGAAAAACTACATTTTTATAATAATTTGTTTCAATTTGTTGGAGACTACTGGGAGAATTTCGGTGCAAGTAACCAGATTTTCTCGGTACGAATAAGGGGAGCTTGCAAAGGGATTATTTGTACCAAATTTCGGTACGTATGGCTGTATTTTTTTGATGAGCGTAGACGCTTCCTTTTTAATTTAAATATTACGATTACTGGAAACATTTGATTAAAATAATATATTCTTAGGTTTAGGTATATTCAGATGTACTTACAAATTCCATTCCACACTTTCGAATGGTGCATTTCACAGCTTCCGTATCTCGTACGCTTTCGAAAAACTTGTAAATACAGCTCTTCGGTCTTCCTGTTTTT
>NC_046657.1:77382926-77383100 GCF_010883055.1 Belonocnema kinseyi | reverse complement strand
AAAAACAGGAAGACCGAAGAGCTGTATTTACAAGTTTTTCGAAAGCGTACGAGATACGGAAGCTGTGAAATGCACCATTCGAAAGTGTGGAATGGAATTTGTTAATACATCTGAATATACCTAAACCGAAGAATATATTATTTTAATCAAATGTTTCCAGTAATCGTAATATTT
>NC_046657.1:77382725-77382916 GCF_010883055.1 Belonocnema kinseyi | reverse complement strand
GGAAGCGTCTACGCTCATCAAAAAAATACAGCCATACGTACCGAAATGTTGGTACAAATAAACCCTTTGCAAGCTCCCCTTATTCTTACCGAGAAAATCTGGTTACTACTTGCACCGAAATTCTCCCAGTAGTCTTCAACAAATTGAAACAAATTATTATAAAAATGTAGTTTTTCATTATACTTTTCTCA
>NC_046657.1:77381953-77382715 GCF_010883055.1 Belonocnema kinseyi | reverse complement strand
AAATAAGATAGTTTGTAGGCACATAGTTGCGTTTTCAGCGTTTTCATTTTAAAAAATTTCACTAAATAAAAAAATAGATCCTGTATACAAAAGTTGAATTTTCTAGCCAGGAAGACGGTTTACTTAACTTTTTAAACCAAACATATGAAGAGACTTGAGTATTGATGGTTAGGGTAAATGATAAATTAGCCAGAGTAAGCCTAAGGAATTTTGAAAATGATGTTAAGGGCTCCCTGATATTATATTCTTGTTAGTAACTATTACATTTTTGAATGCAAAATTTATTTAAAGCTCACAATTGAACTACATATTTGTGTGAAAGTTGAAATACTATGCACAAACTAATTTCTTGTCAGAAGGTCTTCATTGGTCTTTATTAGTTAAAAATGCAGCTGTCCCGTTAAAAATTAACTTTTCTGTTGCAAATTCATATGTTCGTGCAAAAACTGCAACTTTTTTCACAGAAAATTTGTCTTTCGACTTGACAGTTGAACGATTTGGATAACAATTATTTCTTTCAAATCTTAAAAATCGTTATTTGTTCAGAATTCGTATTTTTGTTTATAAAATTGAACTTCTGGATTGAAAGTTGAAATAAGTTGTTATATTTCTTTTCAATTAAAGATTCTTCTTTTTATTTAGAGTTTATCTCTTTTAGTTCAAAATTAAACTATTTATTTGAAAATTCATATATTATCTATGATATTGTCTTCTACCCCGGCGTCTATTCCCATGGAGGTTAGACTTGGGGGGGGGGGGGGG
>NC_046657.1:77380754-77381853 GCF_010883055.1 Belonocnema kinseyi | reverse complement strand
AAAGAGGGAGCTCTTCTTAATATTTTGACACCAAAATCATGTCGATACACCTTACCGACTGCGAGTGAAGCCACCCACGCTTTAACTTGACAGACTGTATATAATTAAAAATCAACTATTCTGTTGCATCATTCTAGTATTTTTTTTTAAACTCATTCCTTTTGCTTGAAAGATCTACTATTTATTCAATATTCGTCCATTTAGATGAAAAATTTGTAATTTCTCATTTAAAATTCATCTTTTTTGTTAAGAGTTAAACTATCTTCTAAAATTGAATTATTTCGTTTTTATTCTTTGTTTAAAATTCGACCATTTGGTTGAGAATTTATCTTTAAGGTTTAAAATTTTAAGACCTGGTTAAAAATTGAACTTGAATAAGCTCAAAATTTGATAACTAATTTGAATATAAGGTTGATTTTTGATTGCTTCATCCGGTTTTTTCATCGCGATAAAATGGACTGTCAACATTCGTCGTTTATGCGTTTTTGGGTATAGTGTCCGATTATTTGAATTTACGAGAAATTTCGCATATACTCATTCAATCGAGTCTTCGATACACATTTTTAAGGTCCCGAAGTAAAGGTCAAGTTCGTAAGCCAAATATTTCCAACCGAAATTAGAAAATTTATACTACTTTCAAAATTGTGATCACAATTTGTTAACGTAAATTTCAGCCTTGTGATTTTTTTTATGATAATGCAAAATAGTACCAACAATCATATTTTGAAGTTCTTATTAATTTTCATAAAAACGGTTACCTTTAATGGCAAATGGTTAAACAGATAAATGTTCGTCGGTCATTTAAATATGTCAGAAAATAAAAATAATAATTAAATGAATATATATTTTAAGGAACTTTTAGAGAAACTTCTTGATTATATAATTTTTTATGTATGTGTCGATTTCCAAGACAACTTTACAACTCTTTTTAATTATGCAAGAAACGTCAGAAAATGTTTTCTTTAACATACCATTAGAAAGAGGAAAACATAAAGTGATTGCCCCAAACACATGACAAAATGTTCATTATTTCGTATATTACCTGAAATTCAAGAAAACATTGAAATTAACATTAATTTGGCACAATATCTACTTTAAA
>NC_046657.1:77379481-77380654 GCF_010883055.1 Belonocnema kinseyi | reverse complement strand
GCACGATAGGTTAGACACTCTCACATTCATTCAATTGATCTACATGAAGTTGGAGCGTTTTCAATTGTTCTTCGCATGGATGGAGCTCTTTTTTTGAATTTATCCGAATCATATCTTAATATTTTTCAGGTTGTCAATTAAAAAGAAAACCCTCCATGACATCACGCGCGGAATGACTCGTCTATCATTTATCTTCTTGCAGTTTTTCCGGGGGTTATGAACGAGCTATTATAAAGCAAAAAAAACTATTTGTGCTAAATATAGAAAAAAATGTAGTTTTTCTGAAGGATCTTTGCCTACATTTTTTGAGCGTTATTAACGTAGCTTTACCCACAAACGACATTTTTTGAATAAATGAACACGAGAAATTTGCCCTCAAAAATAGGTCGAAAATGGTCAACTTTGTTTGGCCATAACTTTTGACCTATTGGGGATTTTTATAAAAAAGGTGTTCTTCGAAGAATCTTAACTTTGCGCCCATTATAGGTAGAAGGTTCTATTAATCTGCCGCTTTTTCTATGAATCTCTTTAGTTTAATTTTTCTGTTCAACATTTTGTCCCCATATGCAATGAGATGGCTCGGTCTACGCAAACAACATTTTTGAAATTGTTTTAAAAATTTTTTAATGACGCGCCGGTAATAATTTTGTAGAACATTTTGAATCTTCGTCAGAACCGCCCGATAAACCGTTTGATCAACAAAATTCGTCTAATCTACTTATCACGGTGACTTAGTAGCCGATGCCTGGGCCATTATTATAACTTATTGCTTTTTAATGAACATTGAAATATTCCATTTTTGGTAAGAAATGGATCTTTTTGGACTAGAAATAAATCTTCTTGGTTAAAAATGCAACTATTTGCTCAAAAATTTATGAATGTTGTTAAACATTTTTTTCTTTTACTTTTTGGCTGCTAAAAGGTCATTTTTTTATAGTATGAAATAGCGGCAAAAGTCATATTTTAATAGTTTTTATTGGTTTTAATGAAAACAGTTAGTTTTAGTAAAAAATAGTTCAATAGAAAAATGTTCGGCATCTTCTTCTGCACTGATGACATTATTTTGACTTTTTTATGGTTAACAGCTTATCTAAAAAAGGAGGGGAAAGAACGAGTTTTTATGCAACTATTTTCGCCACATTCATTAAATATTATCAATAGCTGAAAATTTTC
>NC_046657.1:77377711-77379381 GCF_010883055.1 Belonocnema kinseyi | reverse complement strand
ACTACAAATTTAATTTATAACGTTTACTTATATATTTTTCTCTTATCTTGCATAAAATGTTATTCTAATAAAATAAAAATTATTATTAAAATTTTTGTTGAAACTTGTTTCGTTTTTCAAAAGAAAATTTTATTTAGAATATTATATTTTACAATTAAAACAAAAATTACGTATCAAAAATTATTTATGACAAATTTAAACTAGTTTTAACTATTTTTTGAAAGAGCAACTTTTGTGTATTTATTTCTTTCATAGCGTGTGTCGTTTTTCCAAAAATTTAATTTTTGTAACTGTAATATTTTTTACGACAAAAACAAAAACTGCGCGTCCTTTTCGAAAGCGGATTCATGACAAATTTGATAATCTTTTCAGGGCGCGCAATTTTAGTTTATTCATTTTCTTTAACTTGCATAGGCTGACCGCGAAATGGAGATTTTTATTTTTCATAATTTTATGTACGATCTACGTTCTTCTTCTCTAGACTTTTTTCATATCATGCGCTTTTTGGCTTAAAATGTTCCTATTAGTTTTTTTTTTTGATTTTAAAAATCAGAGACTCTATTGACAAATTAAAATTCGCCAGAAAGTTATTTCTTGACAAGGTCTTATCTACGTGGAAGAGAGGGGTTGATTATTGACGTTAAGAGTTGGAGCCCAAATTTGTAGTGGGTATTTTTGAGGAGCCCAAAAATCAGAGACGCTATTGACAATGTAATATTGTAGAAGTTATTTTTTGACAAAGATGTATCTACGTGGCAGAGAGCGTTGAATTTTTTGACGTTAAGGGTTGAAGCCCAAAAATCGTAGTGCGTATTTTCGAGGAGCCCAAAAATTAGAGACTCTATTGACTTTTTAAAATTGTAAAAAAAGTTATTTTTGGCAAAGTTGTATCTACGTGGCAAAGAGAATTGGATTTTTGACGTTAAGGGTTGAAGTTTAAAAATCGTGGCAGGTATATTTCAAAGTGATTAAATTACTGAAAATGTTCTATTTTTTATGGGGGTTAATTTTGAAAGTTAAGGGTTGGCTTAGGGAAACTTTTTGTGGACTTCAAGAGCCCAGAAAATCCCAAAATTCTGGTGAAATTGTATTTTTATCATTTAGTTATTTTAAGAAGTGGAGGTGCTGGGTTAATGTCAGCTGGCACCTCCACAAGAAAATTGATTTTCTGAAAAAAGTAGAAGAAGCCTACAAATGCTTATTGACGCGCAAAAAAGGCCAAAATTCTGAGCTATGAAGAATCCCAAAATTCAATTGTTGTGGTGCTAGCTTAAAAAACCTATGTTTTTGGCTGTGACTCAGCCTGCGGATACTGGAAATCTCTGAGAGGAGATAGTGATAAAAAAGAATCAATTTCCTAAATAATTATGCACAGTAAACTTGCATTTATTATAATCTCACTGAGTGAAAAGTGTACGAAAGGTTAAAAAATCTATAAAAAACGCACCTATCAAGCATTTTTATAGACGAAAGTAAATGTAATTTTTATCAAAAAAAAAAAAAAATTGTTTGAGTGTATTCTTACAAATTTGCAGTCAAAATTCGCGTTTTGTTGCAAAGCGGTTTATCATGGGTTCCTGATGAAAATAGCAATTTTTCTAAAAATGACTACGAAGCGTCCTGAAAGCATTTTTGGAAAATGTTTAAGAAATCGTCTACTAAAAGGTGCC
>NC_046657.1:77375025-77377611 GCF_010883055.1 Belonocnema kinseyi | reverse complement strand
ATGGGTTCCTGATGAAAATAGCAATTTTTCTAAAAATGACTACGAAGCGTCCTGAAAGCATTTTTGGAAAATGTTTAAGAAATCGTCTACTAAAAGGTGCCGGGTTTAGGTTTTCCAAAGAGCGCCAATTTTTTTCAAGATTAGCAGTTCTTAATTGAAGCAGACGCATTTTCAAGTAATTATAAATAATAGAATAACGTATAGCGCCGATAACTCGAAAGTTATGGCTATTCTAAGTTGACCACTTTTGACCCATTTTCAGGCTAATTTTACTCATGTTCAGTTTATTTTAAATACTTCGTTCATATTTAAGAATTTCAATGGCATATTTGCATTTGTATTTTATTGAAAAACGCACTTTTTTATATTTATAGTTAATAAATATGTAGTTGTTTGACAATTGTTTAAATCATTTGTTTCATTCTTTTAAATTCTGCCTCTTCAATTTTGTGTACTTTCTTTGTATACATTACTTCCAGCATATCTTCAGTCGAAAGTAAATAAAGACAAAATGATCAATTAATTATTTTTACATTTTTTAATAATTATTTCTAAAAAATGTTATTGAAGGAAATATTTTCACAATATTTCATTATTTCATGTTAAAAATGCAAAAAAAAAGATAAATCAATCAGGGAGCGTTCACATATGAAGTCAAGCTTTATTTCAAGCTTTTTGAAACCCCCGCACCCCTTCTCTTGCTTAGTCACAAATTAACGAGAGCCTCACCTGTAACATTACGTCACGTTCATCGAACCCCCCCCCCCCCCCCCCCCCCGCTAACTTTCAGATTTTTTATAATTATTATAAAATACTTTCTGGAATCTTCTCAAATATGGGAATCAAACTTTACATGAACATAATTGTTTTCTGCGAATGTTTTTGAAATTAATACTGTAGATTTATTAGAGCGTTATCTAAATTTTGGTCTAGTTAGACATAAGAAAGTTGACATAAGTAAAATCTACAATTGCATATTATGCACGTAAGACATATCCCAAGGTATTGAAAATGTAACATACTTTAGCAAAGCGCCTAAACGGTTCTGACAATTTTTTTCAAAAACTGAGAAAAGGTAGAAGGACGCAATACAGAGATACTATGAAAATTTCAGAATCTTTATCTATTTCGTTTATGAAGTAGAGCCCTGAAAGTATGAAAAAACAGAGAGGCACGATAGGTTAGACACTCTCACATTCATTCAATTTATCTACATGAAGTTGGAGTGTTTTCAATTGTTCTTCGCATGGATGGAGCTCTTTTTTTGAATTTATCCGAATCATATATTAATATTTTTCAGGTTGTCAATTAAAAAGAAAACCCTCCATGACATCACGCGCGGAATGACTCGTCCCCCCATTTGTCATGATGTTTCTCGTTTGACAAGAACCCCCCCCCCCCTGTCCCTCGGTGCGAAAAATCATTAGAGAATGCTCCCTTATCACACAGGTAACTATTATCAAACATTTAAAAAATGAAACAAGTAATTATTTGTTTGACAAAAACTTGAAATAGTTTAGTTTTTAAATAGTTTCAGTGTGATAAATTGTGAACTACAGGAGCTGACGCAGTTGCAATTTTTATACTTCAGCCAGAATTAGGTCTCCTATCATTTATCTTCTTGCAGTTTTTCCGTGGGTTATGAACGAGCTATTATAAAGCAAAAAAAACTATTTGTGCTAAATATAGAAAAAAATGTAGTTTTTCTGAAGGCATTTTTTGAGCGTTATTAACGTAGCTTTACCCACAAACGACATTTTTTGAATAAATGAACACGAGAAATTTGCCCTGAAAAATAGGTCGAAAATGGTCAACTTTGGTTGGCCATAACTTTTGACCTATTGGGGATTTTTATAAAAAAGGTGTTCTTCGAAGAATCTTAACTTTGCGCCCATTATAGGTAGAAGGTTCTATTAATCTGCGACTTTTTCTATGAATCTCTTTAGTTTAATTTTTCTGTTCAACATTTTGTCCTCATATGCAATGAGATGGCTCGGTCTACGCAAACAACATTTTTGAAATTGTTTTAAAAATTTTTTAATGACGCGCCGGTATTAATTTTGTAGAACATTTTGAATCTTCGTCAGAACCGCCCGATAAACCGTTTGATCAACAAAATTCGTCTAATCTACTTATAACGGTGACTTAGTAGCCGATGCCTGGGCCATTATTATAACTTATTGCTTTTTAATGAACATTGAAATATTCCATTTTTGGTAAGAAATGTATCTTTTTGGACTAGAAATAAATCTTCTTGGTTAAAAATGCAACTATTTGCTCAAAAATTTATGAATTTTGTTAAACATTTTTTTCTTTTATTTTTTGGCTGCTAAAAGGTCATTTTTTATAGTATGAAATAGCGGCAAAAGTCATATTTTAATAGTTTTTATTGATTTTAATGAAAACAGTTAGTTTTAGTAAAAAATAGTTCAATAGAAAAATGTTCGGCATCTTCTTCTGCACTGATGACATTATTTTGACTTCTTTATGGTTAACAGCTTATCTAAAAAAGGAGGGGAAAGAACGAGTTTTTATGCAACTATTTTCGCCACATTCATTAAATATTATCAATAGCTGAAAATTTTC
>NC_046657.1:77373199-77374925 GCF_010883055.1 Belonocnema kinseyi | reverse complement strand
TTATGGTTAACAGCTTATCTAAAAAAGGAGGGGAAAGAACGAGTTTTTATGCAACTATTTTCGCCACATTCATTAAATATTATCAATAGCTGAAAATTTTCAATAATTCACCCTATTTTTCCCATTGAAAAAAAAAACTTTTCATAAGGGCGTAGGATATTTGCACAAATTGCCCTGCCTCTTATCCCTGGATTTGAAAAGGTTCTCTGATTCTTTGGGTTTCTTTCGCAAACCTAACACTTTAGTTTATAGGCCAGTCAATGAAGAACAAATATGACTAACTTCAAAGTCATTTTGAATGCAATATAGTAATAGTAATAACAGTTGTGAAAATCATATTTTGGAAGTTGTTCTTCTTTTTCATGAAAACAGTAAGTTTTTGATAAAAAAAAAAGTTTTATAGGAAAATGTTCGATAGTTCATTCTGCACAAATAAGGTCTTTCCGCTTTTTTGTATTGTTAACCCTTCATTTAATAAAGGAGGTAAAGAATAACTTTCGATAAAACTATTCTTGCCTCACTGAAAGATCATTTTTAAAGCCAGTGAACTTAAATTATTTATATAAGCATTACTCCAGGTTGCCTAAGACCTTATACAAAAAAACTCTTGATAAATTTATCATCAACTTAGTTAAGAAATTTTTTTAATCCATTTTCAGGCCTAAATTGGTGCACTTAATATGGTGCTTGGGGATGGGAACTTCGTAAGACGCTCAACTAACATGTGCGAAAGATATCTGCAAAGTTTGAATAATTTTCCATAATTTTTATCCTTGAAAAGTAGGCTTCAATGAACCTATGTCAAATTTCTTCGAAAACTCGGAACACCTACACTTTATTCTGGCTAATAATCCCGGACCGCTTCTGCCTCCATTTGTTGCCTGTGATGAAGAAAAAGGATCTCATCCATGAAAATCTTGGACACCTTGTCTTTCACAAGGCATGTAGGGAAAGTATAAGATTTACTACTTCGTACTATTCCCATTGTCATCACCCAACTCGCATTGATATCGGCTTAAGTGTACCCTCACCATTGCTACCCCTTACTTGCTTTTACCTAGTATATCTCATGTCGGATTAGAGGCGGACATACCTTAAATTGTGAAATTAGTATCCATTGTACTTATAATCCCTTTGTATTTGCGATGCTTATTCATAAAATGTCTATATGTCACACTAATTTGGAAAGCTTAGAATTTAAATTTATTCTGTTTTGAAGACATTTAAACGGGCGATAACCAAAGGAGCGCGTGCTACCTGTGATCCTTCCCCTTTCAGTAGGACCCTTACCACTCACATCTGTCTTGGCGCGCTTAGTCACCGGGATTGCTGGAGCACAGGGTCTATTGTCGCTAATGACCCTAAATCACCTTCGATTACCGTTCCAACTATTGAGAGCTTGTGATCACATAATTATAAGATCTAGATACCTCAATTCTGTTAAATGTATAGCAAAAGTCTCGAAAACATGGTGGAAAGTCTCATAAAAATTCGATTCGAGGTATCGAGTGTTTGTGAAGTACTTCACTATAAAATTAATAGACCTCAGTTCTATAAAGTGCAGCTGTAAGTCCCTACTGTGCGAAGGTAGCGATATTGCGAAGTTCATTAGTGAAGTGTATTGGTGCGTATTAGTGAGGAATATTTGATGTTAATATTTAATCGGATTGACAAAGGAGTAAGAGTAAGTATCTGGAAAATTATTGTATTCATATATGTGTAATGT
>NC_046657.1:77370806-77373099 GCF_010883055.1 Belonocnema kinseyi | reverse complement strand
TTCATTTTTCAATGAGTAATTCTTAAATCTTTCACTTTACAACTTTTTCATTTCAAATCTTAATTCTGAAGCGAGAATTTTCAATTTAAAGAATCTTCAAATACATTTCTGAAGAATGAAACAAATAAGTACTAAAAGCATTGAAAATTAAACTCTTAGTATGAAAATTTGTTTGAGGTAATATATTATATTCAATTTGAAAATAGTCAATTATTTAAGAGAAAAAATATTACATTCTTAATTTAATTTTGATTCAAAATGAGGTTTGTTATAAAATGAGTTCATTATTTTCTTTTAAATGACTAATTCGCATCGAAATCACTGAATAACAATCGAAACCTGTTTTTATATCAGAAAATAAAAATATATTTTTTTTCCGGGGAGACTTGTGTCTGTGAATGTAGATCTAGCCTCACGTTTTGGACGCTTTTTTATGGGCATCAATGTTCATGTCTTGAAGGATGCAGAATTGACATTGCGGACCTTAGCTGCAAAAGAACTAGAAGGAAGGCACACGAGTGAACAATTACTCACTTAAATCAAAACTACTCTGGATGTTTATGGGATAGATATAGAGAACCTCTATACTTTCACCTCGGACAACGCAACGAACATAATCAAATTGTGTCGTTTGATAAGGGAATGTCAACAGAGAGCTGCCATGGGAGACTCGGAAGACTGCAGTGACGTGAACCTGGATAATGACGAAAATTATATTATAAATCAACATGAGGAGGATGCTAATAATGACGAGGACGCTGAAGATGATGAGAAAGAGGCCGAAACTTTAACTCTGCGAATTGAAGCAGATGAAGAAGATGATCCTCAGGCTCAGGAAGGCGAGCAGGCGGAGAATAAGGATGAAGAGGAAGTAGCGTATCTAGTGGAAGTTTGCAAAGTTCATCACAGTAGCTTGGGAATCAACTGCATTCGATGCGCTGCGCATTCGCTTCAACTTGCTATAAATGACAGTTTGAACGTGCACTGCGCAAGCACAATTTTCAGAGCGCGAAAAGCTGTTGTGGAATTTCGAGTTCCTACCATGCTGCACAAAGTCCGTGAAAAGTCCTGTGAGCAAGGAATTATGGAACAGATCATGAAGGCAATCTTTGATAACGATACCAAGTGGCATTGCGTACTGGATATGCTACTATTCCTTCAAAAGCGTTTCAACTTTCTGTTGAAGAAGTAGGTGAAGCTTACAGAAAACGATTGAAAAAATATAGAATCATGCATTAAGTCACTCATTCCTGCAAGAATTGCGACAAAACGGTTGCAGGAAGAGAACCTGCTTCTCACAGATTTTGTTGTTGCCTGGAAACAATGCATGTTTGAAATCCAGGAAGTCAACACATCTCTGGTGAAATCCCTGATCAAGAACATGGAAACGAGGCTTCAGACATTCATGAAAAGCGAAGTCCTCCTCGCAGCAATGCTTCTAGATCTTAGAGTTTGCACCTTGTTGACCATCGAGCAAGAAGAGCAAGCTATCCAGCACTTGCGAAAACTGTGGAATAAATTACAGTCGCAAGCAAAACGCGTCGCAGTTGAATCGAGTGAACCAGCTGAGAACACAATCAATGAGAATGAGCAAGAGAATACTGAAAATAGCGCATCTCAAAAGCTGGCTACGCTCATCCAACAAAAGTATTTTTGGAGAAGCTTTAGGGGCAGGAAGGTCATCAGTATGCAGGCTACGAAATCGCCATCGCCTTGAGGAGTTTCAGCCATCAACCTCCGCGCCCGCTACAGTCCAGCGTGCTCACATACTGGAAAGAAGACCGTTACAAATGGCCAGAACTATTTTCACTGGCCATGGTTGTACTCGCGACGCCTGCTACTCAGGTGAGCGTCGAAAGACACTTTTCCGCGATGAAATTTATTTTTTCCATCTACCGGTCGAATTTTAAGGGCAACATTATGGATGCCATTCTTGTTATTCGATGCAATAAGGACATTTTTGGCAGTAATGGGGAAGCCCAAAAAAATAAGAAATTGAAATTGGCTCTGAATCAACTCAGGGACACATAAGAGAAATTCGTCGGTTAAGGTAACGATGGTGTTGTATTTACCTTGCTCGACGCACTCGGTCTTCATACTTGATCCACATTTGTGCCCAGAATTAAAAAAAATAAAGGTCAAGCATCGACAACTGTGATTTTGTAATTGTGAACTCTCTTTTGTTAAAGTTACTTCGGCTTTAACGAAAACATTCTCATCACGTATCTCATGCTTCGTCTTTGATTTTGTACAAAATGCGAAATTTTCCACATTAACTTTAACTATATTATGC
>NC_046657.1:77369322-77370706 GCF_010883055.1 Belonocnema kinseyi | reverse complement strand
GTCACCACAGACAGTAACTCCATACAGAGTTAATGTCCGTAGCAGGCAGCAGCAGCCCTCTACCCTTCAGCACCCACTTACATGAGCAATCCAGACAGAGAGACTGCGTCCACCAAAGAACAGACGTCAAGCATCTGTGAGGCTGATTGAAGCCGAAACGACGACTGCTGGCTACTGCCAACAGCATCTCATTCAGCTATCAGCTCGTTCAACGTTCGACGAGCCCCATTACGTTGATCCTAAAGACCAACGGGGGCGTTGTCTATGCACCTGAGCAAGCTTCACTTGGGTTAACCCTTGCGAGTTCCGCCCAAGGCAGCTGTTACGAGGCGCTCAGCCGAAGCCGAGTGCCGCACCTCGATAGCCCTGACCCTGGAGCTCTTAGCTGGCAACCCCCACATAATGCTGGGGCTTCGTTTCCGTCTAACGCCACGAGGAGGCGGCTCCAATGGGTACACCGTCTATATAGTGAACAGACCCTTCAAGATCCCCCCGAAGGGAACACCATGCATACGGACTTATAGGAAACATCCTTCGAACTTTCCTTATAGCAAGCAACCCGCTTACTACTTAACAGAAAGAATCTTGAGAACCTCCTTATGACAAAGCGCTATGTTCACTATTTAACAGGTAGGCTCCTATAAAACTTCCTTGTAGCAAACAGCAAGCTCGTCATCCAACAGGAAATATTTTCAGTGCTTCCTGCAGCACACACCGCGTTCATCACTTAGCAGGAGAATCACTACAGGTCCACTCCCTTAGGAGTGGTTTCGTTAGACACTGGAGTCGACAGTTTGATGCTTAATATCAATAGCATCTAACATCAGATACACATTTTCGTGATATATACACACGCGAACCGTATGTGTGCCACTCCCTGCAGCCAAAACACAATATCGTGCTCTGAGTTGTGCAAACTTCGAAAATCCGTTTACAGTATTTTCGTTTTCCACTTTGAAACGATTGAATAGCTCGGACAGATTACCTAGGATAAGTCGTTTCTGAACATGTTCACGAGTTCCATCTGCTTTCTTAATTGATATAAAATCCTTTTTCCCAGGCATCAATCGGCTGTTTTCATCATCTTCGTAGAAATTAGTCACTGCAACTTCAATATCTGGTGCCAGTCTTCTTCCCAGTTTTCGATTAGGTAAACTCAATATTCCATTTTGCTCAACTAATTTCTGAGCTTTTCGGACTTGCCGTTCAGTTGCACCGAATTCATCCATTAACTTCCTGCGACTCCAAGTCTTAGGGGCAATTGAAAATAATAACATTTTTCCGTTAGAATCAGTAGTTTCCTTGAATTTCTCTCTGATTTGTTGAAGAACTTCAAGGCCCGCTGCGTGATTAGGATCTTTACAGTCTTTACAATTTTCATAAT
>NC_046657.1:77366069-77369222 GCF_010883055.1 Belonocnema kinseyi | reverse complement strand
TGCGTATTAGTGAGGAATATTTGATGTTAATATTTAATCGGATTGACAAAGGAGTAAGAGTAAGTATCTGGAAAATTATTGTATTCATATATGTGTAATGTAAATATATATGTATATAATGTAAAACTAATTACGAAAAGTAATGATTAAAAAATAGAGGGTAAGAATGTGCTTGTCGAATTTAATGAAAATGGTCCAGATTTCCATTTATTTCAAACTGTATTGATCTCAGATCATTCATTTCAACTTTTTTTTTAAAACTTCTCGCCCACATAATGCTGCTAAGATGCCTTTCTTTTATTAGTACAAACATAAAAAAAAATATTTATAAAAATAGGAAAGTTAGGGTTTTTAAGAAAATCTGTTGAATTGTTCTCTTCAAATTTTGAAAATATGAACAGAGAATAAATTAATCTAAAACACAACATATTTCTCCCTCGAGAGATTCTGCGATTTCAAGTTTAAGGCCCTGTCTGATGTCAAATGGAAACGGTCAGCGATGATTGTTATTTGTACATTATTTTCCAAAAAACTGACGTTGGTTACAGTTTACTTATAACCTCTATTTAAAATATCGCTGATGGCTATAAATATATCACTAAGAGTTGGATGTAACGTCTACTTGAAATAAAAAATTGTTTCTTAAAAATGTGATATTTTTAAACCAATTTATTTTTATATAATGAGTGGTCGATCACTCCAATATTTCTGATACATACACCAAACATTTTCATACACGTATTCTTTGAATATTCTTAGATATTCCTGGTATTCTTGAAACACATAATAATCTCAAATATTTTCGATATTTCAAAATATTCAGAAGCATCCCTAATGTATTATTTTACAATTGCAAAATATTTTCAAGTATTTAAAGTATTTTAAATTAATTTAACGGGATTAAAAAATTCTTTTCAATTGAAAAAGAACAAAATTTATCAATGAATTTCAAAATATTTTAAATTATTTTGAAGAAGTTTTAAATTACAAATTATTGCACTATCAATGTTTTTAATTTGAAATATCTTATATATTATTCACTTTTTAAATGTTTTCACTTTAAAATATAATAACCTTATGTATTTGAATTTCAACATATTGTACAATTAGGCTGATTTAATGTAAATATTAATATAAGGATGACTTTCAATCACGAAAATAATTATGAAGTTAAGAATAACCACTATTGTAAATATTGTTTGTAACAAACTATTTTAATTCTACGTATTTTCAGTGTTGTATTTCCCTTAATATTTCAATTATTGCAAATCTTGCCAAAAATAATATACCTTTGATAATAATCGGTAAAATATAATAATATAAATGTATATTTTTATATGAATTTTAGTCAAATTTATTTCTTCTTTATCAGCCTTTTAAAATGCTTAGAAAGTTTCAGAATCATTTTTAAATTCTTTTGAAACTTTTAAACAATTTTTTATATCATTCGAGTTTTGTCTAAAACTTTGAATAAATACTTCAAAATTAAAATAATGTGTTAAAATCTTCCGGATTATTTTCTGACAATTTTAAAAATCTTTTTAAATCTTTTTGAATATGCCCTTAAAATTAATTGACAAAAAACAAAGAATTATTTAAAATTTTCCAATTTTAAAATAAATATCGGTAAACTACAAAATAAAAAATTCGAACTTTCATAAATTGTAGAGATTAAGGTTAAAAAAAATCCACGCTATAATTTTCAATGCGGTAATTTGAAGAATGAATCAATTAATTACATTTTTTTTAATTATATAATTTTAAACAATTTCAGTGAAGAGCATTAAAACTTGATAGATTACAATTTTTTTAATTAGACTTTCTTAACTAGATTTCAATTGTCATTTATACATACAAATTTTTTTTGATGTCTTGTGAAATATTAAAAAAAAAAATGTTTTAAGAAAAATCGTTATTATATTCTACAGGCATCTTAAGTATATTTTGTTATTATCTGAAGATCTTAAAAAATCATTTTAAACCGGCAAAATCTTATTTAAAGATTTTCAAAAATATATATTTTGTTGACAAACTTTTGGAATCATTCCAGATTTTAAATTATTTTCAAATTTCAATATCTTCATAACTTCTAAATATTTTGATAAAATATGTCTTTTTTTAAACCTTTCAAAATGCTTACAAAGCTTCTAAATTTTTTCTTTAAAATGTTCAGAAATCTATGTTTTGTTTTCAATGATTTTAAATCTTTTCAAGTTTGAAATTATTTTACAATATTTTCAGAACTTTTAAATATATCTGAAGCTTACACAAATTTTTTTCAAATTAATAATTGAATAAACAATGTTTTAGTTTATCATAAAAATTACGCGTTTCCTTTGTTGAAAATTAATTTTTTTAACCGCTTATTTAACTATTCTAGGTTTAGTTAAAAATCATTTACTGGTTGAAAACTGAGCTGTTTTACTTCATAATTGATTTATGTAAGTGGGAAATTCTTTTGTTTTTGTAGAAAACTAATATTTTTGAGTTGAAAATTAAACTTTTTTGTTAAAAATGTATCTTTTTGAGTTAAAAAGTAAACTGATTGCAGGAAATTCGTCGTTTTGGAATAAAAAATCCAAATTTTGGTAGAGATTTTTTTCTTTCATGACAGAATAATTTTCCTTGGTTAAAAATACAATTTTTTGTTGAAAATTACTTTTTTTGGTTTGAAATATAGTCCGTTTTGTTTGAAACTGTAGTTAATAAAACGAAAACACAAGGGCACATAGTGGAACTTCTGGAGTCCGGAACATCAAAGATATTATTTTGAACATGTTAATATTAACCGATTTCGTTCAAAATTGGCAGAGCTAATTTTTTTTTTTGACATTCAAACAAATTAGTGGTGTGAGACTAATGTTTATGATGCAAGAAGAGTTTGTCATATTAGCATGTTACTTTTATTTTTCTTCGTTCAAATATGTAATATAATTAAAACGCAAGAAATTATTCCAATTATATGTCAAAGTTAATTTTTTTTTTATAAATGATTGAATGATCTAAATATTCTATATACAATGAGCCCAGGATGAAGCCAATTTGTCTACTTTTTAAAGTAGATATTGTGCCAAATTAATGTTAATTTCAATGTTTTCTTGAATTTCAGGTAATATACGAAATAATGAACATTTTGTCATGTGTTTGGGGCAA
>NC_046657.1:77362620-77365969 GCF_010883055.1 Belonocnema kinseyi | reverse complement strand
TTTAAAGTAGATATTGTGCCAAATTAATGTTAATTTCAATGTTTTCTTGAATTTCAGGTAATATACGAAATAATGAACATTTTGTCATGTGTTTGGGGCAATTACTTTATGTTTTCCTCTTTCTAATGGTGTGTTAAAGAAAACATTTTCTGACATTTCTTGCATAATTAAAAAGAGTTGTAAAGTTGTCTTGGAAATCGACACATACATAAAAAATTATATAATCAAGAAGTTTCTCTAAAAGTTCCTCAAAATATATATTCATTTAATTATTATTTTTATTTTCTGACATATTTAAATGACCTACGAACATTTATCTGTTAAACCATTTGCCATTAAAGGTAACCGTTTTTATGAAAATTAATAAGAACTTCAAAATATGATTGTTGGTACTATTTCGCATTATCATAAAAAAAATCATAAGGCTGAAATTTACGTTAACAAATTGTGATCACAATTTTGAAAACAGTATAAATTTTCTAATTTCGGTTGGAAATATTTGGCTTACGAACTTGACCTTTACTTCGGGACCTTAAAAATGTGTATCAAAGACTCGATTGAATGAGTATATGCGAAATTTCTCGTAAATTCAAATAATCGGACACTATAGCCAAAAACGCATAAACGACGAATGTTTACAGTCCATTTTATCACAATAAAAAAACCGGATGAAGGAATCAAAAATCAACCTTAAACTCAAATTAGTTATCAAATTTTGAGCTTATTCAAGTTCAATTTTTAACCAGATCTTAAAATTTTAAACATTAAAGATAAATTCTCAACCAAATGGTCGAATGTTAAACAAAGAATAAAAACGAAATAATTCAATTTTAGAAGATAGTTTAACTCTTAACAAAAAAGATGAATTTTAAATGAAAAATTACAAATTTTTTATCTAAATGGACGAATATTGAACAAATAGTAGATCTTTCAAGCAAAAGGAATGAGTTTAAAAAAAATACTAGAATGATGCAACAGAATAGTTGATTTCCAATTATATAGTATATTCAATCTGCAAACATGAATTCTCAACCAAAATGATGAATTTTCAACCAAGAAGCTTAATTTTCTACCAAAAATGATGAATATATGATCTATGATATATTGATGTATGTCAGAACGACAAAGATGAGAGCCTCAAGCGTCCAGCAATTTGCTCACACGCCTCAACTTGAAATTTTCCGAGACGAAATTCCAAGTGAAGGCCTAACGTGACAAATTGAGGATTCTTGAGCTTCCGCGACGAGTTTGCTTGCCCTCCTGTGAGTAATTAATATTGTCTCGGCATATCTGCCACCGGCCTGAGTAACGGGAAACGCCGAAAAGGTCCTCCGGCCGATGAAGATACTAGCCTGCCGTCATGTTTTCATTCCGTGCGAAAACTTGACGACAGGCTTCAGTCACGTACGCCAGTTTTTCTCTCTTTCCCTCCCACGCGCGCTATTCCCTGCCCAACATCGCTCATTGGCATCTTCCGTCCTCTCTACCTCTCCTTTTCAATCTATTATAGTAATGTAAATAGATAAATCTTAATTAGAGTTTAAATTAAAAAGGAAGGATTGTTGGAAGGTGTAAAAATTTAAAATAAATATGAGAAAGGGAGGTCTATGGGGATTAATCCGTGCAATATAAATAATTAATTAACGTTTTTAAATGAACAATTTAACGAAAATTCCAACTTCCGTTCCATTTATCGTAGCTTCATGATTCTTTCGGAATCATGAAGCTACGATCGAGTGTAAATAGCAGTTTTAATCACAAAAATTTTAAGTAATCCCTGGTATTTTTAATTTCAAGTTCAAGATTATTAATTTTTAAGAATTTTCCGGTCGACGCTTGGAGACCGAGGTAGTGCGTGCGAGGCGGCGCTCCCCCACCGCTTGGTTGCGACTCCGTTGTCGGTCTCGCAGCCAATCGGCGGGCACGCCGCCGCTCCCACTGCTCTCGGCCAGCTTCACTCGCGTCTACCAGGAGACCGCGTAGCTTGTAAGTGATAGTTCTCTTCGAGACTTCTACGAAGGCAGATCCGCTCTGTCTTCGAACCTTGCCAATAAACCTCTACGCTAGCAATCGACGGAAGTTCTCTGATTCATCACCATCTACTAGGATCCTCCTCCTGCGCCTTACACTCGTGGGGCACCCTCAGTGCAGTGCTCCCTCCGTGTTTCTTTCTTTCGGCCGTGAGTGTCGCGATTTCGAGCCATCGTTCGGACGACGGGTGACGAGTTAGTGTTTCGGGTAGTGAACGAAAATAAGTTACAAGTGGTTAGGTTAGTTAGGTGGAAAATAGGCATTGGGTGCCGGGGCTTATCCCTGACGTGCTCGTCTATTTTCCAGTGGATAGGTGGGTTTGCCGGTGCCGGGAGGAAACTCCCGCAGTGCTGAGTTCCCTAGTTAGGACAGTGAGTGAGGGTCGCGGTGCTGGAGGGAAACCTCTGACGTGCCAGCTCCGAATCATCGTCAGGTGAGGTGCCGCGCGTGAAGGGTCCCGCTTACGTAGACCGGACACCCCTTATGACAGGAGTCAACCAGGGCTCTCGCCCCAATCGTCGGACGCGTCAGCGTCGGGCGCGTCGCGCAGCCGCCGCCCAGGAAGTGCCGTCAGCGGGGCTAGCCACACTCCCGCCCGCCAACGAATACGTTCCTTTGCCACAACCGGCGAACGTGCCGGCCTACTCGCCGGACGAATCACACGCACACATCCCCGGGTGGGTAAATCTAGTGGGCATCCGCCGAGGCATTGACGGAACCCGCGACCCCCGCGTACGCCGTCCGTTCCGCGGCAGGAACCTGTCTCTTTCGCTACCCGCTTTCGCCGCACAGCCACGGTACACCTTCCCTGCACATTCAGGTTGGTACCCCGCGAGGCACCAAGCGCGGACGACCCCGAACATAATCGTGGGGACCCCGGGGTCGGACACCCTCTTCCTCGCGGCGTTAAAGACGCCCTAAACCTTCTCCCTTTATCTGATCGAGCCTTCCCCAAAGCGCCATTGCGGGCACCATCGGCGCAATCTAAAGTTCTAAGCGATGGGCGCAAGCGCGACCTAAAAAAAAAAAGGTCATCGGGTGACCTCCCGCCACCCACCAGTCAGGCAAACCCGCCCCAGGGCATGCAGGCCCTCGACCGTTGGCTTGCCACGCGCCAACCACCCGGCCCGACCGCCGCTACCTCACGTGCCGCTTCGCGCCACTAAGCGCCGCCCCGTTCGCGTCCCGCGATTACAAACATTACTGCGCGACCTAACGCCAGGTATCACCACTGCCCACTCCACTCGGCTATTAAGCATTCCACCTCCTCATCCCCCATCCCTTCTTTCCCCCCCCACGCACTGTACTCCCCCCCCAC
>NC_046657.1:77356343-77362520 GCF_010883055.1 Belonocnema kinseyi | reverse complement strand
CCCCCCCCGAGTTTCAATGATACGCTCTCCGGATACGAAACGTCGAGGCGCTGGTAGGCCACCTACCAGAACCATTTCAACCCGTAATTACTCGGTTTCCGAGAGTGAACCCCAAAACTCGGTGGCGCCCTATCCTGCCCCGTCCAACATGGACAACTCCGCCACGCCGGCCCAGTCGCAGCCCGGCAACCAAAGACGATCTTCGCTACCTACCACGCAACGTGGTAGGAGCAAAAGCACACCCGACGAAGCGCGAAGTGCTTCCCGGGTACTATTCAGCGAACCGCTGAACCTAAACACAGCCACAGCAGGGCCTAGTAAACGCCCTGATACCGAGTTCGCGCCAATCAATTCCAGGCCGATCGTTCTAACCACAACGGCACGTACCGGCATCGTGAGCGCAGCACGCTCAACACCACAGGCAGCAGCCACCATCCAACCACCGGCTAGTCAGCCACAACAGCACCCAGCCGGAGCCCCATCGCTTTCCGACTGGCGCACACTAATACGCGCCATTCGCACACCTGACGTCCCTCTGCCCACCTTCGCGGGCATGGACCACGAAGACGCCGAGGCGTTCCTAAACCATTGTGAAGTGTACTTCACTGAAGCCTCCATCGAGCCATCACTCTGGTCGAGGATGGTGGCGAAGTCCCTCACCGACAAGGCCTCCAAGTGGTACGAGGTGTACAAAACACTTTCGCTGCCCTGGGCCAAATTCCGAACCCTGCTGACGCAGCATTTCGCTGGAGTTGCCGCGCTTAATAAACTCCATATTAAGCTGTACTCTACCAAACAAGAAGAAAGGGAGGCCACAGGTATCTTCCTACAAAAGAAATACCTGTTGGCCCTGAGATTACTACCTTTGGCCCCGGAGGGTCAAATTGTCTCACTACTCTTGGAAGCCCTTAAGCCCTCCATCAAGAAGGTGCTACGAGCAGCGAACATCGGCACATTCGAGGAGCTGGTGGAACGGGCCGTACAGGCCGAAGCAGATGCACCACCATAACTAGCAACATCGACGTCAACTCGGCCCCGGCTAGGCCCCCGCCGCAATGCCATTATTGCCCGGGGCGCCACTTCCACAGGGAGTGCCCAGTAATTAAGGCACGTCAAAACGCCGCGGTCCCGGGAAACTGGAGGGACCGGGCGGCCGAGGCGGATGCCCCTACCGCCCCGACAACGCCGAGCGCGCCCCGGTCTTAAGCGCTGTCTCGGCTGATCTCAGCGGATTGCCCCGAGTCAGGTTACTCCTGGGCAAAAGAGAGGTCATCGCAGAGATCGACACATGGGCTTCGGAGAATTTTGTCAAACAGGCCATACTAACACCCTCCGAACTCTTCCTTCTCACACCCTCCACCCTCACGCATTATTGGCTGCCGTGGGGGCAACCATCAAGCTGAATGGTACCATTAACTTGTCCCCTACCATTCAGCACGCCGATTATCCCGGCACATTCGACGTCAGTTCGGAACTCAGGGCTGAACTAATCCTGGGCCGACCCTGGCTAAAACAGCACATGGTCATTCACGACCATGTGGCTGACTGTATATTTGTGGGTACCACAGGACGTCAGAGGGTGTACCTGAGCCCCCTCCCCCACGATTACGAGCTCGCATCCCCCACAGAAGAAATCGATGTGCCGAACAGCTTTCCAACAGAACACCAGTCCAAGTTCCAGCAGCTGCTACATTTGCACGCACCAGTGTTCCACGGAGGCGGACGCCTCAAACAAACACTGTCCAACGTGCAACATCATATCCAACTAAAGGATGGACACCCCTTTCGAGAAGCCCCGAAGCGTTACTCAGACGAGAAACGTCAGTACATAGACGTACAAGTTCGGGAAATGCTCCGTGATGGCATCATTGAGCCCACCACATCGCCGCTCAGCTCGGCAATCGTAATCGCCGGTAAGAAGGACGGCGAATACCGATTTTGCGTAGACTACCGTCGTTTAAATGGTATGACGGTAGACGCTCCCCAGTGCCTCCCGAGAATCCACGAAACGTTAAAGGATCTCGGCACGGCCAAAATTTTCTCCACCTTGGATTTAAAGAGTGGGTACTGGAAAGTACCCATGGCGTCAGGCTCGCGCCAATATACCGCCTTTTCAACCCCAGGAGGCGGGCAGTTTCAATTCCGCATAATGCCCTTCGGATTGAAAAACGCGCCCGGCACTTTTCAAAACTTAATGCGGCAGGTCCTGGCGGAACAATGGGGTACGTACGCAATCGCGTACCTCGACGATATAGTCGTTTACTCGCGGGATTGGAACGAGCACCTCTTGCACCTGGCTCTAGTATTTGAACGGCTGAGCATCTACGGTCTGACAGTCGCGCCAACGAAATGCAGCTTTGGACAGACAACGCTGCCTTACCTGGGCCACATGGTTAGCACCGCAGGAAACTCGGCACAAACAGGGCATGTGAAGGCTATCCGAAACGCCGCGCCGCCACGAACCCGCAAGGAGATGCGATCTTTCCTAGGGATTTGCAACTGGGTGAAGGAGTATATTCCAAATTCCTCCATCATTCTCGCCCCGTTGTCGGATATGCTTTCGACCAAACGACCGTACAAGATGACACCCGAGAATCTACAGCACTTCGAGGCCGCGAAGGCCGCCTTCCAGAAGCCGATGACCCTGAGCCGGCTTGACCCAGGATTAAGGTTCGTGTTGCAGACGGACGCCAGTGCCCGGGGGATGGGTGCCGTTATCATGCAAGACGAGCCCGACGGAAAGAGGCGAATAATCTCATTCGCCAGTGCGAAGTTCTCACCAACAGAAGCCCGGTAGCACTGCAACGAGCAGGAGTGCTTAGCCATAGTGTGGGCTATTAAAAGGACACAAGAGATAAACTAACCAGGTGGGACCTTTTCCTTAACCGTTATCCACGCACGGTGGATCACGTGCCCGGCAAGGAAAACGAGTTGCCCGATGCCCTCTCACGGCATCCGAACCCCGACGAAACTTCACCCGGGGAACCCGACATGGAACAGATGCTGCCACCAACGACCAAAATAGCCCGCCCCGACAGCGCCACGACAGTGCCCGTTTTGAGCGCTCTGGCCCGGCCTCTGCTGTATCACGAGGTGATTGAAGCGCAACAGAAGGACCCGGCCATCACCAAAGACGTCCTTGAATGGAGGAGACTGGCCAAATTGCCAGAACTAACGCAGCCAGAGAGGGAGTTCCTGGACCGACACCGCTTGACGGATAAAGGGTGGTGGTGCCAGGATGCCGCCGGGATTTGGAGATTAGGAGTGCCTTTAGCGTTAAGAGCAAAAGTCATCTGGGAGCATCACGACGCCGCGATAGCCGATCACCCAGGGACCGACGAGACGATACGGGCTGTCAGGGAGAACTTTTTCTGGCCCGGAATGAGCCGGGAGATCCGCCGATACGTGGCCGGCTGCCACCTGTGCATATGTTGCAAGCCGGTCAAAGCCAAGCATCTGGACAACCAACGACCCCGAGCAGCGAAGCGAGCGTGGGATACGGTCGCCGTCGATCTCATGGGTCCGTATCCCCGAAATAGTCAGGGCCACAGCTATATCCTGGTGGTGACTGACTTGTTCACACGTTGGGTAGAGGCTTTCCCACTGAGGACAGCCGAAGCCCCCAAAATTACATGCCTCCTAGAAGAGCAGGTCTTCAGTCGCTTCGGCTACCCGCGTAGGGTGCTGAGTGACAACGGCCCCCAATTTACAGGCCAAGTTTGGGCCGAGGCGAGCCGCCGATGGGGCGCCGAGTTGTGGACGACCCCAGTCTACCACCCACGTGCCAACCCAACAGAACGGCGGAACCAAGAACTAAAGAAAGGTTTGAGACTCCGTCTGCACCAAGGAAATCAACGCACGTGGGACCAGCATTTACCCGATCTCCTGTTCGGGCTAAGAAGACGCAGGAACGCCGCCACTGGAGTTACTCCTAGCCATCTCCTCATGGGCAGGACCATCCTTCGCCCAGCAGAGTGGGAACTTCAACCGGAAGCACACGACGAAGTACCAGCAGCAAGCTATGAGGAGCGCGAGCGAGAAGCCCGCCAATAGCAGACAGCTTATCAGGCCAAGTATACAGCTGCACCCAACCCCCCACGCTATTTTCCGGGAGACTGGGTATATGTACCCAACCATCAGTTAAGCAGCAAGGTGTTGGGGTACAATGCCAAACTGGCCCCCGGCCCGCCTGGGCCCCTACCAGATCCGCGATCACATCTCGGGCGAGGTTTATTAGATCTGGAGGGAAGGATCAGCCCAGAAAGTGCACGGTAGTGTACTGGTGCCCGCAGCGGCGCCCGCAAGGGTGGTGCAGAGGCTGAGGATCAACCGGAGGAGGCTGAGGATCAACCGGAGGACGTCGGACGACATTATCCACGACGACAGCGGGCACCCGCCAATTATCGGAATGCCAGAGCATACGCGCCTCGGCGGAGGCGCGCACCATTGTAAATAATTAATAAGCAGGACTGCCGAGAGGCATCTTTCGAAGTTAGGATAGGGTCGGGCCTCAAGCGTCCTGCAATTTGTTCACACGCCTCCACTTGAAATTTTCCGAGAGGAAATTCCAAGTGAAGGCCTAACGTGACAAATTGAGGATTCTTGAGCTTGCGCGACGAGTTTGCTTGCCCTCCTGTGAGTAATTACCATTGCCTCGGCACATCTGCCACCGGCCTGAGTAACGGGAAACGCCGAAAAGGTCCTCCGGCCGATGAAGATACTAGCCTGCCGTCATGTTTTCGTTCCGTGCGAAAACTTGACGACAGGCTTCAGTCACGTACGCCAGTTTTTCTCTCTTTCCCTCCCACGCGCGCTATTCCCTGTCCTTCATCGCTCATTGGCATCTTCCGTCCTCTCTACCTCTCCTTTTCTAGAGCACGGGCTGATACCGGGGATCTCAACCTGAACCTCGAGGCGCGGTGTTCGGATAATCATGAGTAAGAAAAATAAAAATAAATAAATAAATAAACAATCAGTCAGATGACACGATCCCCCCCCCTCTCTTGCTTGGCACATTAGATTTAGATCATAATTAGTTTAAGGTCAAATGGCCTCACAATCTATTATAGTAATGTAAATAGATAGATCTTAATTAGAGTTTAAATTAAAAGGGAAGGAATGTTGGAAGGTGTAAAAATTTAAAATAAATATGATAAAGGGAGGTCTTTGGGGATTAATCCGTGCAATATAAATAATAAATTAACGTTTTTAAATCAACAATTTAACGAAAATTCCAACTTCCGTTCCATTTATCGTAGCTTCATGATTCTTTCGGAATCATGAAGCTACGATCGAGTGTAAATAGCAGTTTTAATCACAAAAACTTTTAATAATCCCTGGTATTTTTAATTTCAAGTTAAAAATTATTAATTTTTAAGAATTTTCCGCGCGTGAGCGTCGGGCGCGTCGCGCAGCC
The DNA here is from genome assembly GCF_010883055.1 of Belonocnema kinseyi. Lineage (NCBI taxonomy): Eukaryota > Metazoa > Arthropoda > Insecta > Hymenoptera > Cynipidae > Belonocnema > Belonocnema kinseyi. The sequence goes on along the minus strand of NC_046657.1, from coordinate 77,357,104 downwards.
GCCGCCCAGGAAGTGCCGTCAGCGGGGCTAGCCACACTCCCGCCCGCCAACGAATACGTTCCTTGGCCACATCCGGCGAACGTGCCGGCCTACTCGCCGGACGAATCACACCCACACATCCGCGGGTGGGTAAATCTAGTGGTCATCCGCCGAGGCATTGACAGAACCCGCGACACCCGCATACGCCGTCCGTTCCGCGGCAGGAACCTGTCTCTTCCGCTACCCGCTTTCGCCGCACAGCCACGGTACACCTTCCCTCCGGCCAACATCGTGTCGAGCGACACCGTGGGATCGAGCCAGCCGCGGATAATCAATTGTTTGGACTCGCCACCTCGACCGCGGGCATTACAGGTAGCTCCTTCGGCGCCTCTACCTCCACCGGCGGAATTCATCACATTCAGGTTGGTAACCCACGGGGCACCAAGCGCGGACGACGCCGGTCCATCATCGCCAGCCCTACCAGAGACCGACACAACCGCGAGGGCCGATTCTCCCGACCTGTCGCGTGACGAGCCTCTGCCTGGCACTCCCACCCCGAACGTACTCGTGGGGACCCCGGGGTCGGACAACCTCTTCCTCGCGGCGTTAGAGACGCCCGAAACCTTCTCCCCTTATCTGATCGAGCCTTCCCCAAAGCGCCATTGCGGGAACCATCGGCGCAATCTAAAGTTCTAAGCGATGGGCCACCCGCTCCGGGTCGGTGAGCCACCTTGGACCCCACGCGAACCTAGGATCTTCCTTTCCTTCCCTCTCCCTCAATC
>NC_046657.1:77355229-77356243 GCF_010883055.1 Belonocnema kinseyi | reverse complement strand
TTTATACATATCGCCAAATTGGTCATGAAAGAGAAAATGGACATCACAATTTCTTTATGTGGGTCATCAAAACATGAAGCTTTGTCAAAAACTGTCACCGATTATTTATCAACAAAATACTTAACGCAATGATTTGAAAAGATGTAATTATTTCACATTTTTTATTTATCCATATCACTGCAGTAGCATTTGCATACATAAAGAATAAATTCAAAAGTAACCAAATTTAATTTGTATCCTAAAGTGTTCAGGAAATAGCGAATTTCCGTCAATTTCAAGAGGGATTCTATTATAGGTAATAAATTCTAATCAAATTTCCCTTGTAAAAATATAGGTTTATTTAAAGATTTTAATTTAAAACTCCTAAATTATTATAAAATTGATTTAATTATAATGTTGTTAAGTCTTTATCATAAAAAATATTTGTGGATGCTCGATAATTACGGATCCATCAGTAATTGGTTCCGCCACCCTAGGGGCCGTACTTAAATTTCGCAACAGCCAGATGGGGGGTGATGGACAGATTTGGTTACGATTAGTTATGGAAGGGTGTCCTACACTTATGCACGTAATTTTTGTAAATTCGCAAATAAATACAAATAACTCGCAGTAATTGTTCGAAAGTTTATAAGGATTTGACTTTAAAGTATTACATTTTTAATTAAACTGTTAACTTTGATTAAAGTATAAATTAAACTATCTTAAAGCTCCTTAACGCAGATTTCTTATTCTACTTATAAATTTTGCTATTCGACTGAAAATTAAAAAGATTGTTAAAGTCATCCTTTTTTTTTGATGAATTGAACTATTTTCGTTTAAAATAATTTGTTGCTTTAAATTCATATTTTAATGATGAAAACCCAACTCTAATCTTTTTTGGAAGCAAACTCAACTATTTATCTTGAAATGAATTTTTTTATATACCAGGTGTATACATATGAAACCGGTATTTTTTCAAGAAAAAAACACATTTATTTCAAGAGAATGATAACAAATATTTTATTCAAAGTATGC
>NC_046657.1:77353658-77355129 GCF_010883055.1 Belonocnema kinseyi | reverse complement strand
ACGCCAATTAGCACAAATGGTAAGTTCCGACAGTGCCTACAAGTGTGCCTACTGGCCGCTAAATGGCAATACCGGTTTCATATGTATACACCTGGTACACTTATGCACGTAATTTTTGTAAATTCGCAAATAAATACAAATAACTCACAGTAATTGTTCAAAAGTTTATAAGGATTTGACTTTAAAGTATTAAATTTTTAATTAAACTGTTAACTTTGATTAAAGTATAAATTAAACTATCTTAAAGCTCCTTAACGCAGATTTCTTATTCTACTTATAAATTTTGCTATTCGATTGAAAATTAAAAAGATTGTTAAAGTCATCCTTTTTTTTGATAAATTGAACTATTTTCGTTAAAAAAAATTTGTTACTTTAAATTCATATTTTAATGATGAAAACCCAACTCCAATCTTTTTTGGAAGCAAACTCAACTATTTATCTTGAAATGGATTTTTTTATATATAAATCCATCTGCTGTATTAGGAATTGCATCGCTCTTGGATAAAGTTGCAACTATTTAGGTAAAAATTCCGAAAGTTTGTTAAAAAAATCATCATTTTTTTATCATTGATTTGATTTTTGTTTTATACAAAATTCTCTCTTCTAGGTTAAAAACTTAATGTTTTCATAGAAAATACATTTCTTTTTCAAAATTCATATTTTGGTGTGGAAGGGCCATCGAAACTGCTATCTTGTTTAACTAAAAATTCAACTACTTGTTTGAAAAATTCTCTCTTTGATTCAATAATTGATCTTTTTTAGTAGAAATTTCATAGTTTTTTTAACAAATTGGAACTACTTGGTTAAAAATGTTGTTAAAAAATTATCTTTCTTAGTTCAAAATCCGTATATTTTGTGAAAATGCTTGCTTTTGTGGTAAAAACTCAAGTATTTTCGTAGACAATTTACTTCTTTTTTATCATTCATATTTTGGTGTTGACGAAACAACTAAAATCTTTCACGGATGAAAATGTAACTATGCTTTTGAAATTTTGTGTTTTTCATTTAAAAATTCGTATGTTTTAGTATAAATTTCATCTTTCTTGGATAAAAATGCAACTTTTTGTTAAAAAAATTTTTCTTTGTTTGGGAATTAAACTGTTTTGTTTTAAAATGTTGGTTTTAATAATTTAGGTTAACTTTTTTCCCTTTAAATCTGAAATATTTTTATTGGTTCAAAGTTTGTATTTTTGGTCTTAAAATATTTTATTTTTTTAGAAATTACATCTTTTTCGGTTGAAATATCCGCTATTACACTTATTTATTGAATTAATTTTTGTACATTGAAAATTTAACCACTTTATTGAAAAGTGGTGTTCTCTGTTTTATACACATCTTTCCACAATTTTCGTCAATATTAACTGTATATGTATAAATATTTATATTTAAAGCATGTGTTAACGGTTACCTTAAATACTACATAGTTCAATCAATTTTAAGTCCCACATCCTATTATTTATTAAAACCAAAA
>NC_046657.1:77351321-77353558 GCF_010883055.1 Belonocnema kinseyi | reverse complement strand
CCCCCCCTCTCTTGTTCGGCACATTAGATTTAGATCATAATTAGTTTAAGGTTAAATGGCCTCACTATCTATTATAATAATGTAAATAGATAAGTCTTAACTAGAGTTTAAATAAAAAAAAGGGGGAAGGAATGTTGGAATACAAAACTTTAAAATAAGTAGGATAAAAGGAAGTCCTTAGGAACTAATCCGGACAATATAAATAATTAATTAACGTTTTTAAATGAACAATTTAGAGTAAAATTCCAACTTCCGATCCGTTTATCGTAGCTTCATGATTCTTTCGGAATCATGAAGCTACGATCGAGTGTAAATAGTAGTTTTAATCACAAATATTTCAAATAATCCCTTCTATTTTTAATTTTAAGTTAAAGATTGTTAATTTTAAAGAGTTTTCCGGTCGACGCTTGGAGACCGAGGTATTGTGTGCGAGGCGGCGTTCCCCCACCGCTTGGTTGCGACTCCGTTGTCGGTCTCGCAGCCAATCGACGGGCATGCCGCCGCTCCCACTGCTCTCGGCCAGCTTCACTCGCGTCTACCGGGAGACTGCGTAGCTTGTAAGTGACAGTTCTCTTCGAGACTTGTACGAAGGCAGATCCGCTCTGTCTTCGAACCCTTGCCAATAAATCTCAACGCTAGTAATCGACGGAAGTTTTGACTCATCACCAGCTATTAGGATCCTCCTCCTGCGCCTTACGCTCGTGGGGCATCCTCAGTGTAGTGCTCCCTACGTGTTTCTTCCTTTCGGCCGTGAGTGTCGCGATTTTGGGCCATCGTTCGGGCGACGGGTGGCGAGTGAGCGTTTCGCGTGTGAAAAAAAATAATTTCTAGTGGTTAGGTTAGTTAGGTGGAAGTAGACATTGGGTGCCGGGGCTTATCCCTGACGTGCTCGTCTATTTTCCAGTGTCAGGTGGTTTTGCCGGTGCCGGGAGGAAACTCCCGCAGTGCTGAGTTCCCTAGGTAGGACAGTGAGTGAGGGTCGCGGTGCTGGAGGGAAACCTCTGACGTGCCAGCTCCGACTCATCGTCAGGTTAGGTGTCGCGAGTGAAGGGTTCCGCTTACGTAGACCGGACACCCCTTATGACAGGAGTCAACCAGGGCTCTCGCCCCAATCGTCGGACGCGTCAGCGTCGGGCGCGTCGCGCAGCCGCCGCCCAGGAAGTGCCGTCAGCGGGGATAGCTACACTCCCGTCCGCCAACGAATACGTACCTTGGCCACATCCAGCGAACGTGCCGGCCTACTCGCCGGACGAATCACACTCGCACATCTCCGGGTGGGTAAATCTAGTGGGCATTCGCCGAGGTGTTGAAGGAACCCGCGACCCCCGCGTACGCCGTCCGTTCCGCGGCAGGAACCTGTCTCTTCCGCTACCCGCTTTCGCCGCTCAGCCACGGTATGCCTTCCCTCCGGCCAACGTCGTGTCGGGTGACCCGGTGGGATCGGGCCAGGCGCGGATAATAAATTGTTTGGACTCGCCACCTCGACCGCGGGCATTGCAGGTAGCTCCTTCGGCGCCTCTACCTCCACCGGCGGAATTCATCACGTTCAGGTTGGTACCCCGCGAGGCACCGAGCGCGGACGACGCCGGTCCATTATCGCCAGCTCTACCAGAGACCGACACCACCGCGAGGGCCGATTCTTCCGACCTGTCGCGTGACGAGTCTCTGTCTGGCACTCCCACCCCGCACTGTACTCCTAAACCCCCCCCCCACACACACACACACATACACAAGTCTAGCCTCCCTGGGAATAGACGTCGGGGTAGAAGACACCCTGAGTTCTGCAATTGACTGAAAGCCCAAGGTTAATTACTAGAAGATCACATTTGCTGATCCATGATATGATCTATTTTTAAAATTTCTCAGGATACAGAATTGAGAACAGGAACCTAATCTGAAACTTTGTGGCTTTTAAATTTTTTGCTCAGCGGTATGAGAAATTTTTTTTAAGTTGTATTGCGGGAGAAGATTGTGTGCTACAATCACATCCGAGATAATTTCCGCAGCTGTAGCCGAGTGGCTAAGACGTCTGACTAAATATCAGATCACCTATCGTGTCAAATTTTTGTCAAATTTTTATAAATTTTGCTTGTATATTTGCTTAACGCTATGAAATAAATTTTATCTCATCACTATTACGCTGTCTTAATTTTAGCAGGAACAATCGTCCATTTATTTGTGCACTGTTCATAACCTAGCCATTGATTAGTAATATTTTCTGAAAAAAGTTGCAAATT
>NC_046657.1:77347273-77351221 GCF_010883055.1 Belonocnema kinseyi | reverse complement strand
TTAATTTTAGCAGGAACAATCGTCCATTTATTTGTGCACTGTTCATAACCTAGCCATTGATTAGTAATATTTTCTGAAAAAAGTTGCAAATTAATAGTCTTTCTGCAATCGACTGAAAGCCCAATGATAATTACTAGAAGATCACATTTGCTGATCCATGATATGGGGTATTTTTAAAATTTCTCAGGGTTCGGAATAGTGAATAGGAACCTAATCTTAAAATTGTTGGATTTTCAATTTTTTGCACAGCGGTATGAGAAATTTTTTCATAAGTCGTGGGGCGGGAGAAGATTGTGTGCTACAATCACATCCGGAATAATATCCGCAGCTGTAGCCGAATGGCTAAGGAGTCTGACTAAAAATCAGATATGCTGTGCTGTCTGACTAGAAATCAGATTCCACTCTGGAACGAATGTTCGAGTCCTAGCGAACGAGGAATTTTTTTTGACTATATAGCGGGAATATCTTTATCGACGTACTTGTAAAATTTTTGAGAATTATGCTTGTATATTTCCATAACGCTATGAAATATATTTTATCTCATTACTTTTACGCTGTCTTAATTTTAGAAGGAATAATCGTCCATTTATTTGTGCACTGTTCATAACCTAGACATTGATTAGTAATATTTTCTGAAAAAAGTTGCAAACTAATAGTCTTTCTGCAATTGACTGAAAGCTCAAGGTTAATTACTAGAAGATCACATTTGCTGATCCATGATATCATTTATTTTTAAAACTTCTCAGTGTTCAGAATTGAGAACAGGAACCTAATATGAAAATTTTTGGATTTTAAATATTTGCACTGCGGTCTAAGAAATTTTTTCTTAAGTTTTATTGCGGGAGAAAACTGTGTGCTACAATCACATCGGAAAAAATATCCGCAGCTGTAGCCGAGTGGCTAAGGCGTCTGAGTAAAAATCAGAACTCCTGTTGTGTCTGACTAGAAATCAGATTCCACTATGGAGCGAATGTTCGAGTCCGGGCGACCGAGAAATTTTTTTTTTTTGACTATATAGGGAAATATCTTTTTCAACATATTTCCCAAGTTTGTATGAATTCTGATTGTATATTTCCATAATGCTATGAAATATATTTTATCTCATCACTTTTACGCTGCCATAATATTATCAGGAACAATCGTCCATTATTTGTGCACTGTTCATAACCTAGCCATTGATTAGTTATATTTTCTGAAAGAAGTTGCAAATTGATAGTGTTTCTGCAATTGACTGAAAGCCCAAGGTCAATTACTAGAAGAACACATTTGCTGATCCATAATATGGTGTATTTTAAAAATTTCTCAGGTTTCAGAATTGTGAACAGGAACCTAATCTTAAAATTTTTGGATTTTTAATTTTTCGCACAGCGGTCTCAGAAATTTTTTCTTAAGTTGTATTGCGGGAGAAGATTGTGTGCTACAATCACATCCGGAATAATATCCTCAGCTGTAGTCGAGTGGCTAAGGCGTCTGACTAAAAATCAGATATCTTGTGCTGTCTGACTAGAAATCAGATTCCACTCTGGAGCGAATGTTCGAGTCCTAGCGACCGAGGAATTTTTTTTTTTACTAAATAGCGGGAATATCTTTTTCAACGTATTTGTTAAATTTTTATAAATTTTGCTTGGATATTTCCGTAACGGTATGAAAAATATTTTATCTCACCACCTTTACGCTGTCTTAATTGTAGCACGAACAATCGTCCATTTATTTGCACACCGTTCATAAGCTAGCCACTCATTTGTAACATTTTGTGAAAAAAGTTGCAAATTAATAGTCTTTCTGCAGTTGAATGAAAGCCCAGGGTTAGTTACTAAAAGATCAAATTTGCTGATCCATGATATCATTTATTTTTAAAACTTCTCAGTGTTCAGAATTGAGAACAGGAACATAATCTAAAAATTTTTGGATTTTTGATTTTTTGCACAGCGGTATCAGAAATTTTTTCTTAAGTTGTATTGCCGGAGAAGATTGTGTGCTAAAATCACATCCGAAATAATATCCGCAGCTGTAGCCGAGTGGCTAAGGCGTCTGACTGAAAATCAGATTGGAGCGAATGTTCGAGTCCTAGCGAACCAGGAATTTTTTCTTTTTGACTATATAGCGGGAATATTTTTTTCAACTTGCTTGCCAAATTTTTATGAATTTTGCTTGTATATTTCCATAACGCTATGAAATATATTTTATCTCACCACTTTTACGCTGTCTTAGTTTTAGTAGGAACAATCGTCCATTTATTTGTGCACTGTTCATAACCTAGCCATTTATTAGTAATATTTTCTGAAAAAAGTTGCAAATTAATAGTCTTTCTGCAATTTACGGAAAGCCCAATGTTAATTACTAGAAGATCACATTTGCTGATCCATGATGTGGTATATTTTTAAAATTGCTCAGGGTTCAGAAATGAGAACAGGAACATAATCTGAAAATATTTGGATTTTCAATTTTTTACACAGCGGTATGAGAAATTTTTTCTTAAGTTGTATTGCGTGAGAAGATGTGTGCTACAATCACATCCGGAATAATATCCGCAGCTGCAGCCGAGTGGCTAAGGCGTCTGGCTAAAAATCAGATATCCTGTGCTGTCTGACTAGAAAACAGAATCCACTCTGGAGCGAATGTTCGAGTCCTAGTGACAGAGGATTTTTTTTTACTATATAGCGGGAATATCTTTTTCAACGTAGTTGTAAAATTTTTATGAATTTTGCTTGTATATTTCCATAACGCTATGAAATATATTTTATCTCATCACTTTTACGCTGTCTTAATTTTAGCAGGAACAATCGCGCATTTATTTGTTCACTGTTCATAACCTAGCCACTTGTTAGTAATATTTTCTGAAAAAAGTTGCAAATTAATGGTCTTTCTGCAATCGACTGAAAGCCCAATGTTAATTACTAGAAGATCACATTTGCTGATCCATGATATTATGTATTTTTAAAATTTCTCAGGATTCAGAATTGAGAACAGGAGCATAATCTGAAAATTTTTGGATTTTCGATTTTTTGCACAGCGGTATGGGAAATTCTTTCTTAAGTTGTATTGCGGGAGAATATTGTGTGCTGCAATCACATCCGAAATAATATCCGCAGCTGTAGCCGAGTGGCTAAGGCGTCTGACTAAAAATCAGATCTCCTGTGGTTGTCTGACTAGAAATCAGATTCCATTATGGAGCGAATGTTCGAGTCCTACGACCGAGGAATTTTTTTTTTTTTGACTATATGGCGGAATATCTTTTTAAACGTATTGGTCAAGTTTCTATGAATTTTGATTGTATATTTCCATAACGCTATGAAATATATTTTATCTCATTACTTTTACGCTGTCATAATTTATCAGGAAAAATCGTCCATTTATTTGTGCACTGTTCATAATCTAGCCATTGAATAGTAATATTTTCTGAAAAAAGTTGCAAATTAATAGTCTTTCTGCAATTGACTGAAAGCCCAAGGGTAATTACTAGAAGATCACATTTGCTGATCCTTGATATGATGTATTTTTAAAGTTTCTCAGGGTTCAGAATTTAGAAGAGGAACCTAATCTGAAAATTATTGGATTTTCGATTTTTTGCACAGCGGTATGAGAAATTTTTTCTTAAGTTATATTGCGGGAGAAGATTGTGTGCAAAAATCACATCCGAAATAATAGCCGCAGCTATAGCCGAGTGGCTTAGGCGTCTGACTAAAAATCAGATCTCCTGTGGTTGTCTGACAAGAAATCAGATTCCACTATGGAGCGAATGTTCGAGTCCTAGCGACTGTTACGCATACCTATTCCGATAACCTCACCCTTATCTATAGCATATAGAAACTGATACCGCTTGCCGCTCTGGCAGTTCTATTCTTTAATGTGTACGCATACTTTGTATAAAGCAATTAAATAAACTAGATGATCAGAGTGATTCTGATCATCGTCCTTTTTAAAAATACATTATTTGATTTTAAAGCG
>NC_046657.1:77342158-77347173 GCF_010883055.1 Belonocnema kinseyi | reverse complement strand
TACGCATACTTTGTATAAAGCAATTAAATAAACTAGATGATCAGAGTGATTCTGATCATCGTCCTTTTTAAAAATACATTATTTGATTTTAAAGCGTAACAAATTTGGCGATCCTGCCAGGATTGTCTTCCAACGATTAAGTGAATCAAATGGAGACAATCTGGTGAACGAACCATTAAACTATTCTACGGAATAAAAGGAAAAGAAATAGACTCCAAATAAATCCACGGACCTTTGTTAACTGAGGATTATCAAAGTAATTATTGAAACTGAAAGCTGAACTAAGTAGGCTTCATACTACGTAGAATAATTACATTGAGAAACTCAAGGCGAAACAGATTTCGTCTAATACAGAGAAATCACCACTGAAAGAAAAAACAGTAAGAGCAGCCGTCACGACGACCAGCCGGTACGAGATCCTGGTAGCCGTCCATAAGAAGATCCACGGACTTCAATTCGACCACCATACGATTCGACCACTGTTTAAACAATTGTAAGTCTTTTATGTACTTAGACATAAGTAGGGCACAAATCGTAAGCAAATATTCAAGAGTATAAGTCTCCCTTATGGTCTGAGGAATGTGACAAATTCTAAACTGATAATAACTGTTTAGTCTTTAGCGGAGCAAAGTTTGAATATTTGGGTAGCGAACGCACTTGCACACCGTGCTTCGCTCCCTCAATAAAGTGAAAAACTTACTGCAGAATCAGTTCTATTGTTGTAGCACGATAAACTGCATTTTGTCTGTATTAAAGGTACAAGCAAATTAAGCTTGGAAACGCTGTAAACTGGAAAGCCAGTATTTAGTATATAGAGACCCCATAGCTATATTTAATACAGACTCAGAGAGCGACAACATGCCTAACGGACAGACAGACGAAAGACCACAGTCCCCTGACCAATTCACTCAGATCATGAGACAGTTACAATCCCTCACTATTGCTGTTCGCCAAACAACTGAAAATCAGAACAATCTGATAATAGAGAACGAAAGGAGACAAGAAGAAATTCAGGGATTAGCACTAAAAGTAGGATTACCCGCAAAAATAGAATCAGACCTATTACTGACAGAAGACAAATCAGATAACGACGACGAGGAAAGATTAAGAAGAAACCTAGAAATACTGAAAGAAAATACCAAAAGGAACCCAGAACAATTACCAACAGAAAATCCAAGCCCAGCCAAAGAAATCCTAGGAACCATCGATGTATTAAATGGACTAAATGATATAGGAGTAGAAGACTTCATTAAACAAGTCAAAAACGCGAAAATCCAATGCACCCAACCACTATTGCTGCTCTCCTTAATTAAAGTTCAAAAAATAGTTGCACACGCCAAAAATGCAATTAGATTTATTCAAATAGATTCATATGAAGAATTATACGATGTTTTGAGACAAAATCTCAAGCAAACCACGTCCACGCTCGCTTTGAAAAGCAGACTCGAGTCCTGTAAACAAGGCGCAACGGAAACAGTCTAAAACTACTCCTCTAGATTCCGACAGATTATGAATGAAATCTTATACTCAGCGCAGTCACAGTATACGAACTCAAGTGAATGAAAAATAAAGATTAAGATGGAGGAGCAAGAAGCAACAAGTAGGTATATAATTAACCTAAAAAGGGAAATAGGATTACAAGTCAGACCCTTGAAACCGAAAAGTATCTCGGAAGCCCAGAATTACGCCGCGGAATCGGAAATGTGGATTCGTGAATCCCAACCAGTAAGACAAGCCCTGATCCTACGCCCGGTTCAGAGAACATTCATAAAACCTATGACACCACCACGAACATTTGCTAACACAACCACATTTAAACCAGCACAGCATGTACAATCAGATAAGAGCAAAATGTCATGCCATAAATGTGGAAAGTTGGGACACTCTGCATCCCAATGCCAAACCAAATCACAGGGTTTTCAACCAGGACAATACGTCAAGCGACCTCCCCAAATCAACCAGGTATTGAAAAAACAATATTTAGAACCAACATCCCAGGAAGAGGACACAGAACAAGAGGAGATGACCGCCCAGGAATGGGTCGAACACGAAAATCAACAGGAACAAGCCGAATTTCAGCTGTTTGCGGAGAATTATTCGCAATTAGAAGCAAACGACTTGGACGGGAGTACAAACTACTATTAGATACCGGTGCAGCAATCAATGTCATAAAGGAAAAAATAGTACCAGATGTTCCTAAATTCAAATTCAGCAAAAAATTCCTAATGGGAAATGACGAACATCATGCGACGAAAGTCTGTTACATGAACTATTTTGGAAAAAATCACCTCTTCCATGTAGTACGATCAGACTTTCCGAGTATCGAGGAAGGAATTATAGGACAGCCTTTTTTAAACAAATTTGACAAATATCTAATCACACCAGACTATTTAGTAGTAGACAACAAAAAAACCCCGTTAATAAGAGAAGGCAAATACTTACAAAATAGAACGATGACATTATGCAAAATTTCAATAAACGAAAGAGACCAAGATATTTGGATTGAAAATCATGACGCCATACCCGACGGAATTTACCAGATAAAAAACAAACAAGTTAGCGTTCCATATTTTAACTATCACAAACATCCAGTTAAGATACCAGACACTATCAAGTACGACAAGATAATGACTTCACGGCCAGTTACAAATTCCACGAAAACAAGTGACGCACACGACAAGATAATGACTTCACGGCCAGTTACAAACTCCACGAAAACAAGTGACACACACCCGGAAACTATCAACGATTAACAGAAGTGATGAAAAATGCGAACCTCAGTCACCTTGAGCCACATGTGAAGAATGATATCATAAAACTGATAACTGTTTACCAAGAAGTCTTTTCATTACCTCATGAGCCCCTCCCATGCACCAATCTGACGGAGCACGAGATCATATTGAATTCAGGCAAGACCATTAACCTACGCTCACATAAATTACCGCAAAAACATCACGAGTTCTCTTTAGAGGAAACGCAGAAATTACTGAAAAAAGGAATCATTAGGCATTCACAATCCCCTTTTAACTCACCACTCTGGGTTGTACCCAAAAAAGGAGATAAGCTTCGGATGGTCATTGATTATCGGCAAATTAACAAAGATACCGATCAAGATGCTTATCCACTTCCATAGATAGACGATATATAAGATCAACTTGGCAAAGCTAGATTCTTTTCAGCATTCGACATGAGTGCTGGATTTCACCAAATCCCTATGGAGGAAGGAAGTAAAAAATATACAGCATTCTCAACCACTCAGGGACACTTTGAATACAATAGAATGCCTTTTGGACTAAAAAACGCCCCTGCTACATTCCAACGCCTAATGGACAACGCCTTCAGAGGACTGATCGGAAAGAGCTGCTTTGCCTATATCGACGATATCGTCATATTTGGTAATACACTCGAAGAACACAACAGAAATTTGCAACTAGTGTTACAAAGAGTAAAGGAGTTAGGACTCCGACTAGAGCTCACAAAGTGCGAATATTTAAAACCCGAATTGGAATACTTAGGTCACTTAATTACAGCCGATGGAGTGAAACCTAATCCGGCGAAGATTGAAGCAATTAAAAATTTCAAAAACTTGAAAACAGTAAAGGACGTACAGAGCTTTCTAGGCCTTGCAGGATACTATCGCAAATTTATCAAATATTTTTCGAGTATTGCAAGACCCTTAACTCGTTTAACTCAGAAAGAAATGATTTTCGACTGGACACCGGACTGTGAGAAAGCATTCTATGATTTGCGTCATGCTTTCACGACAGTTCCCGTGTTGAGATTTCCAAACTTTGTGGAACAGTTCACCCTAACCACTGATGCTTCCAATCATGGCCTGGGTGCTGTACTCTCTCAGAATGGTCACCCCTGCCTTTGTATTTCCCGCACGCTAAATAAAGCTGAAGAGGACTATACCACTTCAGAAAAGGAATTGTTAGCGATAGTTTGGGTCATGAAAAGATTACGCCAATACCTTCTCGGAAAAACCTTTAAAATACAGACGGACCACAAAGCATTAGTATGGTTACATAACGTAAAGGATCCGAGTTCAAGACTTTTACGATGGAGACTACGTATGGAAGAGTACAAATATGAAATAGAGTACGTCAAAGGCAAGGAGAATAAGGTTGCTGACTGCTTATCACGCCTCTTCCCACTAACCCTCGACGATTGCATAAGGGACGCAGGTATTACGGACGAACAACCAACGGAAGAAGAAACACTTCGAATCGAAATACCCAATACCCCCGTCGCAACCACCAAAGAACCGGAAAACAAAGTACCCATGGAATTAGAAGAAATTGAAAATATACTCGCAACCATATACGAAAGATACACTGACTGGAAAAAGGACCCAAAAGACTCAGGTAAAATCAAAATTAAACCAAATGCAACAGGTAAACTTTGGAATGAAATAAGTAAATACAAACTAGGCCCATATAATGAAAAGGAATGGCTATCACAATTAATAGAAATATCAACAGAATTACGAGATAAAGGTTATACAATGTTGCGAATAGCCATAAACGACCCATTGATAACCCCCTTGGAAAAAGAAACAATACAGACAATGATAGAATACATCTCAACAATGTATGCAGAAGAAAACTTCCATCTCTGTTTCAATAATATTAGGGAACTCTCCAAAGAAGAACGGAAATCCATAATGGAAGAAGCTCATAAGGGACATCTTGGAGAACATAAGACATTAGACCAGGCCCGAAAGCTCGGTCACTGGATTGGACTAGACAAAGACGTTATCAAATATGTGAAAAAATGCCCGATATGCCAATTACAGAAAACAACGCGCATCCGAAATCAGGCTGAAGTTTTAATCCCCGAAGTTCCACTAAAACCAAATGACAAAATAGCATTAGACATTTATGGCCCTTTACCTATAACAAAAAAAGGTAATAAATACGTGCTAAGTCTCCAAGACCGACTGACAAGATATACAATATTGATACCACTAGTGGACACAGACTCAGCAACGTTAATCGGAAGTTTGATAGAAC
>NC_046657.1:77338714-77342058 GCF_010883055.1 Belonocnema kinseyi | reverse complement strand
TGAATTCTCATCTTCAAGTGGACGTTTTAATGTCAACCCTATACTTCATAATTTAAATTATTTGACTGTTTCGCGCGTAAACTCAGTTCCGCTCGTTACAAGTTGGTACTACTAGCACCATCTCTGGGTTAGTGTCGGGACTTATTGAACGATGTGTTATGGTACGTAAACCTAATTTACACAACACTTATATCTAAGTCTTTGAGATTATCCCAAAAATTTGTTTTAATTAGGGTTATCGAAAAAAAAACAACAATTTTCCTTTAAGTTCAACTTTAGCAGTAAACTTTATCTAAAATAGGACACAAAACTAATCCTGTGGAACTTACAAACTTTTGTTTGTAGAAATTATTATTAAATTTGAAACATATTGAATGAAAAACATTATTAATGTCATCAAGAAATTTTTGTTCAAGAAAGTTTTTGTTTCAATTAAACCCTTATTTAATTCTATTTCTCACCAATAGCAAGTCTTCTGATTATAATTGTTAAAAAAAACATTAGATAAACCCACCAATAATGATCAACATTCATCAAAATCATTTTCAGGATAAAATATATTTCTTTTCAATCTCAAATTTAAGATTGAAAAGAATATGTATTTATGCTAATTTTTGAAAATCTTCACGATGACCTAAAGTAAGCATCTGAAGTTAAAGAAGCAAGGAAGATTTATATTTACTCATCTGTGATAAACTTTGTCTTTAACTAAAACGCTAAATTAATCAGAGATATCGTCTAATAAATTTAGCATAGTCTAAAATTGTTTTTTCGAGTTGAATCGGGTGCAACTTGTGATTCTTTCAAAAAAATTCTTTGTTTCAGATATGAATTATAATTCGTTTTTGAAAATGTAATGTACCACTTAGAATCATAATTTTTGTGAAAAATTTATTTCACAGAGTATAATTAGAATAATAGTCGAAAAATATAGACCAAAATTTATTTTCCAAAGTTTTCTAGCAATTCTTGAAAATCTTTTGATATTTCTGATGCTGCATTACATAATTTACTGGAGCAGTATAACCAAACACTTTATCTGATCTGATTTATATTGTGTACAGAAATGGGCCTTGGAAAAAGTACGCTTTGGCTATAAAAAAATCGTATTCGATAGAAGCAAAATTCTGCGATATAACTGTTAGATCACCAACATAAAAATTTTCCCTGTATTGTAACATTATAGTTGATAAAAAACTAAATAGTTAAAGTGTCGATTAAAGGAAAAAGGGCAGATAAAATATAACGAAAATCACATGGTATTGGGGGGAAGAGGTTCTTTAAGCCGGTTACGTCATGTTTTAATTATGAATTCATTTTTATAAAAAACTAAAAGAAATACAAGTTCGAATCAATTAATCTTCTTATATAAAAAATGACATAAAATGAAAAATCAGACAAAAATATGCCTTAAAACATCAATATATTCGGCTTATTCAGAGACAAATATATACAAATTAATAAAAATTTGCATCAAACGTGGAATTAGTCAAATACAGAATAGATTTACTGAAAGCGGGTTTAAGATTTTGTTTAGAAATTTATTAATTTAAATTTAATTAACTAACTTTTTTACGTCAAAGGAAAATGTCATATGATAAAGTTGTGGAGACTTCATAATTATATTCTTTTTTATGACAACATCAAATTATATTGTAGAAAAAAATGTCATATTTTTGCGAAAAAGATTAGTCAACACGAGATACAACTATCAAGAAACATTTTTCTTTCACTTTTTTACATAAAAAATGTTTTTACTTTGACTTTTTTCTCACGTTGTGTCGCCTTGGTGAAAAACGAGATTTTATGTTTTTCAGACAAAACAAATCTCTTTGAGCAAATTGACTTTAAATACATACAGAACCAGCGCTCACTAGAAATGCACTAAAGCCTTTTATGATACCTATAAATCGCGTGAAATCTGTAAAAAGCTGTGAAAATCTCGATAAATTTTGAAACGTCTCTGCAATTCTGTAAAATGCTTTCTATTCTTTTAAAGTGCCTTAAAATGGCTTGAAATCCCTTGTAATCTTTTAAAAAGTCTCAAAATCTTTCAAATCACTTGGATTCCCTAAAGTTTCTGAAATCTTGTTTATGTAAGAAAGGACGAGCAGGTTAAATTTTTTTTTAAATTCTGTCGGGATTCTTCCTTTGAAGATATATAGAATTGTCTTATAATTTAGAATTCATGTAAAAATTGCATAAACTACTGTCTTATTCTAAATATAGAATTCGCAATCAACAGGTCTCAAAAATCGATTTTTATGCTCTCTGTGATTTTAGGTAAATTTTTGTAATTTCTAGAAAAAGTCACGTGATAATGGTCAATGACGGTGCGGGATTCAGCAATAACATAACGGCCGGTCTCAAGAGGGTGGGGGTAGGGGTAAAAATTAGCGAATAATGATTACGTTATTTATGCGTGGTCTGAAAAGAAAAGTCGAAATATTTATTCAATTTTAATTTACAATGTGTGGTGTCTAGATTCATCAAAAATACTTGTTGAATTTTTAATGGCTTTTAATTAATACCAAAACATTATGTTGCGAAATTTATTCGTTACATATCATTCGTTCCAATTATATTGAAAATTATTTGGTATATTGTAATTGAAGTAAAGTTAAATTTGTAAAATAAATATTTAAGAAGAACTTCAGAAATTCCTAAATGAAAATTTTTCCATAAAAACGTTGCAGATAAAAAAGAATCAATCAGGGAATAAAAAAATCCATTTTTAATTACATTTGAATGGAAATTTTAAATTAAAAATTCCTTCCATGAACATAGGGGGAGAACCATGTTTTTAATTTTTCACAAACCACTTTTTATTTGAGAGATTATGATTTTAAAAATGAATTAAAAATATTAAAAAAGTAATTTAAATTCGTAAAATTAATTTCATTGTAAAAAAAGACTTTTATTCCCATGATTTAAAACACTTTCGCAATATTTCGCAAAATGTATTTTTGTCACATTTGTAAATTGACTACGTCACATACATCTACGTAATATATTTACAAGTAATCTTCCTAAAAAATGATAAGATGGTAATTTTGTATGCGCATAATGTATTTTACCTCCTTTTATTCACACCTCGAGTCTAGTTTCCACGAAAATATTTGTTTAGTTTTGAATATATTTTGACTAACGTCAGTTTATTCTAATCCGAAATTTCTTCTCAACATTTTTATTGGCTTCGTTTTTATTTAATAGCATTCACGAATGTAAATATTGAGATAACAAGCAGGCGTCCAGGGAATAAAATAGTGCATTTTTGATTAAAATTGAATCAGAATTTCGACTTTTCTTTTAAGGACCATGTACAAATCACGTCAACATTTTTT
>NC_046657.1:77336102-77338704 GCF_010883055.1 Belonocnema kinseyi | reverse complement strand
CCTTCTTGAGACTGACCATTATATTATTGCTGAATGCCGCACTGTAACTGACCATTATCACTTGACTTCTTCTTGAAATTACGAAAATTTACCTAAAATCACAGAGAACATCAAAATCGATGTTTCAAATCTGTTGATTGCGAATTCTATATTTAGAATAAGACACTAGTTTGTACAATTTTTACATTAATGCTAAGCAATGAGAAAATTTTATATAGCTTCGAATAAAGAATCCTGATAGATTTATAAAAAAATTAAACCTGCTCCTTCTTTTGTGCATAAGATTACATATTTTTTACTAATTATATCAAAGATATGTCAATTATTGCCACTATGAACAAAATTTCAAAAAACTCTGGGTAATCCAAATGATTTGAAAGATTTTCATTGATTTAAAAAGTTTTCAAGGAATTTAAATTTTTTAAAATGGAATTTAAAGTAATAGAAAGCGTTTTACAGAATTGCAAAGCCTTTTCAAAATTTACCGAGATTTCCAGAGCTTTTTACGGACTTGACGGGATTTAAAGATATTATAAAAGCTTTTAATGCATTTCAATTGAGTTCAAAGGATTTTTTCAGATTTTACCATTTTTTTAGTTTATTTCGCAATCCGTTATTATTTTTGTTTTAAACATCGACATTGACACAATAGCGCTGGTTCTGTATGTATATAAGGTCAATTTACTCAAAGAGATTTCTTTTGTCTGAACAACATAGATTCACTTTTAACCGAGGTGACATTAGGTGAGAAAAAAATCAATATAATAAAATTGTTTTTGCAAAAAATTTAATAAATTAAATTAAAATCTATTGATATTAATTTAATTAACTTTTCAAACAAAGTCTTAAAACAGCTTTCACTAAATCTATCCTGTATGTATCTAATGTCACGTTTAATGTAAAATTTTATTAAATTGTATATTTTGCCTCTGAATGAGCCAAATATACTGATGTTTTGCAGCGCATTTTTTTATGATTTTTCATTTTATGTAATTTGTTATATAAGAAGATTAATTAGTTGGAGCTTGTATTTCTTTTAATATTTAAAATAAAAATGAATTCATAATTAAAACATCACGTGATCAGCTTAAACAACCCCTGCTCCCCAAAACCATATGATTTTCGTTATTTTTTATCTGTCCTTTCCCCTTCAAAAACCACTTGAACTTTGTAATTTTTCATCAACTATAGTGTAACAATACCGGAAGTATGATTTAAAAAATAAATTAGAAAGTATTTCAAAAGACGTACAGAATATGCATGGGAGCCGATAAAATATTTGGGTACACTGCTCCAGTAAATTATGTAATGAAATATCAGAAATATCAAAAGATTTTGAAGAATTTCTAGAAAACTTTGGAAAATAAATTTGGGTGTACATTTTTCTTCTGTTATTCTAATTATACTCTATGAAAGAAATTTTTCACAAAAATTATGATTCTAAGTGGTACATTAAATTTTCAAAAACGAATTATAATTCATATCTGAAACAAAGACATTTTTTGAAAGAATTGCAAGTTGCACCCGATTCAACTTGAAAAAACAATTTTAGACCATTAAGTAAATATAAATCTTCCTTGCTTCTTTAAATTAAGATACGTAGTTTAAGTCGTAAAGATTTTTAAAAATTTGTATGAATACAACGCGCTCGAAATGCCTTGCTTCAGTTCGCCTCTTGTTTATGCTCGTTCTTGATTTTTTCAGAACGGAGTTTCAATTTTTTTGAAGGATGTCTTAATTCAAGGAAACTGAAAATCCAATTTGAAAAAATCAAGAACGAGAATGGCCAAGAGGCTAACTAAAAACAAGGGATTTCGAGCGTGTCCCGTTTTGATCGCGGGAGGCTCAATTAAATAAGGGTTTAATTAAAACAAAAATTTTCTTGAAAAATCATCCAGAATTAATGATTACTATATCAAATAAATTTACTATTACAGTTCCGATTGATAGAGATATTTAAATCTAAAAAATGTTGCATATTTTTAATGATGGGCATAGTTTTCAATTGATTCCAAATAATCCCATCAAAATGCTTGATAAGCGGAGTTTTTAAATTTTATAAAGAATGAGAACTAATGGATTTTAGGTAATAAACCTGAAAAATGTGATATCGATAAAACGAGTACTAATCTTTTATTATTTAGTAAATATTACCTGTGTGTCTCACTTTTGTTTCTTTGGATGTAATAGATATATTCAGAAATTTCCCTCAGGAGAGTTGGAATTGCCATACAAACAATGGGATTTGATTAAATTTGATTTAAAAAATGCATAAAAAGCAATTTCTTGGTAACATTAAAAATGTTTTTCATTTAGTATATTTCAAATATAATAACCATTTCTACAAACAAAGGTTTGTAACTTCCACAGGATTAGTTTTGTGTCCTATTTCAGCTAAAATGTTATATAGGATTTCGAGAATCAAGTTTTCGAAAAAAATTCATTTTAATATTAATTATTATGCAAGAAATGTCTCAGGAAATATGCAAGCAAAATTCAGAAAAATTTGACAAACACGTTGAAAAAGATATTCCCGCTATATAGACAAAAAAAACATTCCTCGGTCGCAAGGACTCGAACATTCGCTCCAGAGTGGAGTCTG
>NC_046657.1:77330740-77336002 GCF_010883055.1 Belonocnema kinseyi | reverse complement strand
GTTTTTAAAGATTTTATTGCAAAAAGTGAGACTCATTTTAATTTGAAAATGGTTCATTTGTAGAGTGATAATGGAAGGAAATATTTATCAAATGAGATGAAAGACTTTTGTGTGAAAAAAGGTATTAGTTATCACTTGACAATTCCACGAACCTCACAGTTAAATGGCGTGTCAGAACGAATGATTAGGACAATAACGGAGAAAGCCCGTTCCATGATTTTTGGTGCTAGTTTAGAAAAATGTTTTTGGGGAGAAGCGATTCTAACTGCTACTTTGTTAATTAATTTAACACCAACTAAAGCTTTGGAACATAGTAAAACACCATATTAATTGTGGCATGAAAAGAAACCTCAATTAAAATATTTGAAAGTTTTTGGTTCTACAGTTTATGTACATAATAAAACCAGAAAGAATAAATTTGATGAAAAATCCTGGAAGGGTATATTAGTAGGGTACGAACCAAATTGTTATAAAGTGTGGGACGTAGAAAGTGGAAAGTTCTGTGTAGTTTGAGACGTTATTGTTGATGAGACAAATTTCTTGGTGTCCAGGCCTGTGGTAAGACCTGAAGGGGTTAATTCAGAGAGCTCCCAAAATGTAACTGATGCATCTGACATTCTGTCAAAATCATTTGAAAAGTCTCATAAATCTGATAATGATAAATCAGGTACATTAGAATCAAGAATTAAAATTAATCCTAATAAAGTTGCTAAATTAGGTACTGAGGTTGAGAAATCTGTAACTGAAACAGATATAAATTTGCACACTGTGCCAACATCTCAAGATAAACAATTAGAAGTCGAAAAATTCCCTGAGCCTAGAAGGAGTGAAAGGATTAAAAATCGTTTTCATATATCATATAATGAAGATGATATATCAGACGATTATATCATGTGCGCTCAATCACTTTTATGTAAAATACCCACTTCAATTCATGAAATTGAAAACAGAGTTGATAGAGTAGAGTGGAAAAAAGCTATTAAAGATGAAATTGATTCACTTTTAATTAATAACACCTGGACTTTAGTAACGAAGCCTGAAAATAAAAATATAGTTGATTGTAAATGGATCTTTACTATTAAAAGCGATGAATTTGGAAATCCATTAAGATACAAAGCTCGCCTCGTTGCTCGCGGTTTCAGTCAAGAGTATCTGATTGAATATAATGAAACTTTTGCGCCAGTCGCAACAATTTCAAGCTTCAGATTCATAATGGCTTTTTCAAATCAGTTTAATTTATTGATTCATCATATGGATGTCCAAAGTGCTTTTCTAAACGGCAAATTAAAAAAAGAAATTTATATGAAAGTTCCTGAAGGTATTAAATGTAAAGACAATCAAGTTTGCAAATTAAATAGAGCCATATATGGACTGAAACAAGCAGCCAAATGCTGGTTTGAAGTATTTGAGCAAACTCTAATTGATAGAGGTTTTCGAAATTCATCTGTTCATCGATGTATTTATATTTTAGACAAAGGGAATCTATCTAAAAATATCTATTTAGTTCTCTATGTGGATGATTTAGTAATTGCCACTGCTAATGACGAAACAATGAGAAGTTTCAAGAATTATTTAATGAATACATTTCGTATGACAGATTTGAATGAAATTAAACTCTTTGTCCGGTTAAAAATAGATAGGAATGAGGATAGAATTACCTTAAATCAGAGTGCGTACATTAAAACAATTCTTGATAAATTCAATATGGCTGATTGTAAGGCTGTAAGCACACCCCTTGAGAGTAAATTAGATTATACAGCTTTAAATTCAGACGACAAGTGTGATGCTCCTTGCCGAAATCTTATTGGCTGTTTAATGTATTTAATGGTTTGTTCGCGGCCTGATTTAAGTACTGCAATAAATATTTTAAGTAGATTCTCGAATAAAAATAATAAGGAATTGTGGCAATGTCTAAAAAGAGTATTAAGATATCTCAAGGGCTCTATTGATATTAAATTAACATATACCAAGGGACATTATGAGCAACTATTATGTGGTTATGTTATGGTTATGTTGAGCGGCTAACAAAGCCGCTACCAGCTGCAAGATTTGTAGAGCTGAAAACCAAAATGGGTTTAGAATAAGCGATTGAGGACAATGTACATATTGTATGTAATGTTTTATGCTGAAACAATATATATATTAGAATGGTCTGATTGGGTTTTTCTGGGTTTTCCCCAATCCTTGCAGTGAATGTTGGGCCATATGTAACTTCCCAGAAAGCCGAAGAAGGGTACGCACGTCATATTTAGTAAAATTAAGTCCTGAAGTTGTATGTAAGTATATAAATAAAAATAATTGTCGTCGATTAATTTTTGAGGGGGCATGTTGAGTATTAGAAAGAAAATTGGAATGCGTGAGATTGTAAAGCAAAAGTTAATCTCCTCTCACGATTCTAAGAATGCATAGAGAAGTAAGTGTTTAGTTTTATGGTTTTGGTGTGAAGTGACGAATGCCATGATCTGGAGTACAGGCCTGATTGTTTTAAAAAGGGCGTGCGTGGAACATTTTTATGACCTAAGTCTAGGAGCTTAGTCGACAGTCGTTTCGCTTCACTGATATGAATTAGACGCACCTTTCTTCTGCAATTTGAATAAACTGTTTGTCTATAGAATTGAAACGCAGTACTTTTATCTCTTTAAATAGAGCAATTCCCATAATTAGTA
This sequence comes from Belonocnema kinseyi, assembly GCF_010883055.1. Lineage (NCBI taxonomy): Eukaryota > Metazoa > Arthropoda > Insecta > Hymenoptera > Cynipidae > Belonocnema > Belonocnema kinseyi. Next base: position 77,333,336 of record NC_046657.1, on the reverse strand, counting down.
ATATTTTCTGATAAAAGTTGCAAACTAATAGTCTTTCTGCAATTGACAGAAAGTCCAAGGTTCATTTATAGAAGATCGCATTTGCTGATCCATGATATGATGTATTTTTAAAATTTCTCAGGGTTCTGAATTGAGAACAGGAAACTTATCGGAATATTTTTGGATTTTAAATTTTTTGCAAAGCGGTATGAAATTTTTTTTCACAAGTTGTATTGCGGGAGAAGATTGTGTGCTATAATCAAATTCCAAATAACATCCGCAGCTGTAGCCGAGTGGCTAAGGAGCCTGACTAAAAATCAGATCTCCAGTGGTGTCTGACTAGAAATCAGACTCCACTCTGGAGCGAATGTTCGAGTCCTTGCGACCGAGGAATTTTTTTTTTGTCTATATAGCGGGAATATCTTTTTCAACGTGTTTGTCAAATTTTTGTGAATTTTGCTTGTATATTTCCATAACGCTATGAAATATATTTTATCTCATCACTTTTAAGCTGTCTTAATTTTATCAGGAACAATCGTCCATTTATTTGTGCACTGTACATAACCTAGCCATTGATTAGTAATATTTTCTGAATAAATGTGTGAAATTAATAGCCCTTCTGCAATTAACTGAAAGCCCAAGGTTAATTACTAGAAGATCGCATTTGCTGATCCATGATATGATGTATTTTTAAAATTTCTCAGGGTTCGGAATTGAGAACAGGAACCTTATCGGAATATTTTTGGATTTTCAATTTTTTGCAAAGCGGTATGAAATTTTCTTTCTTAAGTTGTATTGCGGAAGAAGATTGTGTGCTATAATCACATTCCAAATTACATCCGCAGCTGGAGCTGACTGGCTAAGGAGCCTGACTAAAAATCAGATCTCCAGTGGTGTCTGACTAGAAATCAGACTCCACTCTGGAGAGAATGTTCGAGTCCTTGCGACCGAGGAATGTTTTTTTTGTCTATATAGCGGGAATATCTTTTTCAACGCGTTTGTCAAATTTTTAGGAATTTTTCTTGCATATTTCCATAACGCTATGAAATATATTTTATCTCATCACTTTTAAGCTGTCATATTTTAGCTGGAAAAACCGTCCACTTATTTGTGCACAGTTCATAACCTAGCCGTTGATTAGTAATATTTTCTAAAAAAAGTTGCAAATTAATAGTCTTTCTGCTGTTGACTGAAAGCCCAAGGTTAATTACAAGAAGATCATATTTGCTGACCTATGATATGATGTATTTTTAGAATTTCTCCGGGCTCAGAATTGAGAACAGGAACCTTATCGGAAAATTTTTGGATTTTCAATTTTTTGCACAGCGGTGTGAAAAATGTTTTCTTTAGTTGTATTGCGGGAGAAGATTGTGTGCTATAATCACATCCCAAATAACATCCGCAGCTGTAGCCGAGTGGCTAAGGCGTCTGACTAAAAATCAGATCTCCTGTGGTGTCTGACTAGAAATCAGACTCCACTCTGGAGCGAATGTTCGAGTCCTTGCGACCGAGGAATGCTTTTTTTGTCTATATAGCGGTAATATCTTTTTCAACGTGTTTGTCAAATTTTTATGAATTTTGCTTGCATGTTTCCGTAACGCTGTGAAATATATTTTATCTCGTCACTTTTAAGCTGTCTTAGTTTTATCAGGAACAATCGTCCATTTATTTTTGCACTGTTCATAACCTAGCCATTGATTAGTAATATTTTCTGAAAAAAGTGTGAAATTAATAGTCCTTCTGCAATTAACTGAAAGCCCAAAGTTAATTACTAGAAAATCGCATTTGCTGATCCATGATATGATGTATTTTTAAAATTTAGCAGGGTTCAGAATTGAGAACAGGAACCTTATCGGAATATTTTTAGATTTTCAATTTTTTGCAAAGCGGTATGAAATTTTTTTTCGTACGTTGTATTGCGGGAGAAGATTGTGTGCTATAATCACACCCCAAATAAGATCCGCAGCTGTAGCCGAGTGGCTAAGGCGTCTGACTAAAAATCAGATCTCCTGTGGTGTCGGACTAGAAATCAGATTCCACTCTGGAGCGAATGTTCGTGTCCTAGCGACCGAGGAATTTTTTTTTTTTTTGACTATATAGCGGACATATCTTTTTCAACGTATTTGGAAAATTTTTATGAATTTTGCTTGTATTTTTCCATAACGCTATGAAATATATTTTATCTCATCACTTTTACGCTGTCCTAATTTTAGCGGGAACAATCGTCCATTTATTTGTGCACTGTTCATAACCTAACACTTGACTAGTAATATTTTATGAAAAAAGTTGCAAATTAATATTCTTTCTGCAATTGACAGAAAGCCCAATGTTAACTACAAGAAGATCATATTTGCGGATCCATGATATGATGTATTTTGAGAATTTCTCCGGGTTCAGAATTGAGAACAGGAACGTTATCGGAAAATTTTTGGATTTTCAATTTTTTGCACAGCGGTATGAGAAATTTTTTCCTAAGTTGTATTTCGCGAGAAGATTGTGTGCTATAATCACATCTCAAATAACATCCGCAGCTGTAGCCGAGTGGCTAAGGCGTCTGACTAAAAATCAGATCTCCTGTGGTGTCTGACTAGAAATCAGACTCCACTCTGGAGCGAAT
>NC_046657.1:77327086-77330640 GCF_010883055.1 Belonocnema kinseyi | reverse complement strand
TGGCGCTCTCAAGACTATTCTCACCGATCAAGGCACAGCAGGAACAATAGTCCATTTATTTGTGCACTGTTCATAACCTAACTATTGATTAGTAATATTTTCTGAAAAAAGTTGCAAATTAATAGTCTTTCTGCAATTGACAGAAACTCCAAGGTTAATTTATAGAAGATCACATTTGGTAATCCAAGATATGATGCATTTTTAGAATTTCTCCGGGTTCAGAATTGCGAACAGGAACCTTATCGGAAAATTATTGGATTTTCAATTTTTTGCACAGCGGTATGAAAAATTTTTTCTTAAGTTGTATTGCCGGAAAAGATTGTGTGCTATAATCACATCCTAAATAACAGCCGAAGCTGTAGCCGAGTGGCTAAGGCGTCTGACTAAAAATCAGATCTCCAGTGGTGTCTGACTAGAAATCAGATTCCACTCTGGAGCGAATGTTCAAGTCCTAGCGACCGAGGAATTTTTTTTTACTATATAGCGGGCATATATTTATCAACTTATGTTTCAAATTTTTATGAATTTTGCTTGTATATTTCCATAACGCTATGAAATATATTTTATCTCGTCACTTTTACGCTGTCTTAATTATAGCAGGCACAATCGTCCATTTATTTGTGCACTGTTCATAACCTAACTATTCATTAGTAATGTTTTCTGAAATAGTTGCAAATTAATAGTCTTTCTGCTGTTGACTGAAAGCCCAAGCTTAATTATAAGAAGATCACATTTGCTGATCCCTGATATGATGTATTTTTAAAATTTCTCAGGGTTCAGAATTGAGAACAGGAACCTAATCAAAAAATTATTGGATTTTCAATTTTTTGCACAGCGGTATGAGAAATGTTTTCTTTAGTTGTATTGCGGGAGAAGATTGTGTGCTACAATCACATCCGAAATAATATCCGCAGCAGTAGCCGAGTGGCTAAGGCGTCTGACTAAAAATCAGATCTCCTGTGGTGTCTGACTAGCAATCAGATTCCAGTCTGGGACGAATGTTCGAGTCCTAGCGACCGAGGAATTTTTTTTTGTCTATATAGCGGGCATATCTTTATCAACGTATGTGTAAAATTTTTATGAATTTTGCTTGTATATTTCCATAACGCTATGATATATATTTTATCTCATCACTTTTAAGCTGTCTTAATTTTAGCAGGAACAATCGTCCATTTATTTGTGCGCTGTTCATAACCTAACTCTTGATTAGTAATATATTCGGAAAAAAGATGCAAATTAATAGTCTTTCTGCAATTGACAGAATGCCCAAGGTTGATTACAAGAAGATCACATCTGCTAATCCAAGATATGTTGTATTTTTTAAATTTCTCAGGGTTCAGAATTGAGAACAGGAACCGAATCGGAATATTATTAGATTTTCAATTTTTTGCAAAGCGGTATGAAAATTTTTTCTTAAGTTGTATTTCGGGAGAAGATTGTGTGTTATAATCACATCCCAAATAACATCCGCAGCTTTAGCCGACTGGCTAAGGCGTCTGACTAAAAATCAGATCTCCTGTGCTGTCTGACTAGCAATCAAATTCCACTCTGGAGCGAATGTTCGAGTGCTAGAGACCGAGGAATTTTTTATTTACTATATAGCGGGAATATATTTTTCAACATATTTGTCAAATTGTTATGAATTTTGTTGTATATTTCCATAACGCTATGAAGTTTATTTTATCTCATCACTTTTAAGCTGTCTGAATTTTAGCAGGAACAATCGTCCATTTATTTGTGCACTGTTCATAATCTAGAAATGGATTAGTGATATTTTCTGAAAAAAGTTTGAAATTAATAGTCCTTCGGCAATTAACTGAAAGCCCAAGATTAATTACAAGAAGATTACATTTGCTAATTCAAGATATGATGTATTTTTAAAATTTCTCAGGGTTCAGAATTGAGAACAGGAACCTAATCGGAATATTATTAGATTTTCAATTTTTTGCAAAGCGGTATGAAAATTTTTTCTTAAGTTGTATTTCGGGAGAAGATTGTGTGTTATAATCACATCCCAAATAACATCCGCAGCTTTAGCCGACTGGCTAAGGCGTCTGACTAAAAATCAGATCTCCTGTGGTGTCTGACTAGCAATCAGATTCCACTCTGGTTACGAATGCCATGATCTGGAGTACAGGGCTGACTGTTTTAAAAAGGGCGTGCGTGGGACATTGTTATGACCTAAGTCTAGGACCTTGGTCGACAGTCGTTTTGCTTCACTCATATGAATTGGATGTACCTTTCTTCTGCAATTTGAATAAACTGTTTGTCTATAGAATTAAAAGGCAGTATTTTTATCTCTTTAAATAGAGAAATTTCCCATGGGTTATGGGCCCAGTAATTTGCGATATTTTGATTAATTTAAATAAAAATCTGAAGTGATGAAACTGTGAAGATTTTACAATTTTGTGAAGTTTTTTTTGCGTGATAAGTGACAATGGAAAGTTTAAAAATGAAAAGGAACATCAAACCATTTGATGGTGAAAAATATAGTGTTTGGAAGTTTAGAATGCGTGCATTGTTAACTGAGTTAGACGTAATTAAATTTTAGATAGTGAAATTCCGCATAATGTGAATGATGAGTGGAATAAAGCCGAGAGAACTGCCAAAAGTGTAATTGTTTAGTACTTATCTGACTCGTTTCTCGGTTTTGCAAAGGCAGAGTGTAATGCGAAAGAAATATTTTCAACGATTTGATTACTGAGCTTTCAGCAGCAGGTGCTAAATTAGATGAAAATGACAAGGTGTCTCATCTACTTCTAACTCTTCCTACAACATAAGATGGTATAATAACTGCTATCGAGACATTTTCAGAAGATAATTTGACTCTGGCTTTTGTGAAGACAAGACTTCTTGATCATGAAGTTAAATTAAAAAATGAAAGTGGAGATACAAGCGTAGAGCTGCTTCAAGCTGAAAATAAAGATGTGTCTACTGCAAAAAAATATAACGATGAAGCTTCAAGATTCTCGAAAAATTTTCGTCGGGGACAATTTAAAGAACGGAACTTCAAATCAAAGAAAAATCATTTGAGGTCAAATGTCGTCACTGTGGCAGGAAAGGACACATGAAGAAAAATTGTTACCACTAAAAAAGCGGACTTCAATACCAAAATGATAGAAATAGAACTATTCAAAACGTTCAAATAACTGAAAAATTATCGACTTCATTTACAAGCACATCTGGTTTTGCTTTCATGGCTGGAGACTGTTTACCTGAAAAAGAAGGAAAAGTTACTTTCCTTCTCGACTCTGGAGCTTCGGACCATATTGTCAAGAGGGATGATTTGTTCCGCAGCTTCATTGAATTGCAACCTCCTATGAAGATTTCTATTGCAAAAAATGGATCCTTCATAAGTGCAACAAAGAAGGGAGCAATCCAGGTCACAACTAATTTAGGCATCCCAGGAGTTCTGGAAAATCTGCTCTATTGTCCTGACATTCCAAATAATATACTTTCAGTACTAAAAATGCAACAAGCTGGTATGAAAGTTGTATTTAACGAAACAGGTGGAGTTCAGGTAATAAAAGACGGTAAGGTCCTGATGAAAGGTA
>NC_046657.1:77325144-77326986 GCF_010883055.1 Belonocnema kinseyi | reverse complement strand
TATTATTAAATATGATACATTTCTTATGTAACTCTGCCTGGGATTGCATATTCAAAAAATGCAAAATAAAGAGCAAATTGTATTTATCATGATTCCTTTTGTGTTTCTTTCTTATTTTGCCTTAAATTGAGTTCAAACTGCGCTTAAATATGTATCATTTCTATAAATTTATATCATTACAATTCATAATATGCATAAAAATTGAATAATACTAATTCTTATTTCCTTGTTTTTATCATTTATTTTTATTTTTAATCTTGTTTTTTACGATTAAATAAAAAATACTGAGTGTCTGTATAGGATGTAATACAGGAATATATATAGGGTCCTATATAGGTTCCTGTGTCCTATTTCGTCTTTTCTGTTCTTTTTCCAAAAATTTAAGTTTTTTATTTTTAATCTTATTTTTTTTACAGTTAGAAGAAAATCTACTCGTCCTATCTAAAAATGATTAATAATAAATTAGTAGATTTTTTCAGGCGAACATTTTTTGTCTGTTAATTTTAGTTTGTACGTTGTGTAATTTTCAAAAAAATTTAATATTTTTATTTTGAATGTTAATTTTTACGTGTAAAGCAAAAACCACGTCTCCTATTAAAAATTATCGCTCTTTTTTCGATGAACAAGTTTTGTCTCATTTTTTTCCGTAGCTTGTGTCGCTAGTCCAAAAAAATTTATTTTTTATTTTTAATGTTTTTTTTACGACTAAAAACAAAATCTACGCATTCTATCGAAAAATGATTTATTATAAATTTGCAGGTCTTCCCTGGGCGCGTAATTTTAGCTCATTCGTTTTTTTTTAAATCTTGCATAGTTTGACTAAAAAATGGAATTTTTGGATTTTTCATTATTTTTGGTACAATCAAATTTGGAATTTTTAACTATTCGACCAAATTAAAAAAGTTTAAGCTTAAAATGTTCATTTTAGTTTTTTTATTTTTAAAATGCTCTAACTGCTATGAATAATTGTACATAGAATTTCGAAATATTGAAAAAATGTGGTTTCAAAGATTTTTGGTACGATCAAATTTCGAATTTTCAAGTTTTTAAGAAAAATCAAAAAGGTGTTTAAACAATCTTGTGGAGCATTTGAAAAGAAATATTTTTCTTCTTTTCACTTCTTTCCATATCATGCATTATTTTGCTTAAAATGTTGATTTTCGTGTGTTTTTTGAAATTTTGTAAATGCTATAACTGTAGTAAATTTTGGTTTTATAAAAAAAGCCATGAGGATAAATTGTTCATCTAATTGAATACTATGAATATCCGTGCAGACAATTTTTGAATTAAAAAAAAGTGGTTTCAAAAATTTTCGAAATACGATCACTTTTTGAATTTTAACCCAAAATGTCTGGCTAACGAACTTGACCTTTATTTTAGGACACTCAAAGGGCCAATCCAATCTGTCAATTATTCCGAAAGTTATCGTGCTAAAAACTAAAAGTCTAAAGACATACACACACACATTCGTAAAAACCTGTTTTTCGGATCCAGGGGGTCTCAAAACGTCGACATTTGATAGAAACGGGGGGGGGGGGTCACCTTTTACACAAATCTAATACTTTCTGTTGATGAGAATGTACAATTGAATAGCTTAATTTTCAGTTAAGGAAATATTGAATGCCTATACAAAAAAATTGATGACAAATTCAGTTACATTTTTAGTGAAAGCAAAATTAATCTCAAATAAAACAATAAATTTTCAACCAAAAAGATAAATTTTCTACTAAAAATGAATACATTTGTACAAAGTAAAATTATTTCCAACCAAATATTTTAGTATATAATAAAATTTTATACTGCTAATAGTAGAATTTTTACGAAAAAGTAAATTAGTCATAA
>NC_046657.1:77324855-77325044 GCF_010883055.1 Belonocnema kinseyi | reverse complement strand
ACATTTGCTCACATCTTTCATCCGTCTCTCTTAATCTATTTACATAAAGAATGCTTTTTCTCAGTGAAGTTATATTTTTCATGTCGATTTACCCGACTGTTGTTGGCCAATCTTTTATCTCGGTTTATATTATATTTCTTGAGTGAAATGTATTTCACTTTTGATTCTCATGATTTCGAAACAAACCGC
>NC_046657.1:77324214-77324845 GCF_010883055.1 Belonocnema kinseyi | reverse complement strand
TCACCGATGGTGCTGTTCATAGCCGCAGGAAAGCGAATTACATCCGGTCATTACAAACTAGCCACGTTTTCCTAGAGTGCGAACCTTCACATGAAACGTGTAAAAATTTCACGTCGATTGGAACACAAACAGCAGAGTTATCGAGGTTAGAGTAAAGTCACTTTGTAATTTGTTTGAAAAATGGAACAAAGCGAGTTTGCGTGTTGATTAAACTTTGTTTTTTAATGGTTAAAAACACCGTAGAAGCCCAGCAGTGGCTTGAAAAACGTTACCCGGACGCTTCTCCATCCAAATCAACGATTTGTCGTTGGTATGCTGAGTTTAAACGTGGTCGTACAGACACAAATGAAGCGGAACGTTCGGGTAGGCCATTGGAAGCCGATACACCGAAAAATGTGAGTGAAGTTTTAAAAATCGTAATGAAAAATCGCAAAGTAAAGGTCCGTGAGATTGTAGAAATGACATAGATATCATTTGGAAGCGTATTTACAATCCTTCATGAAAAATTGAGCATGAAAAAGGTTTTTTCCAAGTGGATGCCGCGATTGCTTTAAATGGAACAAAAAAAGTCATGCCACAAGTCCATGAAAACAGTGGCAAAAATCAACGAGTTGGGCTTTGATTTGCCCCC
>NC_046657.1:77324054-77324204 GCF_010883055.1 Belonocnema kinseyi | reverse complement strand
CCCCCGTATTCGCCAGATTTAGCCCCTAGAGACTACTGGCTCTTTTCTGATCTCAAAAAAATGCTCAAGGGAAAAAAATTTGGCTCGAATGAGGAGGTCATTGCCGAAACTGAAGCCTATTTTGAAGCAAAGGATAAATCTTTCTATAAA
>NC_046657.1:77323744-77324044 GCF_010883055.1 Belonocnema kinseyi | reverse complement strand
AAATGTTGGAAAGGCGTTGGAAAGATTGTATCACTCTAAAAGGAGATTATGTTGATAAATAAAAATGATTTTTGAAAAAAATGTTGTTTTCGTTGTTAGTCTCCAGACTTATTGAACGATGTGTAATAAAGAGTAAAATTGAGAAAAGATCGATATGAAACACACTGCACAAAAAATGGGTCATTTACAGTGTGAGTTGCAAAGATTCTAATCAGTTTTTCAGTTGAGTTTTTAAACCAAAAATAATGATTTTCAAAAAAAAAAAAAATACCTTTTAAATAAAACGATTTAATTTTCTAT
>NC_046657.1:77318889-77323734 GCF_010883055.1 Belonocnema kinseyi | reverse complement strand
CAAATTTCAACTCATAATTATAAGTTTTTAACAAAAAAAAAAACTTCTCAGAAAACGATGACTTTTTAACAAACAAGTATAATCTTCAACAAAATAACTAAATTTTTAAACAAATAATGAAAGAATTAATGAAAGCACATGTGGAAAACTGATAAAATTTATTAAAATATTTCGAGATTCCATAAAATTCTTTTAGAAGTCTAAAATTCGGTGAAAATCCCACAAAATCTGTTTTTCTTAATCCTCATAAAGCTTAGCAATTTTTAATCTTATAAAATTTCTTGAAATTCCTTAAAATATTAATTTTTTAAAATCATCTGGCGGTCCCTTAACACCTCCTGATGATTTTGCAAATCGTAAAATTCTCCAAAAATTATTAGAAAATTTGACTTTTGGTTTAAAGTTGATCTTTTTTCGTTAATGATTGAACTATTTGGAAATAAATTCATCTGTTTTCATACAGTATTTGGAAATTCAGATTTTTTTGAAAATTCGTCATTCTTGTTAGAAAAATAAACTTCCTAAATGAAATTTCATCTTTTTTTCGAGGATTCTATTATTTTGTAAAAAATTCCTTTCCCTGCGAAAAATTAATTTATTTAAGAGAAAATTCGATTATACTATTTTTTAAAGAAAAATGATATTTAAAAAAATGGATCCTTTTTTGTCAGAAATTTAATTTTGTTAAACCGTCTTTTTCAAGTAGGAAATTAATCTTCGCGGTTGAAAATTCATATTTTTTATTAAGGGTTCAATTTTTTTTGAATTCCTTCATGTTTAGTTAAAAATTAATTTATGTAAGATAAAATTGGAATATACCATTTATGCTAGAGAATTGATATTTGAAAGTAAAAATTGATCTTTTTTAGTTTAAAATTCGACCTTTTGTTTGAATAAGCACATATTTCGATAAAAATTCAGGTTTTTGGTAGGAAATTAGTCTTCTTGGTTGGAAATTTATCTTTGTGATTAAGAAAAAAACTATTAAGTTGCGCATTCCTTTTTTTTTTAAATTACATTCTTTAACAATCCCACTTGCGGTGAATCATTGAAATTTCGAATTAAAAATTGATATTTTTGTGTTGAAAATTTAATTATTTGTTTCGAACATTGTCTTTTTTATATAAAATTAATGTTCTTGGTTGAAAATGTATCCGTTTGTTTGAAAGTTCAACTGTGTATTATAAAATTCATCTATTTTGATAAATTTCCACTGATTTGTTGAAAATTTAATTGTTTGTTGTTAAATTTTCATTCTTTTAACTAAAAAGGAATAATCCTATTTCTGGTTCTGTATATTTATGTTTTTAATTAAAAATTTATCTTTTTTAGCTCAAAACTCCACTATAAGTTTGAAATTTAATCTTTTTGATTGAGGATTCAGATATTTTCTTAAACATTTTAATGTACAATTTTAGGATGAAATATTATTTTTATAATCGAAAATTAGTTTTTTTAGTGGAAAATTCGTCTTTTTATTAAAAAAATTTATTTTCTTTGTTAAAATCTTATCTTTTTTATTGACGATTTAACTATTTTCTTGATTTTTGTTTGTTTTTTAAAAGTTAATGTCATTAAGGAAAATGGTAATTATATCAAAAATTAATGTATGTAAGATAAAATTGGATTATACCATTTTTGGTAGAGAACTGATATTTGGAGTTAAAAATGACCTTTTGTAGTTGAAAATTTAACCGTTTGTTTGAAAATGCACATATTTCGATGAAAATTCGTTATTTTGGTAGGAAATTAGACTTCTTGTTTGAAAATTCACCTTTGTGAATAAGAACAAAACTATTAAGTTGCACATTCCGTTTTTTTGTTAAGAATTAAATTCTGTAACCGAAAATTTAACTATCCTACTTTTGGTGGAACCTAAATTTGGAATTAAAAATTTATATTTTTGGGTTCTTGGTTGAAAATGCACGTGCATGCTTGAAAGTTCAACTACGTATCATCAAATGCATCTATTTTAGTAAAATTTCATTTAATTTGTTGAAATTTAATTGTTTCTTCTTAAATATTAATTCTTTTAACTAAAGAGAAATTATCCTATTTCTCGTTTTATATTTTTATATTTTTAATTATAAATTAATTTTTTCATTTGAAAATCCATCTTTTTGGTAGAAAATTATTTTTCTTTGTTAAAATCTTATATTGATTATTGGGGATTCAACTATTTTCTTGATATTTTTTGTTTGTTAAAAATTAATGTATTTAAGGGAAATTTTAATTATATCATTGTTGGTTAAAAACTAATAGTTTTTTCATAGAGAATTAATGTAATTCTTAACAAAGATGCCCAAATTCGATTTTTTTGGTCTTAAATCGGAAACAAATGTCTTGCATAATTTACTTTAAAAAAATGTTCAACGGTGAAAGATTTCGCTACATAATGTGTTGAAACTGCCTGATTTTAGGTAAATTATATTTTATTTCAAATACTTTTTATAATATTGTTCTTGCATTGAAAATTAATTTAGTTTAAAATTATATTATTTCTTAAAAAAGATTTTTTTTAAATAGAAAATTAATCTTGTAATTAATAATTCATCTTTTTTGTTAAAACTTTTAATATTTGGCGTCAAATTCGCCTGTTTTGGTTGAAATTTTTAATAACCTTTAGAAAATTTCATGTTTATTTATTGAATATTAACTTTTGTATACTAAAAACTGAATTATTCTATTTTTGTTTAAAATTTGATCGCTTTTATTGAAACTTGATCTTTTTTAGTTAAAAATGAAATTATTTTTTTGAACATTCCCGTATTTTGTTGAAACTTAAAGTTAGCGTAACATTTGTGTATTTTTCGTTATAAGTTAATGTTTCAGTGATTATTTGTATTCAATATAAACATTAACATTAAGTATTATTCCTGTGATGCATGGAATTTTTTATAAAATTTCATTGCTGATATAAAATGCGGTTGCAATTTATTGAGATTTTGAGGTTAATATTACATTTTGCAATTCAAGAGCGAACTGCTCGCAGTTAAAAAATTTATCAAAAAGAAGTCGGATAAAAAAATAAAATGCTATTTTTATATTTTAATCCTCATTAAAATAGTTTCTGTTTTTTCACCAAAAATTTTATAAATTTGAATGAAATTTTTGTGAAATTTGTGTGAATAATTTCAATAATTTTCAATTTATTTCATACCCGGAGTATTTTTTTCGTATTACGAAAAATGAGTAAAAGCTTAACTTTCGTAAAGTTTTTGTAGTACATTTTCGTAACTTTTCATAGAAAAAAATAGTGTCTCACAGATTTTTGTAGAAATACGAATAATTTACATTAAAATGGAAAAAATTATTTAATTCTGCGACCAGCAGTTCGCTCTTGTATTATCAAATTAATTCCTAACCCCAAAATCTCAAAAAGTTGTTATCGCATTTTACACCAACAGTGAACTTTAATGACAAAACTCATAATAAATTCCATGCTTTATAGGAATATTACTCAATGTGAATGTTTATATTAATAACAAATAATATCTTAAACATTAACTTGTAACTAAAAATATACTAACCCTACCGACAGAAATCTCAGAGTATATGCTAAAGGTTCTCAAGGCTCTGAGAAGCTCTAGGAAATTCTCCGCAGGCACTCAGGTAGATATATTTAATCGTCCAGATAGCTCGTTCAAATGCTTTGAAGGCTTTAAAATGTCCTTTCCGAAATTAAAATGAAAATACGTTCATAATTTACAAGCAGAGAGGCTTAAATTGAAATAAGAATTCGATCATAAATAACAAGCAGACGCCCTGTATTGCGATGGTGTCGAATACTTTTTTCTACACGCAGAAAAAAGAACCTTATATTATACTGAAAACCAAGTTAAATCTACTGATCTTCCAAGTACGTAGAACCTTGATCAGAAATCCTTAGAACTTTATTTTTAAAATCAATAATACAAGTTTATTCATCAAATCGATATTGTCCCCTTCAAAGTACTCCCCATTGACTGCAACGCACTTATGTCAGCGCTTGATCCAATCCTCGAAACATTTTTTATGATCGGATTTCAGTATAGCCATCAGAGCCATCTTCGATTTTTCCATGACCTCATCTCGGGTGCTGTAACGCATTCCGCGGAGTGGTTTCTTGAGTCGACCGAATAGGAAAAAGTCGCAGGGAGCCGAATCAATTACAGTTCTAAGATAGGTCTTAAAGAAAATCGCCTATGTTGACTTCAAAGTAGTTTGTGTGAAATGAAATTTCAATTTCAGTGTTGCGTTTATTTATTAGATTGAATAGATAAGCAGACGCTCGCCTTTATTTATTACTAAAAGTTAAAAACGTTCTTTAAAATAATAATTCATAAGGGCTCGGTCTATTAGTGGTTTAAGCATCAGTCACATAAATTAAGACAATTTCATGGACGAGGAATCTATATCCAATTTAGAAAATTTCCTTTTGTTTTAAAAAAGAAATGATCATTGCATCTATCAGGCAAATAAGCATTAGTTACATTGCAAGTGAAATGTCTGACCGCAAGTGAATGAAAGGGTCTGTAGAGATAGATCACCGCGTTTAGCTTAAACTGCAAAAACGATATAAAAGAGTGAGTATTTTGTAGCTAGTTATAGGTTCGGTGTGCATTGCAGTTATAATTTTAAGATATTTTATTCTCAACAGTTGAAAAGATTGTAATAATAAAGTCTATTGTCAGAGTTTCATCCACGGGTGACGTATTCGAAAAAGAAAAATCTCACAATATTTCTAAGACTTGTGCTTTGCTGAAGAGCAACAGCCTTAAGTACTTAGAGAAAACCTTTTTTTCTAGAGGTACCGGTCCCACGACTCTCCGGAGATGAACAACTCCCTTGCTAGGCTAGTGTTCA
>NC_046657.1:77310687-77318789 GCF_010883055.1 Belonocnema kinseyi | reverse complement strand
GGCCACCGAGTCTCTTCCAGAGTGCGAGGCGGGAATCGAACCCGCAAGCCGAAGGAGTGGGTCCAAAGCCTACGCTTTAGCCCCCACGACCATCGTCCCACTATTTCGTATACTAAATAAACAATAATTAATAAACAATAGCAGAGCTAATGTGCACGCGAAGTAAACCAAAGCCTACCATTCACTTCGAATTTGACCTTTTCCCGAAGGTGACTGTGCAATGTATCTCAAAAGGACTTATACTCTCCAGTGATGATAAAATAGTTATTTTAAAACTAAACTCAAATTGAATTGTTATTAAAAGCACTGAATTTAACGAAAGTGATAATCGCACAGCTCCCACCAAATCAGATGTCACGTCTCGAGCAAAGTCGAGGGTAGTTTGGAAAAAGTTAGAAAAAAGGGAGACCAGTGTGCTGATTATGTCAGGCTGTTAAGACCTTAACAATTATTTGTTTGTGGATTTGTTTGTCAATTATAAGCCCCGTGGAGACTTAGTTAGTTCATAGTGTTTGAATAAAAGGTGTAATTAGAGTTGACAGATTTAATGGAAATAAGAAAAGATAAATAGTTATAACAGTTTACAGTAAAAATGTTCAATTACCTTTCTAGGATTGAAAGGGCAAGATAGGTATTTTTGTAGATTGGGTCTCCGTATAGCGTGTAAAGGAAATACGAAACTCTACCGGATGATGCTTTAAGTTACTTTAAAGTGACTCTATTTATTTAATAAACTGATGAACAATCATGATTGACTATTAGTAGGCCAATATACGGTTCTAAACAGCACTGATAAAAATTAGTTCCTTCTTAACAAACGTACAACACAGCGGACTTTATTCGGAAAATAACTTACTTCACGACGAAGGGAAATCTCGGACTCGAATACATATGAAATATTTTGAATTGATCTTTAAAGTACACGGCTTAATCAGATAGTTTCTTTGATCACAATTAGCTAGAAGACGCGAAATTGTCAAAGCAATTCGTTATTTGTAGATCGAGTAGACAGTATGGCTGCTTGGTCCGTAAAGACAACTAGCAGTGATGATCCTGACGTTTATGTAGGGATAATTCATCATATTAAGGATAAGGAAGATGAATACATGCCGAGAATCACGTACAAGCTTTTGTTTAGGAAACTTTTTACGCAGAAAATCAATTTGAAATATTGAAATTTGTATCTGTTTAGATTTTACATTAAAACCCAAGCATTGAACCTTTAGTGTTTACGTTTGTTGTTTACTTTTTATTACTTTGAGCAGAAAAATTTCTAGCTTGAGAGTTCGATTTTAAAAATGTTATTGAGCGTGCAAAATGTTTGCAAACCGGTAAATGACTAAGAATTTTCTTCGATTGAAACGACCACCCTGTGTATAAATCTTTTTGCATTAAATAATTGCGAAATTTTAGTTACTAGCATGCATAATTAAACATTAGCAAATTCAGTAGCTTGTATTTTCAATTTGAAAAGAAAACAATTTAAAATCAAGAAAATTTTACTATGGTGGATAAAAAAATTTATAATTCTATATCAGTTATCAAAACGAAACGCCATAAAGTTGATAAACTGAAAATTACATATTATTCTAAAATTCTAAATGTTTAAAATTGGTTAATTTAAAATTTCCAGCGTTAATAAAAGTTTAAAGCTTTTAACATAAAAAGGTGTTTTATTTCATAAAATTAAATTTTTAAGCCTTCAAACGGGGGATAGGGATTTCTTGTTCGTTTGTTTCTGTGAAAGTAAATATAACTTGAGGATAAGTCGTTGGTTAAAATTAAGCTTTTTATAATAATCCAAACGTTTTCTTTTCAAGTAAAAAATAATTCTTAGTTGAAGCATCAATTATTTATTACATGTTATTCTACTTGTAAGATTCATCTTTTCGGTTGATAATTAAACTACTTTATAACAATAAAGCATTTCTTTAGGTAAATAAGATGTGAATTGTATTCACATCATTATTTACTTGTATATTTAAAGGAATATTTTAATTTTATTAGAAAATTGACATGTGCATAACAGACAAAATTTAGCGTAACTGAATATTTTGTTAGAGTAAACATTAATATATTTGGTTGAAAAAATGTCTTCTTTAATGTTCCATTCCATTGGCGACTAATGCATACTTCTGCGTGCACTAAGAGGTCCCAAAAATACTTTCGTTTAATAGGTGAAAAAGGTAGACTTTTTATATGTTAAATACGAATCTTCCAGGCCAACCAGGGTCATAATTTCCCGTAAAACTATTGCAAAATCAAAACCTGCCATTATGAACATTTTTATTGTTAATAAACGCCGATGCACATGTTCGATGAAAATTGACACAAGATTTGTTTACCTCTCTTATTTTCTCGTATGACGAACCATTTTTCATTCACAGATTTTTAAGCAATATATTTTTATATATAACCACGCTTCTTTGAATAATATTGCAACTTTTAATGGCAAGATTAAAAAAATATTTTCATTTTTTATTTTTCTCAGCTTTGTTCAAACAATGAGAAGGCACTATTTCTAATTTGGATACAAGCAACATTAGGTTACATTGATTCCATTGTATTAGGAAATATCATTGACTCCATTGTATTAGGAAATATCAATGTCAGCAATTTTGATTTAGAGAGATCTCAAATTATCTTTTGCAAAAGGCAAAAATATCAAAATAACCTTCTTCAGGCACTTAATTTCATAAATATGAAAGTCAACGCTTATTCAAGGCAAACCATTTTTCAAAGTTTGCTAAGCAATTGCAATTTGCTATTGATATTAAGGAAATTATACAAAGGAAAAAAATAATCAGAAAAGGTGGAAAAGTAGCTCATAAAGATGTTGAATATGTATAATTAATGCCGACTTTATTGATCCATTATAATTTTAAGTTCCTGGAAAGCAATTAGTTGCTTTTTACTGCGGAATTAGCAGAAATACCTTTACTAAACAAATTACAGATTTTCTAATCATTTCCGTGGCCTAATTTTCACAATTATTTAAGCTATTAAATTCAAGGCAAGTGATTTTTAAAAATTTTCCTAAACAATTACAAATTTCTATGGATAATGAGAAAATTATACAAAAACAAAATTTCAAATATCGAAACCAGATATTCTAAAACATTCTAAGAAATGACAAAAAATTCTTATTTTTCTGAACTTTATACAAACAATGAGAAGGCAGTCTTTTTAAACTGGAGACAGACTAGGTTACGCTTACAATTTCATAATATGACCTTCTTATTATTTTAATAGAGGTAAAAAATGTTGTACCATCACATCGTTTTATACATTTTTTTTTATTTTCACTGTTTCCATGTTTATTACTTTTTAAAATTATCATATAAGTTATGAATAACTTTCTTTTCACAAAGCATGGTTGTCGGTTTGTTTAATTCCTGGTAGGGTATTCTGAAAAACTCGAAGGAAAGAATTTAACCAAATTCACAGACATAATTAAGAATGTCACAGTTGTGTGTATAATAGAACTGAGGAAAATTTAAGGTTTAATAATATAAAAGTTCATTATTACATTTCTATTATAAATAATTACTTTTTAAACAAAAAAGAGACTTTTTAACAAAATAATTCAGTTTAACTGAAATGATGAATAAAAAAAATATAACCGAATAGTTTAATTTCCATGCAAGAAAATAAATTTTCGGCCAGAAGAAGAAAAATTTTCAGTAATATCTATTTTGCATTTTGTATTTATATAAAATAAGTTTTCTTCAAAAAAATTGCAAATTTCTAACAATATAGTTAAGTTTATGAACGAACAGATAAATCTTTAACCGAGAGGATTAAGTTTCTATCAAGAAAAGACCAATTTTCGACATAGAAGATAGTTCAATTTTTTATTTAAAAAATTAATTTTTAATGAAAAAACTCTAATATTCAACCAAAGAAATAACGTTTTAATAAAACATATTAATTTTTTAACAAAAACGTATAATTTGTACGATATTACATAAACAAAAAAATGAAAAGGGTATTTTCTACCGGAAACAAAACAACTTTTCTACAAAATAGATAAATTTAAACTAAAAATTTTTTTTATCAAGAAATAGGATAGAGTATTTTAGCTCGAGAAACAAGTTTTTAAACTGAAAACATGAATTGTTAACAAAATAATTCAATTCTAAACCAAACAAATTAATTTTGAACCAACAAGATTTAATCTTAAAAAAAGTCGACAAAAAATTTAGTTAAATTTATACATAACAAAATTAATTAAAAATAAAACTATCTACCATCAAAAAGATTTCTTTTCAATCAGAAAGGGATGATTTTGAACAAAATGCATGGATTTTCCGCCAAATTTTTAATCTTTAAATGAAAATTTAAACAATTTTAATGGACTTTTCAAGGCCATAATTAAATTTTCTACCAAAAAGTTCAATTTTCGATAAATAAAATGACCAAGTTTTAAATGCATCTTTTAATAAAACAATTAGGCTAATTAAAATATTATTGTACTTAGTGCCGATTCTCCCGAAACGAAGCTTGTTTATTGTCAATGATATTTTTTACGATTTACACAAAAATCTATGCATCATATCAAAAAATTATTGATGGAAAATTTGTAGCTCTTTTTCGGTTAAGGAGCTTTTTGTTGTCTACTAACTTTTTCACAACTTGTGATATTTGTGCCAAAATTAACTTCTTTGTTTTTGTTTTATTTTTACAACTAAAACAAAAACTACTCTCGTCATCAAAAAATGATTTCAGACAAAATTATACATTTTTTAAAGTTTGGAAGTGTTAATTATTTTTTCTTCGGACCTTGCGTCGTTTTTCCATACAATTCATTTTTTTATTCTTATTTTGTTTTTCACGATTGAAAAAAACTACGTATGATATGAAAAAATTGTTCTTAAAGAATTGGTTGCTTTTTTGGGCGAAAACTTCTTTCTGTTTATTTTTTTCGTAGCTTTTATCGTTTTCCAAAAATAAAAATTTTAAAAATGTTAATTACTAATTTTACGAATAAAAAAACTACGCCTCCTATAAAAAAATAATTAACAACAAATGTGTAGAATGGGACCAATGCACTTTATAAATTGATTGCGATACCGGTACCAGCCCTCTTTTAATTACCAGGACTCCTTACTCGAGGGTTTACGAGGACGGAGTCTCCCCTGGTTCATTCATCTACCTGTCATTGAAGGCAGAATTTTAATAGAATAAGTGTTATTCAAAAAGGATGCTACCAGCAACGGATTCTCCTACTCGAATTTCAAACTTCCGTTCACTAAACTGTCCAAATTCATTGTACATTGTATATTCATTTCATCTAATACTATCAAAATAACTCATCAAACCTATTTTCTTGCAAAATATTGTGAACACTTAACGTTTATCTTTTTATAGATTATTCAAGTTATCAAATAAAAAAATTACAATTTTTTCCTATAATAAACATTTTTTCTAATCTTATAGGTATCCTAATAGCTGTGGCAATGTATTTTTTTGCAAAACCATTGTTTAAACTGAAAAAAAATCTGTACCAAATTTAAGTTAACATACGGAACTTACTAGAATAAAGAATTTTCTGGAATCATGTAACAAATAAGATGGAAACGATTTTTTTCAGGGATAATGGGACGAAAAGTTTTGTGTTTTTTAACCTTCATTATTGATGAAGAAACATGAATTCTTAGTTTAAAAATTTTTTTAACCCTGACACTAACCTTGTTAGTAGTTTAAGTGCCTTGTATTTATATTTATTTTTTGCGTTATCTTGGTTTCTCCTGAAGAATATCTTTTACGTTACCAATTTTATTACCTGCTTAAAAATTCAACAAGTTTCTGAAAAAAATTGGGTAAAAATTCTTATTTTCGTGCTGAAAAATAAGCTTAAATCTTTCTTTTTAATGAAAATTAAACTATTTTTCTTAATTTGTCTTTTCAATTTAAAAATTAATATAATTTAGTATCAATTGCATCTTTCTTGATTTAAAAATGCAAGTTTTTAGTTAAAAATTTAACAATTTTGTTTAAATGTGATCTTTTTTGGTTGAAAATTCAACTTGTGCATAATAAACTTAATTTTTGTTTAAAACTCACATTTTCATGATGAAAGGTCAAACTGAAATCTTTTTTCGATGAAAATTAAATTTGTTTAAATTCGTTTTTTTGATCAAAACAATTATCTGCTCTAATAGAAATTTCATATTTCTACGTTAAAAATGCAATTGTTTTGTTAAAAAATTGATTTTCTTTGCATCTGGATGTAACTATTTTGTTTAATAATTTTGGATGAGCCATTCGTTTATCGAAAATTTCTATTCTTAGTTAAAAGTGAAGTACTTCTTGAAAATTTGTTCTTCTTTCAATAAATAAAATACCGATTTTCAATAATAAATGTAGTAGTTAATATTTTAATTAACAGTGATATAAACTCAAATAGAAAACAGTTAAATTTAATCAAAAACAACTAATTTTTAAAGCAAAATACTTTAATTTGCTACTAACGAATGTGTAATTAAATTTGCAGCAAAAACAATTAATGTAAAAGGAAACAATTATTTTCAAACAAAATAGTTCAAGTTTCAACAAAGGAAGTCAATTTTTGGCAACAAATAAATGTTTAGCCAAAGTTTTTACCGAAAACAGATAAGTTTTCAACAAAATATGTAAATGAATTTTCAACGAAGCAGTAGAGTATTTAACGAGATGAATTCCGTACCGAACATATGATAGTAGCATTTTGAATTAAAAGTAATGAAGTTCTGACTAAAATATTTGTATATCTTCATTGGTTTCTCTTAATTCAGTTCATATTTACGCAAAAAAATGAGAAAACAGGGAAGTTTCTTGAAAACAGGAGAAGAATATGAATTCTGTGAAAGGGGGAATAAATTTCGAAAAACTATTTGAAAAGAATGTTTAAAAAATATAAAAATAAGTATAAAACCCCAGACAAATGGTACAAATTAACATAAAAAACTTACATATCTTTAAGAAAAATATTCTTATTTATTTATTTTATGAAATTGTATTATTAAATAATTGAAAATTGAATAAATACTAATTTTGGGAAAATTTATGAAGTTATTTAAAGCTGTTAAGAATAATTTTAAGGAAGGCAATAGAAATAAAAAACACGTTAGAAATCGGTAAGTTAAAAAATAAGATTGCTTAATAGATTTCAAATTGTCAAGAACAATGAAATTGCAATTTCTTGAAACTCAAATATAGGCACACACACATTGATCTGTTTCTGTACATATAACACAGGTAAAACTCATATTCACCTAACTTGTTTTTTTATTTTCTACTATTAAAAGCGTAAGCAATTTCAAATTCCAGAATAACAAATATTTTAGCATCCAGATTATATAACAATTCTAAAACGATTTGAATATATTAATATATTATTATGTATTTCTGACAGATATCAATAAAATGATTCATATCTCCTTTTATTTATTTTCTCGGGAAAAAAATTGCTGGGTCTAATTCTATGTTTCTTTACAATTGATAAAGGTTAATTAATAGAAAAATTATCTTCCCATTTTCACATAAAAAAGTCATTTCCATCTTATTTGTATATAAATACTTGATCAAAATTAAAAGAAGTCAGAAAATTTGGAATTCTAGTAATTTTTGTTCGCTAACTTGAATTTTTTATGATTTTTTAAAAGTTTTAAACAATATTTTACAGCAAAATAAGTTCGATAAGCTATTACGATACATATCAGATGAGAAAGAATTTTTCCTCGGGTAAACATATGAAGATTTTCTATTTGCAAACTTTAATTAATTATACCAATGAAGAAAGATAAGACTTGACAATGTTTTGCAAGAAAATAAGTTTGATGAACTATTTTGATACGTATTAGATGAAAAAGAGTTACTGTATGTAAAAATAATTCAAATGTTATTTTTGTCAACATAAATTATGTATAGCAAGCAAATCAATTCAAATCAATTTTTTTGATTTGAAAATTCTACTATTAATTTTAAAACTTCTGTATTTTATAGAATCTATGTCTTTTGTTATGACTAATTTACTTTTTCGTAAAAATTCTACTATTAGCAGTATAAAATTTTATTATATACTAAAATATTTGGTTGGAAATAATTTTACTTTGTACAAA
>NC_046657.1:77308927-77310587 GCF_010883055.1 Belonocnema kinseyi | reverse complement strand
TTATGACTAATTTACTTTTTCGTAAAAATTCTACTATTAGCAGTATAAAATTTTATTATATACTAAAATATTTGGTTGGAAATAATTTTACTTTGTACAAATATATTCATTTTTAGTAGAAAATTTATCTTTTTGGTTGAAAATTTATTGTTTTATTTGAGATTAATTTTTCTTTCACTAAAAATGTAACTGAAGTTGTTTTGAGACCCCCTGGATCCGAAAAACAGGTTTTTACGAATTGACAGATTGGATTGGCTTTTGGTATACCCTTTGAGTGTCCTAAAATAAAGGTCAAGTTCGTTAGCCAGACATTTTGGGTTAAAATTCAAAAAGTGATCGTATTTCGAAAATTTTTGAGACCACTTTTTTTTAATTCAAAAATTATCTGCACGGATATTCATAGTATTCAATTAGATGAACAATTTATCCTCATGGCTTTTTTTATAAAACCAAAATTTACTACAGTTATAGCATTTACAAAATTTCAAAAAACACACGAAAATCAACATTTTAAGCAAAATAACGCATGATATGGAAAGAAGTGAAAAGAAGAAAAATATTTCTTTTCAAATACTCTACAAGATTGTTTAAACACCTTTTTGATTTTTCTTAAAAACTTGAAAATTCTAAATTTGATCGTACCAAAAATCTTTGAAACCACATTTTTTCCATATTTCGAAATTCTATGTACAATTATTCATAGCAGTTAGAGCACTTTAAAAATAAAAAAAAATAAAATGAACATTTTAAGCTTAAATTTTTTTAATTTGGTCGAATAGTTAAAAATTTCAAATTTGATTGTACCAAAAATAATGAAAAATCCAAAAATTCCATTTTTTAGTCAAACTCTGCAAGATTTGAAAAAAAACGAATGAGCTAAAATTGCGCGCCCTGGGAAGACCTACAAATTTATAATAAATCATTTTTCGATAGAATGTGTAGATTTTATTTTTAGACGTAAACAAAAAGAAAATAAATAAAAAATAAATTTTTTTGGACTAGTGACACAAGCTACGGAAAAAAATTAGACAAAACTTGTTCATCCAAAAAAGAGCGATAATTTTTGATAGGACAGGTAGTTTTTGCTTTACACGTAAAAATTAACATTAAAAATAAAAATATTAATTTTTTTTGAATATGACACAACGTACAAACTAAAATTAACAGACACAAAATGTTCGCCTGAAAAAATCTACTAATGTATTATTAATCATTCTTAGATAGGACGAGTAGATTTTCTTCTAACTGTAAAAAAATAAGATTAAAAATAAAAAACTTAAATTTTTGGAAAAAGAACAGAAAAGACGAAAGAGGACACAGGAACCTATATAGGACCCTATATATATTCCTGCATTACATCCTATACAGACACACAGTATTTTTTATTTAATCGTAAAAAACAAGATTAAAAATAAAAATAAATGATAAAAACAAGGAAATAAGAATTAGTATTATTCAGTTTTTATGCATATTATGAATTGTAATGATATAAATTTATAGAAATGATACATATTTAAGCGCAGTTTGAACTCAATTTAAGGCAAAATAAGAAAGAAATACAAAAGGAATCATGATAAATACAATTTGCTCTTTATTTTGCATTTTTTGAATATGCAATCCCAGGCAGAGTTACATAAGAAATGTATCATATTTAATAATA
>NC_046657.1:77275268-77308827 GCF_010883055.1 Belonocnema kinseyi | reverse complement strand
CAAAAGGAATCATGATAAATACAATTTGCTCTTTATTTTGCATTTTTTGAATATGCAATCCCAGGCAGAGTTACATAAGAAATGTATCATATTTAATAATATAAAAGTGTTTTGTATAATGTAGAAAATTTGACATTTTGGACAAATCGAATGCGAAGCACGAGATACGCGATGAGAATGTGTTTGTTAAAGCCGAAAGCGCTTTAACAAAAGAGAGTTCAAAATCATAAAATTACAGTTGTCAGTCCGCTGACCTTTGATTTTAAAAGGTGTGTCCACGAATGCCGGAGAAATATAAAGATCGAGCACGAAGCGCGAGAACCAACAGTCGCGCGCCCCGGGCGCGCTCAAACTTGCGCGCCGCGCACGCAGCGCGGGATGAGAATGTTCCTGCGTAGCGGGCAGATTTTTTAATTTAGGATTATTCTATTATATTCATTATGTTAAATTATTTATAACAAATCTAAATGTTAGGTGTTAAAAAATTTCTGCAGGTTAGAAGGTTCTAGCATCTACTTTGAAACGTATTAGATAGCACAGGATTTTCTCCATGCAAAATGTATGAAAATAACTCATGTCTTGAAAAATTTTGTATAACAATAAAATTGTATAAGCAACAAATTCTTCGCCTTATTTGAATGCTGAAAATGTAATTCGAGTTTAATTAAAGTATATCTGATGGGTAAATCTTATACAGGAAATATTATTCTAAAAAAGGCACTCTTTTAAATAAAAAAATTAAAAAAGTAAAATAAAACTGGAAAAAAGGCATAATATCGTTCATTATGAGTCTTTAATATTTAATGCTTCTCCTTCCTGAAAAATATCTGAAATGTGGTGATACATAATAAGTGAAATCCATGTTGGTCCATCGAGAAAATAAATAAAATTAGACATGAAACATTTTATTTAGCTCTGTCAGATACAATCTGTAATTAATTTATTCAGCTCGTTTCAAGATTGACGAAAAATACTAACAAAATGTACATTTTTGAAGATTTCGAACACAAAACTTAGAAGCTTTTTAAGAATTTTGAAAAGTTTTAAAAGAACGACAAAATTTTGCTGAGATTCCTGAGAAATATTGAAATTAATTTTTGTTTTAAAAAGTTAATTTTGCAGGAAATTTGAGAACATTCCAAAAGATTTCAAAAAGTTTCTTAAAACACAGCAAAAAAACTAAAAGACTTTAGCACAATTTTGATAGTTTTAATAGATTTTGCTCAAATTTGAAAAAAATTCGAATTATTTAAGAAGATATGTACAAGTAATTATAAAATTATAAATATATTCTAAAAATTTACATTCCTAATTTTTAATTAAAATTAATTAATTAATCAAAATGTTTACTCAATTCAATGCTAATTTTTCCGTACACAATAATTTTTCAATTACTTAATAATTTGATAAGTCATGTGTAGAATTGTATACATATGTATATTTCGCAGATGTGTTTACATTATTTTGCCCTGGATTAGAGTTATTCCACACATACTTATTTTTTATTACATCTGTATAAAACTTGAAAATTAAATTGTCATGCTGAAATCTCTACTTTGCGTTTGTATCACGAAAGTCTGATGCCAAACCTTGAAATTTTTCGTGTGTCATGTATTACAATTATCTTACTGGGCATAAATACGACAATTTCAAGCAGCTTTCTCATAATTATCTGAATATTTAGTTGAAGAAAATCTGTGTTTAACCTGTTAAACTCTGCATCATGAGGATAGCACTATTTTTGTCATTGCTACTACTGGGTATGTGATATTTGTAAAACCAATGAATAAATTTTATTTTATTTAGTCTAGACTATATAAGAAATTTTCAAACTTTTAAATATCTTATGGGATAAAGACATCATTTATATGCATTTTGGACATTTTATACATTTTTTTATTCACCGAATCAAGATGTAATGTTAACATTGCAGAAATTATCAAACGGGTCTGAAAAAAAGCTTGCATACACAAAATCAAATAATGTCACTCCCTCCCCTTCATTAAGCATTTTTCCAACTGAGAAAATCTCGCCTTGATAAACCACAGTCTAATAAGAATATATTGTGCAAAAGTTTGAATCCTATCCACGAGAATATAATACAAATTTAATATTTTTAATTTTCTTATTGCCATTGATATCATTACTTTATTTTTGAAAATACTAATATCGGAAATTATTCTTGATATATTTTATGTTTAAAGCACTTGCAACTTTAGCGACGAATTTCGTTGTAATTGCCCAACCAATTAATGGTGGCAGGGTAGATGGTAGTGCTATTGCAGTACGTTGTAATCCTAACTGCCCTGTAAGTATACAAAATTTTCGTTTTTTTTTCCTTTTCACATTTAAAACTTAATTCTTATAAGAAGCATGTTAACTTTTTTTTCTTCAAATATGCTTTCAGACATCACTTATACCAAATGCCAGATGCTGTAATGATCCAGGTAACTTACACATACATTTTTACTGATTAAGAATAATTTCGAAATTATAAAATAAACATTTTTAAACCAAAAAAGCTAGCCGCTGCACGGACACATTCTCCTCGCTTCGCGATCTATAATATATTTTCCCGCTTTACGAACTCGACCTTAGTACTTCCCCGACATTACAAGACTTTTTAAACATAAAGGTTAAACCAGCTGCAACAGTAATTTTGTGATTGTGATTTTTTTTTTTTGCTAAAACTCCTTCGGCCCCTTTGTGCGTCGCACTCAATTGTATCCCTGCAAATGTAATAATTTATAACAATTAAATTTAAGTTGTTATGATAATCTTGTAGACTATTAATATTAACACTTTCTTCTTTTCTTCACTTTTTTTAATATCGTGCGACGTTGGGCTTTAACTTTTTATTTTCCTATTTCTTTTGCCGATTGCCAAAGTTCGATCCTTCGTCAACAAAAAAATGTTTTTAAAATTTTGTGAATGCTTTGACTTAAATAATTTTGTTTTACCAAAGAAGGAATTCAGATAAATTGTTAATCTTTTTTATTACTGCAAATAACCGTACAGAGAATTTTTAAGTCTTGAAAAAAGTAGTTTAAATATTTTGAAAATGGTATCTACAGACAAACATACATACATACACTAGGACGTATTCGTGTAAACCTATTTTTCGGTTTCTAAAGGTCTCGAAACGTGAACATTTGACAAACACTCTCACGAGAAAGTTAAACGGATCTTTAATGTGATAATCCTTATAATTTTTTAAGATAATAATAATGTTAATATTTATTTCACAGGCAAATAGAACAGAATAGGGCAAAGCAGGACTCCTCCAAAAAAACTAGCATAAACTTATTTGGATCCGTATTAAATTGTAGGAGGTGACTTCTGTATTGTTTGAATAAAATCGAAAATGTTACAGTACAGCGTTTTTACAATAAACATTTATGTTTTTACGTTTTCTATTCCTTTCATGAATTATTAGTCTTCCATTATCGACTTAGGGAATATTTCGGCGATATGAATTAGTAATTTTCTGCTCATCCTTCATGGTTCACTTTTCTTTGATTGAGATTGTAGAATTTAACTCTCTATAATATTCATAGAGGTCCTACCAAAAATCTATAGGAGGCTACTGTTAATGGCTAATGGCCAAAAATACTAAAAACTCTAAGAATTCCTACTCTGAATTAATTTTTGTATTTCGTATTTGTAGAAAAAATAAATAAAACCGTCGATTATTGAATACCTTTCTTGAGGATTAGGAGAATAGCGACGACTATTTATGAAATGTTAAAAGCAATCTTGTGGGTCACTCGAAAAACAGTAATACATTGTTTGGAATGTTTTCTTCGCATAACGTATCAGATGGCTTAACATATAAATCCTCGATCTTTTACAAGCATTTAAACAGTACATTTTTTAATTTGGAAATTAGTCAGGATAACAGGTGATTCATTTGGAAGATAAGTAGAAGATAAACAGTTTAAAAAGTAAAAACATACAATTACCTATCCACTTCAGAAAGGGCAACAGCGGTTGGGCGCGAATTCTGTGAATTCCATGAATTTCATAGATTGCTGAAGTTTCTGGAAATCATTGAATTCCTGGGATTCCGAGAATCCCTTGAATTCCATAAATTTTATCAATTCCATGAACTTCTTGATTCCCGTGAAATCCTTGAATTGTTTTAATTGGATGAGTTCTTTGAATTTCCTCAATTCCTTGAACTGATGGAATTCCCTGAATTCAGGAAATTTAGGGAATAGCAAGGACTTCATAATTATGCAAGTAATGCAAGAAATTTAAATGCCAAAACTTTCATGAACCCAAAACAATTTGAGTACGCGATTATACTCAAGTGCCCAACACAACTTGAGAAAGCGATTTGTCTCGTGTTTATGAAATAAACCGGATCCTTGAATTTTTTGAGCACTCGAGAATCCAGCCCGGAAAAGTTGAGCCCCTACTCGGCCCGAGCGTTCGAGCTTACTCCACACCTCTATTGATTTTAATTGATACATGCATAGTTAAAGTTTCCCATCTGTGCACGTATCCAGTAGTACCACCGGCTTTCGACGAGCCCAGTTGGCACGTTCAGAAGTAATCTGTGCACAGTTGGGAGTATCGCATCTGTGTACGCGAACCACTCTAAGGGTATCATCTGTGCACCTCGTCATTTAGACGTGCAGAGGTGATACCCTACGTATGGTTTACGTGCACAGGTCAAACACTTCCAACTGCGTATGTCAAAATGTCACGCGCATAGCTGCTATCTTACTAATGGTTCTCGTGAACAGGTGGGAGACTCCCAACTGTGCACGTCGAAATTGAAACGTGCTCAGATGTTCGGGTGCACAGTTCCGTATGTAGCCAACAACATGCGCAGTTGCACCATGTGGCTACCGACGTACGCAGTTTCACCATGTGGCCACCGACGGACAGATGGGACTGTACACAATCGCTCTGTGCACAATTGTACGTCACCAATGGTTTCCGCCCACCGCCAAGGTCAGTGGTCACACATTTCATCTCTGGACCTTTCAGGAATATAGATTATATGTACTAACTTATCCGTATACCTTATATCTAATCAGAAGCTCTTGATTACAGCATGTTCTGACTATATAGATGTTCATTTTCTTACTCATTACATGTTGTACGTTATCAGGTGACTGATATTTATAGTGTATTATTAAAATTATTAAATTGATTACAACACATACATGTACTTATTTCAATATATTTAGAGTCTCCTTTCAAATTGTAATTAGTTTAGGTATTAGGTTAGTAAGTCCATTCATATGGATATAAAAATAAATATGAATATGAATATGAATATGAAAGTATGCCCCACGAAATACACGCCCATAAGAATAGCATTCGCGTGTAAAACGAGTAGCATATCTTTGGGTAGGCCCCAGCGTGTGCGTTGTGACTAAATCAGTCTGTGCAAGTGTAAACAGTCTATTGTTAACTGGTGGTGACACATTCTTGACACTACGACACACTGACAGGCTGCTGTGAAACTGCCTGGGTCAGCAGTTTTTCGAAGGATTAAATCAGTCGATTTTATATAGGCGTTCTTGCGTAGGTTCTTTCCTTAACTTAGCTTTGTCAACTTATCCTAATCCACCGAACCTTTTGTCCACCCATGATACCGCTTTTCAATTAACTTGCGGTTTTCACTTTATACGCAGTAAAGGAATAATTATTTTATTATGTTTATAGGGAATTGCGTCTCATTTTCCCAAAAGTCAAATGGGTAGCGTCCATTGTATATTTTTTTATGTGTGATTCAAACGGATAAACTATTAAATCTTGATTGTCATATTTCTCATGCAGGAATTTTACCGAAATAGGAAAAAAATAAACTTTTACGTTTTTCATGGTTTTTTGGAGTTAAAAAATTACGAAGAATGACACGTTTAATTTGACCTTAGAATTGAATTCTGCAGATCAATACACATCAAAAACCATGGTTTGAATATATAATTTTCACTAAATTTCAACCTTTAATTTCTTCTCTCTTAGGCGCACTGGCGATACTGGGGAGCTCAACCGGTACTGAGAGAAGAATAACATCCTTTCCTTTAAAATAAAACTAACAGACTAATTCCAATCCATTTACGCCCGGCAATCTAAGCCAAGGAGGCTTCACTTTCTGTCGAGGAAAGGCAGCGATGAGCCGCTGCTCGTCAACTCGCTGCCCTTGACCGGACGCAGCAGGTAGTATTTCGGCAAGTAGGAGAGGAACAGCTACTAGGGGCAGAACGAGCGCGCCGCGAGGAGCAAAGGCTAGCGTCGGATCAAGCGCGTCAGCCGTACAATCCTGAGGAGTCGGCTCACTTTTAGTCCGGCGTATGGATCCTCTTAGAAGTTCGCTGCGGCAGGGATGGAACACTTGATCCGCGGAAACGCAGACCAGCAACCAAGCGCGTTGCGTCATTATCATTGAGGGTACCGCAATTCATCCAAGAGCTGAGGTACTTTTTCCCGCCGGTAAGCCTAATTTGCCATGACATATCATCGTCTGCCGTTGCTAGTCAATCGACTCTGCAGGTTAACTTCTCAAATTATTCGCCTTGCCGTAGGGACTGAAGGTAGCACCTTTGGATGCACTACCAGCACCAGAATATTTTATGAGCATCAGGCTCATGCCAGTAGCAGCCATCCCCGCAGAAGAAGAGCGGGTTTCACCGTCGTTGTTAAAACCTGGACTTAGGGTGTAGGTTCAATCTTCGAGTCAGCTTCCGCCGTCCGCTAGCCTGCCCTTGGACGCCCAACTCGGCACCTAGCCTATCCACTTCCACGTGCAAGTCCGGGACCAGTGAAGACGTTCTCTTCCTTTCGGGGGACCAAATGTTCGAAACTTTCTTGTCCTCACTATACCCGTCACCCCCATCTGAATGATTCTGCGGAAATTTTTATCAACATAATTTCAGAATTGATTGATTAAGGGATATTTTGAAGACTGCGATTTTTGCTTTCTAAAAAAAAGAAGGTCATCGTCGGATAACCACTTACAAATCCTTCCTTTCCGGTTTTGTGGGACCACCTTGAGCCTCTCCCGTACAGTTTCTAGGTCGCAATTCTACCCATCCCTCTGATCCTTATTCCTCTCCCTCGCCTGCCACCCACACCAAAATATAAAAAAAAATGCCGCACTTGGCAATCACTTTTATGTTCTCTCTGCTCCTCTAACGTCATTCCCTAGTGGACGGCTTATCCGATTGGCGAAAATTGATGAAGGGTAAAGTCAAATAGGTACAGTTACCCACACCCACTAGCCAACAAAATGTCTCTCAGGGTATGAGACAGTTAGACGGCTGCCTCGCCACCACTCGCAATCTCAGACAGCCCAACGTCCTGCTTTAGAGAACTAGCTAGAGTCCGATCTGCACTGTGCATTTCTTCTTAGATTACTTCTCGCACCTTCCCATCTTTCTCTCTCACTCCTATTCACTACGCGTATGTACAAATTGAACCTTCTCGTATAATCCCTATTATCAACGCTACACCTTCTACGTCGCTACTTAACTTCCTCGCCTTTCCGACCTCTCCGTTACGCACGCACTGTTTATTTGCCCTACTCACATTATTTCACACTGGAGTAGATAACAAAGATTCTGTAATGTTGATAAGACCTTTATCCATATTGCATGGAATTTGTAGTGGATGATTATTTGTAAAGGTACAATTTATAAAATGGCATGATTTCTGGGGAATGAAGTAAGTTGGTCAATAAAAACTTTGAATCTACTGATCTTCTTCTCTTACCGTTCATATGTATACTAAGATGGGTTTATAGGTTCCTGTATTGCGTTGAATAATGGATTGTAAAATCCTAATGAGGTTTTAGAGACAAAATTGGTCAAATATGAAAACTTCTCGGGATCTCTCCAAGGCCAGTACCATAGACGGTTAAAGTCACGCGTACGTGATTAATAAAACCGCCCTTTAGTCAATATCGTCAACTAAAATAATGAGCTACTTAAATGAATGTCAATAATAAGAAAAATAGTTGTTTCTAAAGACAGAGAAACCCAACCTAGTCTAGCTTAAAGATAGGAAGTAAGTAACTAACCATAATTGTGAGGGGTTAGAACCAGGACGACACACCGGAGGCGGTGATGGACAGGAACATCCCGAATCCGCTGCAGCCGGTCAGAGACAGTAACAACACCACCAGGAGATGCTAACATTATAAACTATTTGATATTTTATAAACATTGAGTCATGATTTGGCAAATATATTATGTACTTGACATGCATGAGTAGCGGACTTTGTTTATTCGAAGCCGTCGTACCGATCGCGACACGTGCTTTGTTGTCAACACTGTTTTCAAGTTTTTGATAGTAGCGACGCAGAAGTGCGCATCTGAATGATTTTTACGATAATCAGTCTTGAGTTAACTGAAATAACTTTTCATGCAAATCGTCAAGAGTTTGACAGGTGCGTGTAATTTCACACCGACGACGTTCTTCTGCTGAAGCGCCGAAAATTTGAGTTCTATGATCGTTTTTATTAATTCAGGCTGCTTCGTTTTAAGCCGCGGGCGACCTGGTCCATTGTTGATTTCTGTATTCATGAAAGACTTCTCTTTTTTTCTCTAGTTGGTTGAACTACTTTATTTTTAATTTTATATCTACTTTTTTTAGCTGTCTTTGTATGTGGCATCTTAGAGTTTAATTTTTTCTTCAACGGTTTAATTTCCTTTTGTATCAAAATTATTTTCTGTTTCTTAGTTTCAGTTGCATGAGGTAAGTATTTTAATTAATATAGAAGAAGTTCTTTATCTGAAATCACAATGCGTTTTTTAATGCATCCTCAGCAGAAGTCGAATATTTTCTTTTTAGAGTCAAAGTTTCTGAAACTAAATCATCAATAGTTTGCTGATTGCCCCCTGTGTGTACTATTACTTCCAGAAAAAAATTTTGAACGGCTTTAAGTTTCAAAGTTAAAAAGTTTTCTGAAATATCTTGTCAGCCTAAAAATGATATAAAAACCAAATTTTTACATTTTAATTTATGTTTTATATTTTGCCTTTCATATTTTTTAAAAGTAGGATACAATTTTAGTTTGTAAAACAATGCGCTTGACAAAGCTTGGCCAGGATTTGAATCCCAGTGAAAATTTAGGACGTTAATTTCAAAAACATGAAAAAATGAATTTTTCTAATAAAAAATATGTTTTACAGTAAAGTATAGAAATGTGAAATAAATGTTTACATAGCATCATTTTTAGAAACTTTTTAAGATTAATACTAACGTTGAGCCATTGTGAATTATATTCATTTCAAATATGCTTTTTCAAAATTTTATGTTGATTTAGACTGGGATGCATAAGGCATACTCGGACTGTTGCCATCTTTAACTTCTGAAGCACTTAGCGCATCAGTGTTCTTAAAGTCTGATGATGTGAATGTAGTATGAAAATAATGGATGCATTATGATAAAAAATTTCTGAATAATTTAATTTAAATTCTTGCAAAATGAATTTCAATTATTTGGTCCGATGAAACAGAAAACCTATAAATATAAATTGATTTTGATAACAGGTTTTAAATTATCTGATGAAATTCTATTTTTTCATTACACGCTATTGATTAACACGCCAGAATTGTATTTACTTTTTTCACTTATAGATTATTTTCTGGAATGTACAGGGTGATTTTTTTGTTCTACTGTCGCCATTGTAGTAACGCAGATGGTGAGCGTCAAAGCAGTACACGTTTCACCATGAATTGCTACACACCACGAGAGCGAGCCGAAATTGTGAAATTTTATTTTCAGATTCAGTTCTCGGTCGTTCTGACGCAAAGTGCATATAGGGATAAATATCGCACTAAAAATGTGCCCAGTCCGAACGTTGTGCCATTTGCATTTTATAGAGATAATCGTCGCCGATATGAGATGTTTGGATTCTCAGCAATATCGGCTCTTACAGCTTCAATAACCTCATTACTCGGACGTGGACGCTTCTTAATCTTTGGTGTTCCTATTTTCACTGAACGACTTTCGTTGAATTTTGCCACTAAGCGGCGAATCTTTTTCGGATTAGGCAAATTTTTATTAAAATATTTAGCCCTATGTGCACATTGCGTCAGAACAACCGAGTTCTGATCTTGGAAATAAAATTTCACAATTTCGGCTCGCTCTCGCGGTGTGTAGTGATTCATGGTAAAAATTGTACTGGTTTAGCGTTTACAACCCGCGCTGTCATAATGGCGGCAGGCGGCGCGCAATTTTTCAATTTAAAAAAAAATCGGGTACAACGAAAAAACACCCTGTACAACTGCGAATGTTCAAAACAACATATTGCCAATTAACTTTTTGTTCTCTCTTTTGAAAAGTAATATAGAAAGCGTCGCGCTTCTTCAATATCATATTCTTGTCGAAAATTATTCAAAAATTGTAGCGTAAATGCATCAATTTTCTTTACTTTTGTGTTCTGCTTTTGCTTTTGCCAGTATTCCAGTAAACATTAAACTGCATTGAACACAAATAGGAGAGACCCTCTTCTTAAAATGGTCAGGAAACACGAACCAGTGGGCAAAGAAGCGTTTCTGTACAAAGCAGGGAGGGAGGCTGCTGAAACACTCGGACTTCGCTTTAGTATCAGGGGTAAGCAAAATGCATTAAATCTAATCTATCTCGAGAACCCAATTCTGAAAGCACGGATTAAAAAATCACAGGAGAAAAACTTC
Organism: Belonocnema kinseyi; assembly: GCF_010883055.1. NCBI lineage: Eukaryota > Metazoa > Arthropoda > Insecta > Hymenoptera > Cynipidae > Belonocnema > Belonocnema kinseyi. Next base: position 77,298,166 of record NC_046657.1, on the reverse strand, counting down.
CGTGAACAGCTTCTCGTTAAGAGGATGCATTGCATCTTCCACATAAATGTGTAGGATAAGTGAATGTGACGGTTGGATATTTCCTCAGGTAAAATATTTTTCAAAAAAGTGAAGATCATTCCTAAAGTAAATTTCAACGTGGAATTCAATGGTGACCTTCATTTTGAGCTTGAAGTTGACCTTCATGGCTTTTAAAGGTCAACTTTGTTTTTTTTCAAATGAAAACCTCATTTTTTTACATCTGCAATCGATGTTAGTTAGATGTTATTTGAAATTAACAAAGATTTCCAAGAGGTCGGTATAATTCCTGAAGTAAATTTCAACGAGTAATTCATTGGTGAGCTCTGTATTGATCTCGGTTACAGCATTTTGAATTTTGTAAAATCATAAGGAAATTTTTCATTAAAAGTCCCAGGTGTACTGGTGAGAGTTCTGTTCCTCCCCGAAGAGTTATTCAGTCCTATACCGTTTTTCGATACCTAAGTCAATATCTAAAGCGATACCATAAGTCCTATACCGTTTTTCCATGCGAATATTACGAATCTAAACTAAATTTACGTATTTCGAGTACATACTTACTATCTTTCGCTTAAAGACTATTATGGCGCAAGCTAAACTTTCGGAACGAGAGAGACTATTTGTATTAATAACATTTGTATTAATAACAATAATTTGTATTAATAATATTGTATGTATAACCTAGCTAAAAATTAGCGTTATGCTCTTGAATTAAGAGTTCTTATTCTGATCTCTCTAATAGCTTAATTGGGAAAGCACCTGACCGGAAATCAGAAGTTTTATGCTTCGATTCCCAATGGAGTGAAGATGGAGTAGGATCTTTTTTTCAAGAAATAATTTTAATTTAAAAACAAAGTTGATCTTCAAAAAGCCATAAAGGTCAACTTTAAGGTCAAAATAAAGGCCACCATTGAATTCCTCGTTGAAATTTACTGAGGAATTACACTTACCTCTCGGAAAACTATGTTAATTTCAAATAACCTCTAACTGACCTTGAACGTTACAATTGATCTATGACTTGGGTGCGCCCCTGAACGTAGAATTTTTCGCTCTATCGATTGCAGATGTAAAAAGAGGGTTTCTATTTAAAATAACAAAGTTGATCTTAAAAAAGCCATGAAGGTCAACTTCAAGGTCAAAATGAAGGTCACTATTGAATTACTCGTTGAAATTTACTTTAAGAATGACCTTCAATTTTTTAAAAACATTTTACCTGGCGAAATATTCAACCTTCCCTGGACTTTTTAGACATCCTGTATACGTATTGTGTGCTTCCCCGAAGTAACTCAACTTTTTTCATAGACTTCACTTTGACATAGAAAATTAATAACAAATCAATCTAAAATTAATTTAGAAAATTTTTCTTATACACTTTCAGACAGCAATAAAAATATGTAAAAATTTCAAAACGATTGCATTGTATTTTCTTGTTTAAAAAAATGCATGAAAAACGATCGAAATTTCGGGCGTTACGCGGGGCCGGCCTGCATCCAAAGTCACAATGCAGCACTAAAAGTTCTTTATTACCATCTCTGTCACTCTTACGGTATTAGCCTTAATATCGCTCTGCTAAATGCTCCCAGGAAAATAGAATCAAATATCGAGAATGGAAAGTGCCGTATATCCTGGAACTTTTTATTCTCGACAATTGTTTCTGTTGCACACTCGAGGCTTGACATAGTTCTCGTTGACTTCAAGAAGAATGAAAAGAAAAGAGGTACAGAGACCTTATAAGGGAGTTTCAACGATTGCACCCGAAATATTCTGTTAAAATCATCATCCTTCTAATCAGCGCTCTTGTAGGTGCCAAGTTTTTAATGTTTATGGCTGAAATTTTACCGCGATTTCGCTCGGATCGGATGCAGTTTTTCACATTAGCACCCGCCCGGCTAAATCCTGCGTTTGTCCTTATGACATACTTTCAATTATACAGGGTGTCCAAAAAGTCCCAGGACAGCCAAATGAATGCTTTGGTACAAATTTTTTGGAGAAGTTTGAGGTCATTCTTGAAGTAGCTTTCAACGAGGAATCCAATGGTGACCTTAGTTTTGACTTTGACAATGACCTTCGTGGTTATTTCAAGATCACATTTGTTTTTTAGTGGAATGGCCCTTTTTTGACATTGGCAATCGAAAGAGTGGAAAATTTTACATTAAAAAGTGTAGTCAGGTTATAGGTAAGTTGTGGCCTTGATGGACGTATCTAGGTCATTCAAACTTTATTTTGATCCGAACATTTTTCGCATGCTAACTTGTGAAAATCATGCTCTTACCCTTCTTGCAATGCAGATTGAATAGTGACCATCGAGTGACAAGTCATTTAAAGACCTAGTCCGTCCACCTACTCCTAATTATTCCATTCTTTGTTTTTGTGTTTTGTATAAGATCGCTTTCTTATTTATATTAAATTTTTTTCAACTCGGGAAAAGAGTGAAAATAATTTACTGAAAACAACACTATTTAAATATTTTTTTTATTGAGGTTGATTTATTATTTATTCTTATTTAAAAAGGAAAAGCAAAGTTCAAGATTAAAAAAAACCGCAACTTTCTAGCACTTCTCTGAGAGAAGATACTTTAAAAAATATTAAATTGTTTGAACCACTTTTTTGTTAACTCTTATTAATTATTACCTTACTAAGTGTAAATAGGATAGAAACGTAAAAATTGCACAAAAAATTGAATAAATTATACCATCAGGAAAGATAATGTTATTAACAATCATAATAAATTGCTCAAACAACTTTTTTCGTAACTGAATTAATTATTACATCACTTCAATTAAAAATTAGACAAAAAGCCAAAAATTTCAGAAAAAACCGCATCTTTCTAGCATAATTAAAATGGAATATTATTAATAATAACAATATATTGTGTAAACAATTATTTTTCCTAAATCTGATTTATTATTTAACTCATTTTAATTGAAAATGGGCAAAAAGTGGAAGTTTTTTTTTAACCGTGACTTTCTAACTCTATTCCATGAGAAAATTGCTAAAAACAATCACAAATTGTTTGAACAATTCATGTGACTATCTGATTATTAGTATGAAGTGGTATTTTATGTACAAGAAACAATTTGCATTTAAAAAGCCGCAAGAAAATTATAATTAGCGCCAAAATCTCGCGAAACCCATTTTTTCATTAATGGGGGTTTTTGGCTACATTTAGAACAAACTTATTTGGGGAGTTGGGGGTGATGTTTAAAAGTGATAATCTATTTATATTATATGGTTAAATGTGAAGAGAAATGTTGAAATTCAAAAAGAAATTCACAAAAATTCAAGAAAACCAAATTTTCCAACGCATTTTTATATCAGCCTACAATCCAGCACAGCCGTATTGATACTTTTAGACGAAAGACATCGCATCAGCGATGAACTTTTCAAAAAATTGATACTAATGACAAAAAATGAAATTCCATGGAAAGTTTTAAGCAGGCTGCTGCATACACTCATAAACTTATTAATATTAATTTTGGGTGATTTATGATAAGTTACCATATTTATCTGTAAAAGTTCCATAAATTTCCAAAAATTCATAGACATGATAAAATTGAATTTTGGGCAATTTATAGTAAGTTACCATAAATGGCAAGAAAATTTCATACATTTCAGGAGATTGATAAAAATGTCTAAAATTAAACTTTGGGTAATATAGGGTGATTTACCATATTTTTCTTGTAAAATTATCATAAACAACTGAAAATTTCAGTAAATTTTCGGAAAATAACATATATGTAACACTCATATGGTTCTAACTGCTTATATCCTTTTCCATCCTCGTGAACGTTCTCTGCTCTCTAAGTGAGACAAAAATATATTTCTGCACTCAATTTTTTGGCCAGAAGCCTCTCACGCAGTTAGCAGTATAGCGGTATTACATAATATAAAATAATATAAAATTTTTAATTGAATTTTGGGCACCTAATGGTAAGTTACCATAAATAACGCGTAATATTATCGTAAATCATGCCGAGATCGTGATGTCGAGATCCATGATGTAGAGATTATTATTGTCAAGATTTCCTTTCGATTTTGTAAGTCATAGGGTGGCCTATTTTTTAACGTAAAATTAATGGAACTAAAAAAATAGATTTCTAAAAATATCGATCGTCAATAATGACTTCGATTTACGTCTTTTTACTTTTACTTTCAATAGCAGCCGTTATTTGTAATGAATGATTATTATGCATATTACTTCAACTTTTTCCACATATCAAAATGAAATGAATAATATTGTTCATCAAATGCTCAGTTTTTAAATTAAATTAAATGCTCATTCATTTCATTAATCGACCTCGTTTATCAATCGTTGAGAGTGAAGTAAAATAAATAAGATTTTGTAATGAATGATTATTTTATTTTATTTTATTTATAAATGACTATTGTGCGTCATATTCAACAACACTTCATATTTAATTTAGGTGATTTGTTATTGCATTTTTTTATAGACCTAAAATGTATTTCAATAATTTTCTTATGTTCTGCCTTATCATAAGGGGTAATCTATACTTTATGTAATTAAGTTTTATAATAATTTTATCATAATACGTCAATTGATTTTATATTTCACTAATGTAAGTTGTGATTGACTTTGTAAATATATGTAAAATGCATTTCCTAAATTTGTCAATATTGGTGATGCAATAACAGATCTTCTACTTTACCATAATAAGGTAAAGCGAATGTTATTTACCGAATTATCAATATTCTTAATACTTTAAATCTATTTTATCAATTTTTACAAATTTATTTATTTAAGGTACGTAAGTTGCGGCGCCACTTAATTTTCAATTAAAATAATTCTTTATGTTTTTATGTTATAAACTGATTAATTAATCATGAGCTGATTAATAAATCAAAGTCTAAAAAGAAAAGTGCAGATTAAAAAAATATATAAAGTAGAAATTATTCAAAGTATTCAATACATTTATTATAATTAGCTGATTAATTTGGTTCACAACAATAAATTACATAAGCATTAAAGCTTAGCGTTGTTTAACTGAGTAACATAAATTGCTTATTCACTCTAAGATTATGTAATTGAATGTAACGTATGTTTTTTTATAATAAAAGTTTATTTATATTTAAAATACTCCTATTACAATTTAATAATTTTTTTAATGTTCCTGATTTTGTGAAGTAATTACCTGAATTCAATCTTAGAAATTGCATGTGAATATGTATAAAGTTCTTAAGTATTTAGTTTAAAACACTATTATTACTTAAAATTTTCTGAAAAATATAAGTATTTTTCGAAACATTGGATCCTTATTTCATTAATTAATTTCGACCTGATGTTTAGCAATAACTTCGTGATTCTTTAAATTGTGTAAGAAATTAGCGTATTCTTCTTTGGTTCTACTCGAAAGTAATCTACCAGTTTCGCCCACATAACATTTATTACAATTAAAAAGAACAAGTCTATACACTATATTAGTAAGTTAAAACATATCAATAGAATTTTGTCTAAATTATATGAATTAATAAAGTTTGGAATCAATGCTAAATGATGTTTTAATCATGAATTTACTTAAAATTCTATTAACCTTAAAGAAGAAGCCATCATGGAATGGTTCAGAGACAAGTTGTTTGCAATCTACATTGTGATCTTTATTTTTTTTCGGACAAAGGGATCCTTCAGTGTTCTTATTTTGTCACTAATGTCTGTTCGAACAAATTCTCTTGCACAATTATTGAGAAACGTAATATTTTTAATGAAATCAATAATGGACTTGTAAACTGATTCATTTAATAATTTTAACGCCTTGCGTGCGATACTTCTTACAATAGCTCATGCGTAAATTTAAGCCTGGCGCGTAAAGAATTTAATTATTGTAAAACATAATCTAATTTATCTTTCGTAAAAATAATTAAAGTTTCATCAGAGTATTTCAAATATACATAAATGGTAAAATCTGAATATTGATTAACTGTTGATTCTAAATCTTGCATAAAAGGTGATCTAGAACAGCTGATATGGGAGAACCCATGAGAGTCCCCTACACAAACGCAAACCTGTAAAATTATTTATGTTAACATATACTCAAAAGGCTATTATTACAAAAGCAATCGAAATATTAGTGAATAGAGATGACACATCCGAGGAAACCACAATGTGCTCAGAAGCCGTTGTTTTTTTAACTAATATTTCTTTGAGCTCAAATGAGTTTTGTACTTGATATTTTGGTACTATTAAAACTTCTTTTAGAAATACTAATAAATAACTTAGCCACCGTGTTTATACGAATAATAATTAAAGAGACAACAGGTAGTAATGAACCGTTTGGATTGTGAATTTGAGTTAAGCCATATATTCTAGGCATCTTAAAGTCAGAAATTAATATATCGCGGTACAATATGTTTTTACCACTAATTTTTCGTGAGTTCAAGGACATACTTGTTGAATTTTATAATTTATAATTTACTCAGACACATAACATCTATAAATGATACAGAATATAGGTTAATTAAGAAATTAACTCTCTCACCTTAAACCAGGGAGAAATGGTCTACTGAATTAAATTAGTAATTTTCGGGAATCGGAACTGCAGGTGCCTTGCCAGGTGGAGCTTGATCTACTTTGTAAAGTACTTCTCCGGGTGTAAAATATCCTAAATATTCTACAGTTTCCGGGGAAGAGTCTACAAGATAATGTCCGCCTTCTTTATGATCAGAAAACGTATGAAAGTGATGCGGTATTAGATCAAGGTCCTGGAAAAATTAAAAATCAAACTATAAGTTATTTATCTTTAATCATACATTTCTCGAAGGTAATTCAAAAATAAATAAGGATCAAAGTTTTCTATCTTACCGTGTTGGCAGAAACAAAAGTACCGACTGCGATCTGCGGAGGTGAACTATCGTAAAGGTAGTAAGAATTGACTCTTCTCATCCTGCTTCCTTCAGCCAAAGGTTTATTTAACAAATTTGGGAAATATTGTAATGTTGATCCTTTTTGTATTACGAAGGCTCCACCAATGCCTGAAGAGAAATTAAAAAGTTTTTTATCAATGTGAATTACATTTATCTTGTCAAGTTTCTTAAATCAAATTGAACATTAAATATTATGTTACGACTAACCAACAAGCTTCTTTCCATAGCGATTTTCAATACTCCTTCTCATACTGAAAATGAAACTATCCTTGCCTGTTCGTTTCTTAGCGAAAACTTTTAGTACCTTCCCGGGCTTTCCTTCACTTAGAAATAAATTTCCCAGTACTGAAAATCGAGTTTCATTTAAAGGCAGGGCCTGAAATTCAATCTTTCCTCGAGTTTCATCGACTGTTATACCATAGGATCTTGCGGCTGATTTCGGTTTATTTAAAACAGTGTTTACTACAACCTGTCAATTAAAATATTTTAGAAGTGGTTTTTTGTTCAGCTGTTGATACTTTGAAAAGGGAGAAACTTAATAGAATAGTAAAGAAACAATAGGAAATCGAGATAATAAAAATGACGACAATTAGGTATTTTTATCAAATGAAATTGTTTGTTACTGTGAATAGAAACTTACATCTGAATCTTTTTTAAGATGAGGCCAGGGACCATGAGCAGCACCGATTACTAATAGTTCCTTTGTATAGCCCAGATGTTTGACGAGAGTTTCAATATCGTATAATTTTTGTTTTTCGATTTCATTAGAATAGAAAGAAATTCCCCCAACATCTAAAATTGTTGGTCTACCAGACAGCCCTTAAAAATAAAAGGATTCTTACAAAATATTTTGATTAAGATATTGAACATTAAGAAAAAGTTGAATTTACCAGGAGTTGCTAGATGGAAAGGTGGTTCTGTAAGGTCGGGAGAATCAACGATTTCGACTTTAACTTCAGCAAAGTTTTTTGAAAGTGCCTCATGAAAAACTGAAATGTTTGGTATGAGCAATATTTATTTTTATTAAAAATACAAATTTCATTTTTTAAGGGTTAAAAAATGTATTTACCCGTTTTTATTTCATCTAAAGGAGGTACGTGCAATGTTCTCTTCACAATTTTCAGTTTTGCTGGATCTACTGCAGGTTGTGCGTTCTAATAAAAAAGAAAAGAAGTTTTTGCAATTTATAGGTAATTTTTATATACAATTTTTTAATTTTACTTACCATTAATTTGAAAAACAGTAGAGAATATATAAGGTAGAGGCAAAACACCTTCAATTTATTTGTGTTTTCCATGGTCTTAATACAAGTTATCAAAAAATAATTGAGCCAGCTTCAACAAAAATGTATATGCAAACAAATTAAACAGGTGCTTATATACTGCAAAAATCCCGGCTTCTACGTAATTCGATCGTTATATCTTATCTAAATCATATCTTATTTCTCACTCAAGAAGCATATTTATATTTTGATTGAATCTGGTCAACATTGGAGGATATATGAAAGTTTCAAACATTAACTGAATACAAATTTCAAAATATCGTATAATTAAAATAAAATTATTGAGGTTCATATGCCAAATTTTATCTTTTAAGCCTGATAAGATGAATTTTCAATCAAATATGTAGTTAAATTTTGTAGCAAAAAAATCAATTTTAGACAAAAAAGTTACACTTGCAACTAAGTTTTTGAACTTCAATGCAGAAAAAAAAATTTTCAACCAAAAAAGAATTAACATTAACCACAGTTTCATTTTTCACCAACTGATCGAACCTTCAAGCAAAAGGACGAAATTCGAGGAAAAAATTCGACTTTTCAACAAAATAGTAGAACTTTCAATAAAATCACAAAAACAATACACCAAAAAGTTACACTCACAACCAAATAGTCAAAGTTTCAAGCAAAAGTACGTATTTTCAACACAATAGTTGAATTTTCAACCTAAAAACATGAATTTTCAACCGAATGGTCGAATTTTCAAACGACGATGTTTGAAATTGATCCGAGAACAGTTTCTTTTCCATAAAATAGATCAATCTTCATGCCGGATAAAAAGAGTTTTTTGAAATACAGGTGAATTTTTAATAGAAAAGTACGGATTTTCCATCTGAAAATATGGATATTGAACAAATTAGTTCAATGTAAAACAAAGTCATTAAATTTATAGACAATAGATTAATTTTAAAAAAATTTATTTTATTTTTAACAAAATAGTATAATTGTCAACTAAAATGATAATTCTTTAAAAAAATGAATTTTTAATGAAGAAGTTCAAGTTTCAACTACGTATATTTGTTTAAAAGGTTGATTTTTTAATAAAAAAATATTTATTATCAACGACAAAAACTGACCCCCTAACGATGGTGGCGACGGATACAAGCTACCCGGACTCGCTGCTCACTGCAGAACAGTTTGACCTTTTTAAAGTTTAAAGTTTACTGAGCAGCTAAAGTTAGGATACACATGGCTGTGGTCAAGACAAGATCTTTGAAAGGTGCATCTCTTAAGGTGACTGGAGTTAAGTTGCTCCGAAAGATGGTAAGGGCTACAACGTGGTCGTCCAAGGAAGGTCTGTCGGTGTACAGGCAGATCAAACGTAGATCTAACTGACTGCTCCAGGTGTAACCATTACCAAAATTAACTTGAATCACAGCAAGGGAGCCTCTGCAGTTTTGCAGAGGGGCACGGCTGCGAGGCACATAGGTGTCTCGCTAATCCCAGAATCCTGGTTGGTTTAAGATACCATTAGGAGTTGGGGGGAGGGGCAGGTTTTTGTTACAGGTTTCCCACGGCGGACAATCTAAGAGCTTGCATACTGGCGAAGGGAGACAACTTTGTGCTGCTGCTTAATCTACGTTCGAGAGACCTGATGGTGATAGTCATGGTTCTTGAAGGAATAGAAAAGCCAGTAATGGGATAGGTTTACTTCCCATATGAGAGCAATACCAATCCACCACCGAAGGTATGCACACTGGTAGAATACAGCAAGGTAAGGGGTCTTTCTCTTCTGCTAAGGTGCTATGCTAACTTCTACCATATTTAACTTTTAATTAATAAAGTTAATAACTCCGATATTTTTAAAACCGGGACCACCCCGATGTTTCGTAACTCGGTCAGGGGGGGAACTCATTGAGATCACTCTCAGCACCGGTAACTTTAGAGAGAATATCGAGAAGTAAAGGGTCTCAGATGAACCGACTCTCTTAGATCACTAACTGAAACAGTTCGAGTTGGACTCCGTTTTACATTTAGGCCCTTAATAGGCCAGAAATTCAAAGAGAATGGACTTAGATCAGTTTTCCATGGAACAAAGAATTGCACTTTCAGAGGTTCCCAGCTCAATCAAAGACATAGATACACTGGAGATGGCTGCCGAGATTTTTGCGGAAGTCATCCATTCTGTTTAAGAAAGTAATTGTCGACCTTCAAGAGACTTGAAGGCAGGGGTACCACACTGGTAAGATAGGAACAACGAAGTCCTTCAAAGGGAAACCAGACAGAGGTTCAGACGTTCCTGACATAGTGGAGCGACAATGGACCTCATTTACGACGCTGTTGGATAAATATAGGAGTGCAATACGTGAGGCAAAGCAAATGAGCTAAACCAACCTTCCACAGACATCGAGAAAGGAGCAGAGGCGGCCAGACTGGATAATCTGCTTTCTCGAAATCCGGATGGCATTCTCGGCACTCGGAAATTTCCCGGTGGGGGATACTCAGACTCTGATGAAGATACCTTGGCTCACCTGATCAAGGAACATTTTCCGATCTTTACAAGGTTTGGAGTAGTGGTGCGAAAACTTTAAGACAGTCATAGCCGCCTGCGGTCCAATTGGGCTCGAAACTGCGGCTAGCCGACGAGATTATTACCTTGGCCGGAGCCAGGTGGGCCCTGAAGTCTTTTAGTCCTTACATATCTTGTGGTCCGGATGGCATATATTCAGTCTTCTTCCAGGGGGTTAGTAAGATCATCATAAGTCCGATCGTAAGACTTTCTGGTATTAGTCTGAAATTGGGATACGTTTCGAGGCAGAGGAGTGCGAGAGTAGCCCTCATTCTGAAAGCAGACAGGATTGGTTATACTTTACCCACGAATTTCTGTATCACTATCCTCACATCTTTCCTACTAAAAACAGCGGAAAAACTCATGGGCAGATATAATTGCGATAAAGTTTTGTTAAGTAGTCCACTCCACAAGAAATAACACGCCCCTGGGGCTGGTCAATCGATTAAGTAGGCCCTAAGCGCAGCAGTTAACCTAATTGAAGGTTAATTAAAGCAAAAATGCCTTGCGATTGGAAACTTCATAGACATCAAAGGAGCCTTCCAATACGGCTCTGAAAAGATGACCAGGGCGGCTATGATCTCACACGATGTGCCAATTGCAGTGGTGGAATGGACCTGCCACATGTTGACCAACAGGAACTTAACTACGACTAAGGTTAAAACCACTTTCTTAGGAACCCTTGACTCGGGACGTACGCAGGTAGATGTTTTATCGCTCCTTCTATGGTGCTTAGTGGTAAATGAACTGCTTATATGACTCATGAATCAGAGCCACCATGTTATAGGCTACGTGAACGATATACTAGTCATTGTGCGCGGTCTGCATCTGGATGCCTCTTCACAGTAATTCAGCAAGCTCTGAAGATAGTAGATTTGTGGTACAAGAAGACTGGACCATCGGTCAATCCGAGTGAGATGGACGCGGTTTTATTCACCAGAAGGTATAAGTGGGGAACAACAAGTACATTGAAACTGGCAGGACAACAAATGGAAATCAAAGAAAGAGCTAAATATCTAGGAGTGATTCTGGATGAGAAACTGCCATGGAACGAGCACCTGGAAAATAAGTACAAGAAGCTTTTAGCGACTCTTTGGCTCTGTAGGAGAGCCATAGGAAAAATCTGGGGCTTGAAACCAAAGACGTATTGAAGAAGAAATGGAATGGGCTTCACAATCGCGATAGGGTTCTATGCTCAAACAGCAGGGCTGCTATAATGGCTTTGAATGGAACAACGACCATGTCGCTACTAGTTTGGACGCGCTTTGAGACTCTAAATGAGCTAACGGCAGACAACCGAGTCACTCTGCTTTGGATCCCACCTTAAGCTGTAGGTCCCCCCATCGTTTACTTGACTGCGACCCAGTCCGTCAATGATAGGGGGAAACCAGGCTTTGTCTAATATGTCGGGTCATACTGCTCTCATCAGATCACTTGATTGCATTATGAAACTGCGTTTGTGATTGATTATATATACCGGGACAGCTCCGTGTTAAATAATCAAATAAAATCCAGCTTCAAACCAAAAATGCCTTCAAAATGCCTTCAACAAAATCGAAACTTTTAGACGGATGAAAGAAGGTTCTGTTGTAAACTAAGAGTAAAGCCAAATAACCAGCAAGACACCGAAATCCCTCAATTGGAAGATATGACTAACTACTGATAGGGTATTTCGGAAAAAATGAACAGATGCAATTTGGAGACTACGTGGTTCAAACTCGAGGAAGCAAGGGCAAGCAATAGTCCTTAAATGCAACTGACAAACATCACAGCTTTAGATGTTTCAGCAGTCTTAAAAACGGCAAGTAATTGGAAAGCTCCAGGTCCGGTGATGTTGCACAACTTTTCGTACCAGTACCTGACGAGCGTCCATCTTCCGTTGTCGAGGTGTTTTCAAAATATCATTGAACACCCAGATCTGATGCCAGGCCTTATTCTTCAAGGTACTACGTATATTTTACCAAAAAAATCGTAAGCTCAAAATGCATCAGAATTTCGACTGATGGCCTATCTTCCAACGATTTATAAATGTCTTACAGCTATCATTGCAGATAAGGTACATTCTCATTGCAACGAGAATGACATTCTTACAGAAGAACGAATAGAATGTTGTAAAAACTCTCGAGGCTGTAAGATCTAGTCACTATAGACGCTGTTGCCATGACTCGAGCTCGTAAGCATTAAAGGAACTTACACATAGCATACATTGACTACAAGCTAGCTTTTCCTTCCGTGCCGCATGATTATTTGCTTGAAGTCTTAAAACTTTACAAAATCTGTCCACGCATTATTGACTTTCTAAGCTATGTGATGAGGCCCTGGGATACAAGAAACAAGTATTTTGATCATGGACAACCAAGGATAACTAGATGAATACGCTTTACGAAATGTATATTTCAAAGAGACTCCTTCAGCGCACTATGGTTCTGTTCAGCGTTGAATCCATTGAGCAAAACACTAAGCAACATATCTCATGAGTTCAGAATTCATTATAATGAGGATGGTCATCAAATGTCACATCTTCTTAACATAGATGACCTGAGGCTGTACGCTAGTTCAGTCCAGAAACTGCAGCAAGTGATCGACGTCACAAAGCAGTTTTCCAATGATATCCACATGGAGTTCGGACTAGATAAATGTAGAACAGTGAATTTAATCAGATGGGAATTAGGGACCGCAGAGTTAGAGAACGAGTCCGAAAATGACATCGTGGCAATGGCTGCAGGCGAATCATATAAATATCTGGGTATTCTAGAATCTACGGGTGTTCAGCATACGATAGTTGAGACAAGCCTTTACGACTGCCATTACTACGAGACTCAAATTGATTATGAAGAGTTTTCTCAACTCAGCAAACAAAATCAGAGCAATCAACACATATGCCATCCCTGTCCTCACGTACTCTTTCGGGCTCATAAAATGGTCTAACACCGACCTTGATAAGTTAAACAGAACTTTTCGCGTAGAAATGACTAAGCACTGAAATCACCACAGAAATTCAGCGATTGAAAGGGTAGTTCTACGACGATATTTAGGAGAAAGGGGCGTTGTAGATGCCAAACAACTGTATGAGTCACAAGTTATACAGTTGCGAGACTGTTTTAACAGCAAATGAACTTCACAGCAGTATCTGTGGAGCGGATCTTGACTATACGCCCTTAAATTTCTCGTCAGATGGGGCCTTAATTATCAGCGCAGAAAATACAGAGGAATTAGACATACAATGGAGGCAGAAAGCCGTGCATGGCGAGCACCCCAAAACGTTAGATCAAAATAAAGTGGTGATGAGGCATCCAATATTTGGCTAAGAAAGGGTGTTTTGTATCCAGAGATGGAAGAATTCATAATACTCACAGAAATAATAATGTAGCGGACATTATACATCAACACCTTGCCCTAAACCTAGGACTCTTAAAAGAATGGATGAGTTTGTATAGATGCATTTCAATGTATAGCGAGTTAAGGCATGCAGTTAAAACCTTTTGGAGAAATGTGAATCTTGCATCTATTCATCCTTTTATGATTTTGGCTACATTCCGAGTTGGCTACATTCTGAGTTGGCTACATTCCGAGTTTTAGCCTTAAATATCCAACTTGCGGAGCGTCACAAGGATCTTGTGAAAGAGACATTGAAGTGACTTTTGAAATCCTTAAATCTAAAATATTAAATTTTGTGTTTGATGATTACATTTTTTATATGATTTATTTATACCAAAACATTATCCAAATCACTTTTTTAATTTGTGACTCTTTAACGAAGTTGCCTAAAATATTTCTTAAATTTACTAAAACGTACTCTGATGTGAGTACTTTCCTAGTACCGCAGACCCCGCACACCCCGCTTCGTCTCTGTTACTCCTTTCTGCGACACGTCAATTCTCGTAATGCCAATAGAAGGAATGGCTATTATAGGGTCGCACTGCATATTTGAGGGGCTGATAGCAAAAGCGGAATAGAAAAATCGTTGAAGCAAAAACGAGTTGAAAACGATGCGGGCAAAAACGAGTTAGAAAAAAATAAAGATAACGAAGATTCTGTCGAATATTATAATATAAAGATATAATAGTACAGTGAATCATATCCTAATGTATCATTGTATTACAAATCTATATTATTATATACAATACAATCTTCGTTATTATTGTTTTTGCTCCGACGATTTTTCTACTCCGCTTTTGCTATCAACCCCTCATTTTACTTTTGATTTTATTTAATTTGCAGCTTATTATGCTTAGAGTCATATGACCATAACTGGCAACCAAAAATTACATTCATGTTTTATTTCAGCCAAATATTAACTAATAATAAACAGAATATTAAGTTCCGAGTTCATAGAATCTAGCTTTATCACGTGTTAAAACGAATTTGGCTACTGCGTTAACTGCTAATGCAGCTACTTTTTGTACATGATCAATGAAATCATGCTTATAGTTAAGCCTGAGTGCCAAATCCATGATGGTTATCACTCTTTCGAAGCCCACACTCATTATTTGGTAATTATGCATAACTCACAGTATTCCTCTTCGAAAAGAAAGCACTTTACAATTCGATGGATTAGTGGAAAGATTATTTTTGTCACGCCATTCAGAAATTACGTCAAGATCAGATTGTAAACCTAAAGCTAGAAGTTTTTCCATTACAATATGCTGACTAATACTATCAAAACCTTTCGCCAGGTCCAAGTAAATAACAACAACTCGCTTTCTTACTTAAAGAGCTGAATTTAGAAATAAAGTTAATGTGCCCAAATTAGTCACTGTCGTTCTCTTAGGTGTAAAGCCGTGTTGAAATTCCGACAAGTGCGTTGCAATGGCTCGCTGTAGAGTTTTAAGAATATATCATTCAAAAACTTTGGCGAAATTACAAATAACAGCCACAGGCCTATTAGATTTTATATTCGATTTATTCCATTTATGTCCATCTTTAAAAACAGGACATACGCTCGCTGTTTTTTATTTCGAGGGAAGAGGCCCGGTTTGCAATGCTAAATTAAAGATCCTACAAAGTAGCGGAGTTCTTTAGAATGCGACAAGCACATTTAATTTGGTTTTCATCAAGTTGAAAGAAATGGTCAAAATAACCCGTTAAAGGCAACTGATCAGACAATAGTATATTGCGCAACAAGGGGCGAAAGGCGACAATTGCACGAGCGTGAAGTTAGCTGCCCGAGCAAAGCAAGGGCAGATATCAGAAGAGTGTAATTTTTGCCTCGCCCCGAGTAGCGCATACAATTTTTCATAAAAAATATATCGAAAATTTAACTTGAGATGCCTAAAACTTCTTTGCGTCTCATCAAAGGTGTTCTTGTTTGTAAATACGTAGGCAATGACAGATGGAGGTTAGAATGGCACGCTGGAGAGTAATTAAATAGTGTATTGCGTTTCAAGTGGGAGAAGATGGGGGTGGGGTACAAGAAAATATCAATCCTGATTTAAATAAAACAATGATTAACACCCCCGTACTTACAATAAGAAGTAAAAAAATTGTTTTGAACTTTACCGATAAGCTTCACAGAACTTAATACCGACATTTTCGTTGATTGTCCACTGTTTACCAATTAAGAGGGGATATCGATGAGGTTATAAGTAGTTATTGATTTTTCTTTTCGCTCTGCTCTAACGGAATTACAATGGGGAGGTTGCAAGCTACTCTAGTTAAGGTTCCGCGAAAATCAGAATTAGATAATTGAAAAATTGCTCTTTTTAATACAAATTAATAATGAAAGTTTCAAGGTTATTCACAGAACAAATTGAAAGGTTAAGTTATTTATTTTTAAAACTGGCGAGACGAGCACGCTACTGTTATCGCTGAAATCATTGATCGTTCACGATCGAAGGTGGAGACTGAATTTAGCCTCTATTCTCGAAACGAGGTTCGAGGAGAGGGAGAATAGCTGCAGACAACTGCAGATAAAGTAGAATGTACATACTTACGATACAGGTTCCGGCGTAAAGTTACTTTCTCAGTCGCCTGTTTCGACTTTCTAGTCTAGGGTTGAAAACACAACTTTCGACCCTCTACGGGGGCATCGAAAGTCAAATTTTCGATACATGTGTTATAAAAAAAATTATTTATATTCTTATAGACCTCATAACAAACTTTTGCAAACGCATTACAACAAAATTCGGATAATCCAGTTTCCGAACATCCAAAAACATCGTACTAGGAAGACGAGTCTGGCCTGATGATTTGTTGACAAATTTCCAAATAATGGTTCGATTCTCTTTAGTCTCATTTGCCATCCTCGCCATATAGTTGTTAAAATCCGATCTGGCTCTTGCTTTCACACTGCACGCTAGTAGATGCACCTAGTGTTTTTAAAAATATAATAGACTGAGCCGACTCTTCCGCCAAAAATTATCGTTTAATTTTATATCTTTAATAACTTCTAATGAGAACCAAGAAGGAAAACAGTTTTTAACTTTTCTCGGGTTAAGAAAGCGCGAAATTTATAATTGGAAAGAGTTATTCAATACCTGACAAAATAAATCAACAAAATGCTCATTTGAAATAAGATAGGATAATTCGTACCAATCGTAGTTACACGGATAAGTGTACAAGCCAGCCAAATTAGCTTTCTGAAAATTAAATCTCCTACTTGTCTCATTCAAAATAAATTTGGTAGATGAGTCATATGCGTTAATCTTCAGAAGTGAGAGAATTGTTAATGCTGGGTGATGTGGATCTTCATTAACTAACGAGATGGGTGCATGTTGCACATCACAATGTATATCAGCAAGAGCCAGATCCAAACAACGCCAATGTCATCCTTAATATTATTTTACTGTTTTAGACTGAGAGAAATCATATAATTATCAATCATTAATGCCAGACTGTCCCTGGAGCTTTTAGTTTGGTAATCTGCAAAATGGGGTGAGTTAAAATCCCCAATAATAAATAGATTTGGGTCATAAAGATAAACTACCTCCATGAGAACTTCAAAGAATACAAAATATTGATCATTATTGAAATTTGGAGGAATGTGGATTACAACTTTACCTAAGCATCATCTATTTGATACGACTTTTAAACCGATTATATTTATATTACCTTCTCGATCATCCCGCAGAACCACAAACATACCTTCAGAGAAATTTTCCTTATTTAAAACTGCCGAGTGCAGCGATGTTTCTGTTATAAATAGAATATCATAGGACGTTACATCCAGAAAACAAGCCCTTTCTTGGAGTTACGTATTCAAGCCTAGAACATTTTACTAGAAAATACGAACCACAAAGTTTTTGCATTCTAGGGTATTTTGTCCTGTTTCACAATAATTGACCGACCGTTGCGGTACTAAATTTGAAGATTTCTTTCTCCTTTTTGAGTCCTGACCTGAAGCTCCTCCTTCACTCGTTTTTATTCCTTCTGCTGTTGAAGAGTTCTGCCTGGCGTGATACGTACTACTTTGTAAATCGGTTGCGATTTGAAAGTCTCCTTGATGGCCTTCGCCGACTTCATGAACATAGTTGACAAATCCGCTGTCTTGAACTTGACTTTGATAGATCTTGGATTTCTGATCCATGTTATCATTCCGTGGAGAGCCTGAATAAGAGCCACAGCACCTAGCAAATCTACCATCCGCAGAACATCTTAACTTTCCTGTACTTTCGAGATGATAAGCAGCATCACAGCCTATGCATCTTTTTCCAGCTTCATCGATAGGCTTTCTACACTTTCCGTGACTACATATATCATTATTTTGAGAGTTAACTTACCAAAGTCGATCATCAGGAATGTTCAACGCTCCAAATGCCATGTTTACAAACATACAAACCTATCAGTCTCTTACTGGCAACAGCTGTTCATGCCATCATAGAAATCAAAACAACTCTTAACAACAACAACACTAACATCAAAATTTCCACTTTTAACACAATCAATGTTCACAGAACGCGGCCTTACATTTAAAAATCTAGGAGTAGCAATACGCACGCGTGTTCTCTCAATACGTAGCCATTACCACTTTTAAAGAAATTAATTTTTTAAAAAAGAAATTACAAAAAAGCTGAATTTTTAATCAAAAAGATTAATTTTGAACTAAAAAAGATGAAGCTTCAATTAAAAGTTCGTTTGGAACCAAACATTAGATAGCTCAGTTTTTAGTTTTAGAAAATTAATTATTAACCAAAGAATGAAATTAAAAAAGGCTGAATTCTCGATCAAAGCAGATATGTTTTTTATTAAATAGTTTAATCATTTACAAAAAAAGATCTATTTACAACCAAAAGGATTAATTTTATACCAAAAAAGAAAATTTGTTAAACGAATAATTGAATTATCAAACTTAAACAAAAATGTTGAAGTTTCAATTATAAAATTAATTATAAAAGAAGAAGTTGATTTGAAATAATCCAAAGTGTTGATTACTGGTCAATGTATTTAATAAAGATAAACTAACTGCAATATCCCACAGTATAGTTACTTAAGAAACAAGACGTTTCAAATATTCTTCGATAGTCCTCATCAGTGTTACAATATATAGAGACCATACATGACCTTTAGCTGATAAAGTTCCATATATCGAAATTTCCTTATATTGAAACTAAGGATTTGTTGTTTTTATTCCAAAACTTATTATTAATTTTTGACTAAATGTTTGTATTCTAAGCCAAAAAAGATGGAATTCCTACAAAAAGATATACATTTTCAAACCAAAAGGACAAAGTTTCAACCAAGAATCGTTTATCAGTCAAAACAAAATTTTGAACATATTTCTGAATTTTCAGGAAAAAAAAAACGATGTTTCGAGAAAATAGTTATATTTTAAAATTTAAATATTAATTTTAAACTAATATTTTAGTATTTCACCAATTTGGTTGAATTTTCTACCCAAAAAGACTAATCTGAATCGGAGATCGAGGGTAATGAAAGAAGGTTGAGTGAAGGCAAAGGTGTGAAGGGTGAAAGTGAGTGGTTTGAAGTGAAAACTTAGAGCGTGTAAAGTTTTTGAGGTTAGGAGTGAAAAAATAGTTTCTTGGACAGGGGGGCAAGAGGTAGTTGATAAAGGCGGGAAACGTCACGGAGCTTTGGGTAAGGTAGGATGCCGACGACGCGATGTCCACAAACTGGCACCAGAGGGCAAAAGTTACTGGACGATCGCACACAGCTGAAAACCGTAGTGGCTGCAACAGCTGACGTTTCTGAAAGCATTGCAAGTGGGGGGATGGGTGGCGTTGATCGCAGTGACAACATCGGTGATGAAAGTGCCGAGAAGTCGACCGGGTGGGGAGGGTGGCGGACTTAGATAGGGGCAAGCAACGCAGAAGGCCCTCAAATTTACAGCGCCTTAACAAGCTAGATAATGCGGGTTCGAACAGAGGTCTGGACGAATGGCAAAAAAAGGCAAGCGCGACTAGCAGTGAAGGGGAGGAAAAAGGAAAAGAGTGGTTGGTGAAGATGAGATAGAAAGGGACCAGGATAACAAGAGAGTTAGAATTAAACGGAAAACACCAGAGGGTGATAGGGGGGTTGGGGGGATGTTTGAAAAATTGGAAGCTCTCATTGAAGGGTTTAGAGAGGAAGCAAGAAAGAGATTGGATAACATGAATAGGGATATGAATAGGCAGGGGAACGATGTAAGGTGGGAAGTGAAAAAGGTCAGAGGAAAATGGAAAGAATGGAATAAACGTTGGAAGGAGGAGAAAGACAAGATTTGGGGTAAGCTAGAGAGCAATAAGAATATACAGAGAGAGGTTGACGAACAGAGATCTAGAAAGTAAAACAGTTGGAAGTGTTTTGCGAGATATTAGAGTGTAGGTATGGGTATAAGGAGTCAAGAGAATAGCTGGGACAAAGGAAGGAAAAGAAGACATGTTTCTAGTAAAAGTGGGGAAAGAGGAGGAGAAAAAGAAAGTTATGAAGGGAAAAAAACTATTGAGAGGAAGAAGGAAAAGAATTGAAGAAGATCTGACATGGTGGGAGAGGAAAAGGAGATGGCAAATAGAGCATAGGGATTGGGTAGAAAGGAAAAGGGGCCATATGGTGTGGGTAGGGAGAGACAGGTTATGGATAAATGGGGAGGAATGGTGCTGGGATGAAGAATTAGAAGAATTAAGGAAAAAAGGAAAAAGTCTTGTGAAAGGTAGTGGGAAGGAAGACGAAAAAGAGTCTAGAAATAAGTCAGAGGGGTTTCCAAACGGATAAGAGGAACAAAGTGAAGAGGAAAGAAGAGGAAAGGGAAGTGAGAAACATGAAAATAGCGCTCTGGAATGTGTCAGGTTTGAAGAACAAGAATAAAGGATTTTGGAAGGAGTTAGAAAAGTGGGATGTGATTATGATGAGTGAGACTTAGGCAGATGAGAAGAACTGGAAGGGAATAAAGAAGCTGTTACCGAAAGGTTATGTGTGGAAAATGCATGAAGCAAGAAAAGTACACGTTAAAGGAAGATGAAGGGGCGGCATGGTGGTGTGTGTATACAGGAGAAGAGGGGAAGAGGAAGCCTGGAGAGTAATAAGGAGGTGGATGGAGGAAAAGACGGAAGAATTGGTTTTAATCAGAGGGGACTTAAATGCATGGACTGACGAACAAGGGGGAGGGTTATGGGATAAAAAAAGGAGGCATTTATAAGGAACTCCAAACATAGAGAGACAGACAGGCAGGGAAGGAAGTTACTAGATATGATAGGAGAAACAGGATGGTTTATGTTCAATGGCAATAT
The DNA here is from genome assembly GCF_010883055.1 of Belonocnema kinseyi. Lineage (NCBI taxonomy): Eukaryota > Metazoa > Arthropoda > Insecta > Hymenoptera > Cynipidae > Belonocnema > Belonocnema kinseyi. The sequence continues at coordinate 77,276,826 of NC_046657.1, read as the reverse complement.
TAAAGGAGATGATGAAAGAGATATCACATTCATAGAAAAGGGATCAACAGTAATAGACTACATCTTGGTTGAAGAAAGAATGCGGCATATGATAGGGAGTATGAAGGTAGGGAATGAGATAGGGTCCGAGCACTTCTCGGTCATAGTTACACTAAGAAGAGGCGTCAGTAAGCACGGCAGAGGCAAAAAGGGAATAGGGTGCGAAAGAAACACGAAAATGGGAATCTGGGGGGTAGATAAATTAAAAGAAATTAAACAAAAGATGGAAAAGGCGAAGGTTAGGTAGGAAAAGAGGAGGCAATAGACCCGTTAAATGAGAGGTTGAAGGGGTCCATTGAAAAGGTAAAGGATGAGCTGGATACTAATAAAGAAAAAGTAGGGGGAAAGAGAGGCTGGTGGGACAAGGAATGCTGAGAGAGTAAAGAGAGAATAAAAGAGTGTGTGAGCGAATGGAGAAGAGGGGAAATGGAGAAGGAGGAGTATAACAGGAGGAAAAAAGAACATTAGAAGATGCTGAAAATAAAAAGAAAAAAGGGAAAGAAAGAATATAAAGCAGAAGTGGAAAAAGCGATCAAAGAAGGTAGGGTGTGGAATGTGATAAATAGGGATAGAGGGGAAAGGAAGGCCGTTAACGAAGAAATAGAAATCGAAGAATGGACGAATTATTTCAAGGGTCTATTAGGGGGAGAGCAAAATAAGATCAAAGGGAAAAAGTGAAGGATAGTCCAAGGAGAAATGGAGGAAGGGGGCGGGATAACAAGAGAAGAAGTGGATGAGGCAATTAATAGGTTAAAAAGAAACAACGCGACGGGAGAAGATAGGATGGAGAACGAAACGATGAAGTTTTGAGGAGCAGGGATTAGGGATGGGATGAGGAAGATCTGCAACAAGGCATACAAAGGGGAAGGTTGGCCGGAAGAGTGGACGACGGGACTGGTGGTACCGCTTGTCAAGAGAGGGGGAGGCAAGAAGGTAGAGGAATACAGAGGGATCACTCTTATGTCAGTCGGCTATAAAATATATGCAGAAATCTTAATAAAAAGGTTGGAGAGTCAAGTAGCACAAAAAGAAAGTATCCCACATAATCAGACGGGATTTAGAAAAGAGATGGGAACTATAGTCAACATCTACGTACTTAACTATTTAGTTAACAGAAATTTGGGGAGAAAGAAAGGAAAACTAGTCGCTCTGTTTGTATATTTCAAAGCAGCGTTTGACACAGTGAACAGAAAGGTGCTATGGCAGGCAATAAAAGAGAGGGGTGTAGAGGAAAAGTTGGTGAAGAGGATAAAAGAAATTTTTACTGAAACCAGGATTAGGTTGAAAATAGGAAAGAAAAAAGGGCAGGTTTTCTGGACAGGTCGAGGTCTAAGGCATGGGTGCCCGTTGAGTCCGTTACTATTTAGTATCCTATTGGCAGCCTTAGAGGAAAAGCTAAAGCAGAAAAGGAAAGGAGAAACGGTTTTGGGTAACAGAAAACTATACTCTCTAGCATACGCGGACGATGTAGTTCTATTAGCAGATGATGAAAAGGGGATGAACCTAATGATGAGAATCT
>NC_046657.1:77271743-77275168 GCF_010883055.1 Belonocnema kinseyi | reverse complement strand
AAATAGAAAGAGCAAAATAAATTACGTTTGGACGATGAATGGACAAAAAGTAAATATTGTAGAGGAGTTCTGTTATCTAGGTTTTTGGTTTGAAGCAGAAGGGGGAAACTAGCTGCAGGTGAGGAAAAGAATTGAATGTGCGAGTAAATTAACGGGCCAAGTATGGGGTATAGGAAAGAAAAGATTCAAGAACGATTGGAGAATGATGGTCTGGTTGTTTGATGCGTTGGTGTGGGCGGTGCTGTGTTATGGTGTGGAGATCTGGGGATGGATGGAGCATAGGAAAGTAGAGAGCATGTATGAGCGATTTCTGAGGTGGGTAATAGGGGTTAGCTGGAGTTGCCCAGGATATATGTTAAAAGAAGAGTTAGGAAGAGAAAATATGGTTACAAGACAAATTAAGAGAGTCTGTAGGTTTGAAGAGAAGCTAAAAAGGGGAGAGGGAAGTAGAATTGCACAAGTATGTTTCGGCAAAATTCAGAATAATGAAGCGAGAGGTCATATGGGAAATTCAGAATGGGAGGAAGAAAGGAGCAAAATGAGAAGGGTGTGTAATATTCGAGAAGGGGTTATGGAGTGGCAGGATATAGAGTTAGAGCTATTGGTTGAACAAGGAGAAGAGAGATGGACAAAGATTATAGATTCGAGGTACAATAGATGGCGTATCATGGTCAAAGGGTTGACGGAGCCAGAATATCTGCAAAAAATAAAAAAGGAAGATAAATGGAGTAGGGCTGTACGGTTCAAAATGGGAGAAGGAGTGAGGGTATGCAGTTATTGGATAGATGAAGAGGAGAATTTATGCAGAGTATGTGGATACGAAATGGAGTTTTGGGCACATGTATTAGAGATATGTATAGGATAGGAAGTGGGGCAGTTCAGTGTCAATGAGTGTGTAACATGGATCTTGGATGGTAGTGGACAGAGAGTGATGTGGATGAAGAAATTGTAAGAAGTAAGGAAAGCAAGGGAGTAGGGTAGAGCCAAACGGGTGATCCTGAAAAGGGACAGTAAAAAAAACGAAAATTGTTTTCAGTATTGCGAAAAATGCATTTTTTATGGTAAGAGGAAATGGAAGCTCTGAAATCTCGCTCATTTTCGGAATTTATATCACTACTGTTACTATTGTCTATCCTACGTAATGCGAAAGAGTAGAATATAAGTAGTAGTTAAGTTAGATTAAGGATGGAATTGTAAATATATGTACAGGGAGCGCAGGCTCTCAAACCCGTAAAAGGGAGAGATTAAACACATACATACAATAAAATAATAACATTTTTAACGTAAATAGATTAATTTTTAACCGAAAATATAATAGTACACTGTTCAGTATTAGTTGAGAATAATTAATACAAATTATTATTTAATTAATTAATACAAGTTATCTATTAATTAATTAATCAAGCCAAAAAGATCTGGCTCTTTGTATAAAAACTTCAGTAAACGTGCCACAGCAATTCAAATGTCCTTGAAAAAGTTTCAACAGTATCAGGTAAAGAAGAGTTCGAGTGATAGGTGAACTAATATTATCATTCAATAAATAATCTTATATAAAGCAATATGAATTTTTACTTTTTCAAGGTTTCTACGTAAAAAATCATATTGTACAGACTTTTTAAACACTTATTCTTAACTTAAGAAATAAAATGCGTATTTGCAAAAAATTATAATTTAGATTTTAAGACTGCGCATTTTTGGAAGTTGGTAAAGAATCGTAATTCCTAATTTGGTACAGGGGATTTTCGTAAGGGATCGTAATTCATACTGTATGAAATTAAACAAAAAAAATTTTCATTTTGATTTCAAAGTGGCGCATAAAAAAACCTTTTTAAATTCAGAAATATTATTCTTTTACGAAATGCTTTCTTCCAATTCAGAATTGTAATTCTTATGACTTTAATGTATATGACATTTCAAATGAAATATATATTTCTTTTCAAAAACGCCCTGCTCCAAATCAGAAACTTTTTAAACATTTAAATTATTCAGGAATCTTTTGATATCATTAAAAACTTCTGACTTATCTTTAATTAACCAGGAAAAGGTAAACACGTAACCAAATAAGTCCACTTTTTACCAAAAACATTCATTTTCCATCATAAAGAGAAATTTTCAACCAAATACATGAGTTTTCAATAAAATAGTGGAATTTTATACCAAAAAAAGGAAATTTTTGAACCAAAAATGGAATAGCTTAATTTCCAATTTAAAAAATTAATTTTAGCAAACAATAAAAAACATTTTTTTAAATGGATAAATTTTCAACTAAATGATTAATAAAAGTGACGAACGATGAACTGCGAATGACAAATGACAAATGGTAATTGATTAGATGAATCTTTAACCAAATAATTGAATTTTAAGCAAATAGTTAATTTTGCAATCAAAACGGTTCATTTACAACCATGAATTTTGCACCACAAAAAGTGTAATTTTTAACTAAAAATGGAAGTCATATTTTCAGCACAAAAAAAAATTTTATTTGAAAAAAGTGTATAGTTTTTCAAAAAATGAGATACATTTTCAGCGAGAATGATGAATCTCTAACCATAAAACTTAGTTCCCAGCCAAGTAGTTGAATTTTCAACAAAAACAGATTATTAATTGTTAACCAAAAATTAACATTGTTAACCAAATAGTTGAATTTTATACATAAACACATCAATTTTCGATAAAAAATGGAATATTTCGATTTTTGATTTAATAAATTAATTTTCAACAAAAAAAAACAAGGTTCAACACGATAGTCAAACTTTTAGACAAAAATTATTTTTAACAAAGCATTTCAGTTTTAAACCAAGCAGTTGAATTTTTTAACGAAAAAGACGAGTTTTCAATGAAATATTAAAGTTATGAACCAAATCAGATTATTCATTTTCAACCAAAGAGGAATATAAAAAGACCCACGTGTTCTAAATTACATGATAGTATGGACTAAGGGATCTAAGAAGACCCAATTGTTTCATAATATACTTGAGTAAGGAGTAAGGAAGCTAAGAAAAACCAATTAGTCTACAGTACATATGAGTATTCAGTGAGGGATCTGAAAAGAACCAAATATTCCAAAGTGCTGTTAAAAATGTTTGGAATTCTACAAAACATCGACCACAATTCTACAATACAAGCGTATAATTCAAGGAACTCACGAAATTTATGGAATTCACAGAATTTATGGAATTCAAGGAATTCACGAAAATAATAGTGAGCAAGAAATTCAAGAAATTCATCAAATTCACGGAATTCCTGAAATTCATAAAATTAAAGAAAATCGAGACTTTTATGGAATTCATGAAATACACAGAATTGATAAAATTCGAAATATTCAGGGAATTTAAGGATTGCATGGAATTTGCAAAATTCATGGATTTTATTGGATTCGCGGAATTCATGGAATTCAATGCATTGGAGAAATTCATGGTATTTAT
>NC_046657.1:77268158-77271643 GCF_010883055.1 Belonocnema kinseyi | reverse complement strand
AGGGAATTTAAGGATTGCATGGAATTTGCAAAATTCATGGATTTTATTGGATTCGCGGAATTCATGGAATTCAATGCATTGGAGAAATTCATGGTATTTATTGAATTGAAGGAATTCATGGAATTCATTTAACAAAAGAAATTCAAGGAATTCACTGAAATCAACGAATTCACAGAAATCAACGAATTCACGGAATTCGTCGAATTTATGGAAGTCACGGAATTCACCACATCCAAAGAATTCATGGAATTTACGGAATTCACGTTATAAGCTTAAATTATGGAACTCATGGAATTCACAGAATACGTCGTATTTGCGGAATTCTCGGAATTCGCGGGATTGACTGTAATAACGGTATTCTAGGAAGTCACGGAATATATATAACACCCGGAATTTACGGAATTCACAGAATTAAAGCCATTAGCGGAATTCGCAGAATTCATAGAAATAAAAGAATCCTTGGAATTCATGTAACTCCCTGAATTCACTGAATTCATTGGATTCACGGAATTCATTCAATTATTTAAATTTGCAGAATTCGTGGAATTCAATTAGTTGAAGGAATTATCGAAATTCATTAAGGTCAAGGATTTCATGGAATTCATTTAACTTAAGAAATTCGAGGAGTTCACTTAAATCAAGGAATTCACCGAAAGATTCGAATTTATAGAATTTACGGAATTCACGAAATTCACGGAGTTCATAGAATTCAGGGAATTTAAGGAATCCGCATGACTTCTTTAATCACGGAATTCACAGAACTCAAGAAACTCGCGGAATTCATACAACACCTGGAATTCACGAAATACATCCAATTCAAGGAATATATGGAATTCAAGAAATTAACGGAATTCGCAGAATTCATAAAAAATAAAGAGTTTTTAGAATTCGCGTACCACACGGAATTTACGCAATTCATGCAATTTACAGAATTCCAGGGATTCTAGGAATTCACGGTATTAATGGAATTCAAGAAATTCGTGGAACTCTATGAATTCCATACATTTCGTGAATTCCGCGATTTCACTGAATTTTTTAACTAATTGAATTTTAGAAATTTCTTCAATTTGTGATTTTCATGGATTTCATGAATTCCTTGTAATCCATGATTTCCGTGATTTCCAGCAATTCCTTGAATTCCGTCACATCATAAATTGCGTGAATTCCGTGAATTTACTGAATTGTTTTAATTCCGTAAATTGGGCGAATTTCGTAAATTGTCTGATTATCTTGAATTCCGTAAATTTTACGAATCCTGTGTATTTCTTTAACTATTTCAATTCCGTGAATTTACTGAATTGCGTTAATTCCGTAAATTGGGCTAATTTCGTAAATTGTCTGATTTTCTTGAATTATGTGAATTTTAGGAATCCTGTGTATTTCTTTAAATGTTTGAATTCCATAAATTCCATGAATTTCGTAAGTTCCATGAAATCTATTAATCTCGTGAATTCCTTGTATTCCGTGCATAGCGTAAATTTCTAGAATTCCATAAATTCCGTGAGTTCCGTTAATTCTAGGAATTCTATGAATTCTGAAAATTCCATGATTTCCGTAAATATCATAAATTCCATGAAACTCGTGAATTCCGGACATTAACTTTTTTTTGCCTGGAACAAGTGTTCTCAGAAATGATTTACATTTTTTTTATTTCTCGATTCAACAGGTGTTGGGATATCTAGCTACTAGACTTTTATTATATAATTCCTATACATGTAAGGCATCATACCAATGCCAGCATTTGGAAACTACAACATACAGTGTGTCCCATATTTATAGGGCGACCCCATTTTTGAAGGATAATTTTTTTTCTATTGGAACAAACTGCACCAAATTTTGTGAGTGAATAAATGAGTCGAGTTAACGATTTTTCCTAAAATATAGAGCTCGCAATTCCATTCGTTCATTTATTTGGGCATTTTTTCGAAAAAATCGGTGTCCCAAATTATTAGGGCCACTAAAAAAAAATTCAATTTTTCCAAAAAAATTCAATTTATTCAACAAAATACGTACATATAAAAAGATTTTATTCGCAAAATTAGTAATTAATAGTATTTCCGTCATTTTCGAATACCATTTTCATTCGCTTTACCATCGATTTATTCAGATTTTCGAGACCTATCGCGGTAACGTTGTTCCATGCTGATTTGATCGCTTCCCTCAGCTCTGCGACCGTTGTGTACTGCTTTCCGTTGTCATACACATCGCGTACCATCATGCCCCAAACATTTTCCATTGGGTTAAGGTCTGGAGAGATCGCTGGCCACGCGAGTACGGGGATCTTTGACTTTGCCAACCAATCCTTCGTAGACTTGCTCGCATGTATGGCTGCGTTGTCCTGCTGGAAAGTCAATTTTGCAGAGCGGAAACGTCCAAGGTAAGGCTTAAGATCTTCTTCTAGCACTGCCTGGTAATCTCCGCTTTTCATTTTATGAGAAATAAAAGCTAGGGCCACTTTTCCGCAACCGATGTATGCCCCCCATACCATGACGGAACCGCCTCCAAAGTTTCGGGTTGAAAAATAACGAGGCTCATGTCTCAAATCACGCCAATAATAGCGCATTCCGTCAGGACCATCTAAATTAAATTTTTTTTCGTCAAACCAGATAATCTGAAAAGCAAGTAAAAGACCCAAGCTTTAATTGCATAGGCTTGAAGGAACTAATTATTTGTTATGAGAAAAAATCCACTGTCTAAGTATGTACGTGCGTCCAATGCAGCTTCTCTTCTGCAAAATTGTAGCGTGCTGCATATGATGAGGTTTCAGTTTAGGCGCTTTTTGCATTTTTTTACATACTGAATTAGGGGAATCCTTCAATAGTTCGATGCACTGTACTTTTGGACACTTGAGGAGCCACATCATTTTTTATTCTTCTGCACCCCTTAGTTGTTTTCGAGGCGGCGGCGACTATTTTTCGTTTGTCACGATCTGAGAGCTTCGGCCGTGGTCCACGTTTCTTCTTCACTATTTGATTACTTCTATTCTTTATATACAGGTAAATAACATTTCTCGATCGGTTTATAAGCTTCGCTATTTCACGTTGTGATTTCCCACATTTTTCATACGCATCAATTGACGCCTTTTCTTCTGCAGACAATGCTTTCCCTCTTCCCATATTTGTTTTGTTACCTCGAATATTATTAACGCACAAACACAATTTAGCTGGCCAAAAATGCATTCGGAAGCCTATTTATACCAAGGGTATACATATGTGCATACCAGGTAAAACAAGAAAAACCCGGGAACTCCCGCTACTTACGGGGATCCCCGCAATAATGTACATGTGATTATCAAGTGAGGGATCTGAGATAATCCAAGTCTTTTAAAGGGGGCGACCCATGTAGCAACCTAAAAATAAGGGTATATTTTGGGATATTTTGGGGATGAAGAATGTAAAAAAAGCTTCAAACATTTCTGTGCATTATTAAGGAACTTTTGAACTACAAAATATATTTTTTTCAACTATAAATATAAATAAAATTTT
>NC_046657.1:77264676-77268058 GCF_010883055.1 Belonocnema kinseyi | reverse complement strand
TCCAAGGAATAGGATGATACAAGGCCATTACAAATTGTTGCAGGCGCTTATCAGAACAATACTTGATCATTCTAATAATTTAATCTATGAAATAAAATAAATAAATACAGTCGACTTTAGAATACATGTTGAATTAGGTAATAGATGAATGCATGAATATTAAAAAAAAAGATTCTTGAAATTATACAGGAAATGTGCGTTTATAATATCATATTGTACTTTGTTCCATGACCAGGTACCTCTTACTGTAAATGATCTTTAGAGCTGACACGTTTTGTCGAAAGCGATCTTAGAGATTTTATTTTATTTACGGTGTTTACATTAGACTATACTGGAAGGTCTCTGTCTAGAAATTGGAAGAGGTTAAATAGATACTTAGAGGCTTTGTTCTGAAAAATAGTGTAGAGAAAATATCTCATGAAGAATTGTCATCTCTAATCAGCATTAAGCAGTGCAGTCTCAAGTCTGTGTGGAGTTATGTGCTTGTATTTAGTTGAATTCGTAGATTAAACGGACAGAGTCATTTATCACACTTATAGTTGTAGAAATATTTCAGATCTTTAGCTACTTCATAAAAAGTAATAGTAAAATTCTCGAAAAAAAGTGGATGAAAATGACGTCAAAGTTCCAAGCGACAGCGATCAAGTAGAACCAACAACAATTACCTGAGATTTTCCTGGGTGAAGAGTAAGTCCATTCTTCCAGGACCAGAGGATCAAACGATCGATAACCTTCCAGACTAAAACAAGCAATCTAATTAGTGAAGAAATTGAGCCCAAAAAGTTAATTTTGAAATTGTTAGCATATTTTTGTGGCTGCAAAATTGAATTTTACTTACAAGTTCAGAGGTGAACTAATTGAAGATAAGGGTTGCCAGAATAGAGCTTTGAGGAACCCAACCTCGACCTAGCACCATTCAGAAAGCCCACCACTAATACCAATAACATCAATTATATTAGACCGATTATTAAAGTATAAGCTAAACCATTTGATGACGGAGTTTGACAAGTTAAAAGGTTTTGAGCTTTATGGAAATAGCTTATGGATAACCATATGCAAATCTATCGAAAAATCAAAGAGAACAGCAGACGTGATCTCCCTATTATCCATTGCTAACTTGAGATCCGTCGTTACTTTAATGAAAGCAGTAAAAGTGCTATATTTCGCCAGAGAACGTTTACATTGGGCATAATCTGGCGCTTGTTTCGTTAAAAAATTCCGATTCGTTTTTGAGTTATCGAAGAAAACCGGTTTTTGTAGGTAAATTTTAAGGGTGCTTTTTTCTTCTTAAATCAAGGAATTAGAACGTCACAAAAAAACGGTGTCTACTATTTTATTATGTACAAAAACATATTCGAGAGTGAAGAAAATGAATAAGGTACTAACACGAACTTTGAAACACTTGGGTCTTCTTCAGACCCCTCACATGTACTTTTAACCTTAAGAGAGCCGGAAAGCCAATATATTGGCTCACCCCCTGATCGACACTTATCTATGATCCATCAATGATATAAGATACATTTTGGGCGCATTTTCTGAGGTCCATTTTTCTTCCAAATTGCCGGCCTTCTAAAGGTTAAACACTTGGATCTCCTCAGATCCCTCAGTCTTCTTGGATTTATCAGTCCATACTAACATGTATTTTATAACACTTGAATCATCTTAAATCCCTCACTTATGACTCACATGTACTTTAGAACACTTGGTTCTTTTAAGATTTCTCAGCCTACTCAGATTCCTTATACCATACTCACATGTACGCTAGAACACTTGAGATATCTCAGACCCCTTACTTAGTACTTAAATGTACATTGAAACACTTTAGTCATCTCAAAACCCTCACTATATGCTGCATGCAATATGGAATAATTGAGTCTTCTCAAATCCCTCACTCCATACTTCCATGCACTTTGGAACACTTGGTTCTTCTCAGATAACTCACTCTTCTTATATCCATTAATATACCACCTTGATCATAAAGTTCCCGGAATCAACACCGTGTGGCGCCCCCTTCTGTCCGATTCACATTTTTTTCGTTTCGGTAGGTTGTCACACGGTTTAACAATATTCCCTGTGAATTTCAGCTTTCTATCTTGACATTTGTAAATTTAACGCAATTTTGAGTGTATCTGTTTTTTTGAGAATTTCGATTTTTGCAAAGGATTTAATTTTGCAACAACGTGTGCGTTGTCGCACAATACCATCATTATCCGTGAGTTTCTCACCAAAAACTCAACTAATACAATTCCGCCTCCATCAAATTCGCCAGATTTAGCTCCCTGTGACTTTCTTTTTGTTCCATCGACTGAAAAAACTACTACGCGGAACGCGTTTTAGCAGCCGATCGGAGATAATACAAAAATCGAAAACGGCACTGATGGGCATACCGAAAATTGAGTATGAAAAATGTTTTGAGAGCTGGATCAAGCGCTGGCATAAGTGCGTGGTAGTCGATGAGAATTACTTTGAAGGAGACTACATCAGTATTTAAGAATAAACTTATATTTTTAACTTGAAAAATAAATTCCGGGAACTTTTTGATCAAGGTAGTATCATCACATGTACTTTAAAGGGGGCCACCCATGTAACGGCTTCAAAAAATCAATTTTTTTGCTTAAATGCAAGCTTGGGATCTCAAAAACATGCTGAAAAAATTTCAGAGTCGCAGGTGCCTTCTTTATTCCCTTAAAGGCACCCCGCACACCTCACGCTAGCCGGCCGAAGTTACATGTCGGCCGGTCGGAGAGTGGTGGGGTCGAGGCCATGCCTAATCTACTCCGAAATATTTTTTCAGCCAATGTATGCTGCTGGAATGGCCGATAAAGAAAAACCTGTGAGAAACTTTAAAAAATGATTTATTTCAAAAATTTTCAACATGTAAGTAAACCTTTAAAAACGCGTTCTTCTCGGTTTCACCCTTTTCAACATTGCCGGCAAAATAACTCAAAAAGTATTTAACCGATTGAGTTCTCCTTGCATAAACACTTAGTTAAAATGATTATTTTTTCTGTGAACCACTCTAAACTGCAAAAAATTATATTTAAACAATCATTGTTTAAACGATTTCATGCAACTTTTTGGGTGAAAATGAACATTTTTGTTGCAACGGCCGCTATTTTGTCAAAAAAGATTATTTTTGTACTTTTTTTGCTTCACAAAGAAACTGTGAATATAAACTTCAAGAAACTTTTTTTTGGTATCAGACGAATTTGTAAGAAACTAGAGTACCGTCAGTTTCGCATCTCCCGGCTGAACATGTTGGATATTCGCCCTTATAATAAAAAATTTTATTTATATTTATAGTTGAAAAAAATATATTTTGTAGTTCAAAAGTTCCTTAATAATGCACAGAAATGTTTGAAGCTTTTTTTACATTCTTCAT
>NC_046657.1:77260774-77264576 GCF_010883055.1 Belonocnema kinseyi | reverse complement strand
AAAATTTTATTTATATTTATAGTTGAAAAAAATATATTTTGTAGTTCAAAAGTTCCTTAATAATGCACAGAAATGTTTGAAGCTTTTTTTACATTCTTCATCTCCAAAAAATCCCAAAATATACCCTTATTTTTAGGTTGCTACATGGGTCGCCCCCTTTAAAAGACTTGGATTATCTCAGATCCCTCACTTGATAATCACATGTACATTAAAAGGCTTGGGGTTTTCATAGATCCCTCAATCAAAACTTACATATACTATGGAACAATTGGGTTTTCACAGATCCCTTAGTCCATACTTACATGCACTTTGGAACACGTGGGTCTTCACAAATCCCTGACTTGATCAGGGTGTCCGGCGTCCTGGAAATCCTTGCAAATCTGAAAATGTTCTCGAATTTGTTTTTACTTGGATAGATGCTGGAAAAGTCCTTGAGTAATGCTCATGGTCCTTAAATTTTTAATACCTCAAAGAAAAAAAAAGTTTTTCGAACTTGTTCTTTGCTTTACCGTCACGTATAATGATTGAATTTATCATAAGTGCCATCTGTGGACAACTCTCATTACTGATGCCGGGTTCAGTGATTGGCGCAAGTGCAAAAATAACTTTAAAATTAGCCAATCAGCAGTGGGATTGCGATACCTTAAGACCAACTGGCCTCTCTTTCTACCATGTAAGATAGAAAACAAGGTGCGATAAAAATCGAAACGATGGTTTTGAAATCTTTGTATCATATATGTATTGTAGACAGAGAGAGTCCAATGCTGTCCCAACTACAAGTCATACTTGTCGTTTTAAAATGATGAGGACCTCTCTGTCTGCCACACACAAAAGAAAAAGATATTTCGAAACCATCTTTTCCATTTCGATCACACCTCGTTGTCTATTTCACATGGTAGAAAAAGAGGTTCGTTCGACATGAGGGGCCATTTTATAAAATACGTGATACATTTCTCAGAAGATTCTAAGCCCTTCCCCCCTGCGTGATAATTTTCCCACTGGTCTTAACGCGGAAAATGATACTTCGGAACCCCCCCCCCCCCCCCCCCCCCCCCCCCCCAAGCGTTTAACGTATTTTGTGAATAATTCCTAAGACATCGGAGTCCCACTGCAGGAGACGCTTCCATAGAACTCATTTATTATTATTATTAAATTATTAATATTTTTATGTGTATTTCATTTTGATTCAGGGGCATAATATGCGGGAAAACTCTGATGGACAAAGCAAGTAACGGGATAATTCTAAAAGAATGTGGTGCAGAAGAGACGCTAGTAGACACATGAGAAAGAAATCGGTTAAGATGGTTCGGACATGTTGAAAGAATGCCAAATGAAGGACTAACGGAACAAGTGTATCAAGGTAAAGTAAATGGCAGCGTGCCCAGAGGTAGACCGCGGAAAGAATGATTAGAATGTGAGAATGAGACCCTAGTTAGAAGTGACATGAGAAGTCACAGAAACACGAGAGCCTGCATGAAAAAATGCATGGACATAAAAGAAGCTAGAGACGTATGCCAGGACAGGAAAGTATGGCGGCAAAGAGTTATTAAAAAGAGTGTCAGTGGAGTGAATGACGCCCGAAACAAAATACCTTGGCCACTAATGGATCCACGTGGGGAACCTTACATAACGAATTCGTGAGGTTCTTCGCTTGGGTTGATTGCTAGAGAGATTGATCAGCAACCTGCGTCGGAGCAGTGCTGCGGAACGATCGTATTATTTCCATAAATAGCACGAGAATTCTGGTTCAATCTGAAAATTCTCTATCCCTTCCATACACTACTTCTTTTCCCTACCGAGTGAGTCACGCCTACCCCGAAAGGGAAATGGCTTAATGGTGTAATAATAAATTTCGTAATAATGTATTGAAGTGTTGAAGATACTTTCCGTTTCTAATCAGTATTGTAATACTAAAGTTTATTTATAATTTATGAGCAATTTTGTAAGTAACGAATTATACTAATTATCTATCTGATAAAGTTCATTTTAATAAGCAAAAAAGGTACCTGGAAAATCTATTCCTTTTTTCTGGAAAATTTGAAAAAGTCCGGGAATGAGAAAAAAACAGTAAACACCTTGACTTAATACTTACACGCGCTTTGTAGAACTTTGGACTTCTCATATCGCTTATTCTATACTCACATTCAATATGAAACAATTGGGTCTTCTTAGATCCCTCACTCTATACTTACATATACAATGAACAATTGGTTATTTTCAGATCCGTAAGTCTTCGCAGATCCATCAATATATTCTCACATGTACTTTAAAAGACTAGGGTCATCTCAGATCCTTTACTTAATACCCACATGTACTTCGAAAGACTTGGTTCTTTTTAGATCGCTCACTCTATACATTGTTAACAATTTCTGTTGTAAACTTCCAATACATGTATTGGAAGTTTATTTCCGACACCTAACGTAACGCTGCAATGCACTACAGTGTGTCCCATATTTATAGGGCCGCCCCATTTTTTAAGGATAATTTTTTTCTATTGAAACAAAATGCACCAAATATTTTGAGTGGATAAATGAGTCGAATTAACGATTTTTCCTGAAATATAGAGCTCGCAATTCCATTCGTTCATTTATTTGGACACTTTTTCGAAAAAATAGGTGTCTTAAATTACTAGGGCCACTAAAAAAACTTCAATTTTTTTGAAGAATAATAAATAATTCGTAAAATAATGCAATTTAAAATATGTAATATTAAAATTTTACTTCTTACATGCCATAAACATATACATATGTATGTATAAAAACTAAATATTGTGCGTGAATTCCCAAAGTAATTTACAGTTGTGTTTTTCTTTTAATTTAAATTTTTCCCGTGGATTTTTCACATACATACTTTCCCACATACATTCTTTTTTGGGATTATCGACGTATTTTTCCTATTTTAAAAGTTTATATTCGCACAATATGTTCGAAATAAATAATTCTCCTATTTTTATTGCAGGGATCCCCGTAAGTAGCGGGAGTTCCCGGGTTTTTCTCGCTTTACCTGGCATGCACATATGTATACTCCTGGTACAAATAGGCTTCCGAATGCATTTTTGGCCAGTTAAATTGTGCTTGTGCGTTAATAATATTCGAGGTAATAAAACAAATATGGGAAGAGGGAAAGCATTGTCTGCAGAAGAAAAGGCGTCAATTGATGCGTATGAAAAATGTGGGAAATCACAACGTGAAATAGCGAAGCTTATAAACCGATCGAGAAATGTTATTTACCTGTATATAAAGAATAGAAGTAATCAAATGGTGAAAAAGAAACGTGGACCACGGCCAAAGCTCTCAGATCGTGACAAACGAAAAATAGTCGCCGCCGCCTCGCAAACAACTAAGGGGTGCAGAAGAATAAAAAATGATGTGAATTCCGTAAATTCCGGGTGTTATATACATTCCGTGACTTCCTAGAATACCGTTATTACAGTCAATCCCGCGAATTCCGAGAATTCCGAGAATTCCGCAAATACGACGTATTCTGTGAATTCCATGAGTTCCATAATTTAATCTTATAACGTGAATTCCGTAAATTCCATGAATTCTTTGGATGTGGTGAATTCCGTGACTTCCATAAATTCGACGAATTCCCTGAATTCGTTGATTTCTGTGAATTCGTTGATTTCTGTGAATTCGTTGATTTCAGTGAATTCCTTGAATTTCTTTTGTTAAATGAATTCCATGAATTCCTTCAATTTAATAAATACCATGAATTTCTCCAATGCATTGAATTCCATGAATTCCGCGAATCCAATAAAATCCATGAATTTTGCAAATTCCATGCAATCCTTAAATTCCCT
>NC_046657.1:77258691-77260674 GCF_010883055.1 Belonocnema kinseyi | reverse complement strand
ACACACACACACACACACACACACACACACCTGCGATGCTTCATTCGACTAGTGTTCGCGGTTGCATAAACGTCAAACAACGTACGCGCCGATTTTTGATATGACGGAACTCAACGAACAAATGGTGCGCATTTACTTTTTCGGAAAATGTATGATACTGAGTCTATGAGTGATACCCGAACTAATGTTTGTTTTAAGCTATTTAAAAGTGATTGCACTTCAGTAGAAAGTGATGCTCACTCTTTCAGAATGACAACGGCCAAAACTTACTGTTTTTTCACCCAGGAAGGTCTTATACACAATAAATACGTTCCAAAAGATCAGACGACAAATGAAGAGTATGATCAAAAAGTTCTAAAGATACTAAGTGATGTAGTAAAAAGTAAACCACCTGATTTGTTGACAAGCGGCCACTGGATCCTTCTCCACGACAATGCACCTGCATATTCATCTCAACGTATTCAGCAATTTCTGGACCTAAATGGCCTCACATTACCTTAGCAATCCCCATACAGTCCTGACTTGTCTTCCTTTAATTTCTTGCAGTTCCTTAAATTTAAGTATCCTCTAAAAGAAAAACGATTGCAAGACTTAGATTAAATAAAAAAGAATGCCTCGAAGCAGCTGTTAACGGCTGTTGGCAAGAAGAACTAGGAAAACATTTATTTGAAGACAAACAAAATTTTATATTAAATCTATATCAGTTTGTCGAGAAAATAATTTCTAGCAAATCAATTTATTCATAAAGATTTTTGAGGCCTAGTCCGCCTTTTTTGTGTTAAACAAACTTTTTTTATTATAAAAAAATTTTTTTTATTAAAAAACATATTGTGCCGACATGCTTCAACCTGATTTTCAGGTCCTTTTCAAGGCTTATTTATGGGAATAAAAGAAAAATCTCTAAAGACTACGTTGAAATTGAAATTAAATTATTTGGTATCATTGCTCTTGTTCGGATATAATTTATTTTATATACATATAAAAAGGAGTTAAATGACCAGAATATGCATTTTAAAATTTAAATTAGTTTGAAAATTAAAATATTAAAAACGAATCATTTATGATATAAGCTAAAAAATCTCGCAGGAAAACATCCTTGAGATTATATTGCTGTTTTATTACATCTTGCTTTATACTGATGACGAATTTTTCGTCAAGTTGTTTGATCACGACTGATGCAATGATACTTGACATTACAATAATACACAACGTTTTTTATAATAAAAAATTTTTTATAATATGAAAAGTTTTTTTAACACCAAAAAGCGGAATAAGCCTCAAAAAACTTTATTTATCACCACCGCAAAAATGCATACATCAATTTATTCACTTTTGACGATATTACAATTAAAATATTTTTTCCCCTACATGAACGACCTCGAAATTTAAAAAAAAATCTCTAGAAATCGACTTTTAATAATGTATGAGGCAGATTGTCACTAAAATCATTTCTGTTCAATTTCCAATACATTGTACCTTACCGACAGTAGATCAACCCTCCAAACCATGAACGCAGAAAATCTACACAATATCGATCAAGTTAAGAATCTTCAATAACAGAAAATGCTTAACGTCTTAATAAGACTAGATGAAAAATAATATTTTAAAATTAAAATCAGAAGTTTTGTGGTGCGATTCCCTAATGGAGTGAAGATGGAGTAGGATCTTTTTTTTTTCAAGAAATAATTTTAATTTTAATATAAATAACTCTTAGATATTTTTTTAAACAATTGCGATTATAATTAACGCTGATGTAAATTTTATAAAACGCGATTATTAAATTTACTCAAATATGTTATTATATAATTAATTTTTGTATTTAAAAAAAAATTTAGGGGAATACAAATTTAATTATACAGATTTTACATCCTCATGACTTTGTAAGCTGTTACTTATGGGCGGTCCCTCACAAAAAGTCACATTTTTACTGAACAACTAATATAAATTCTGCAAAATATATTTTAAGAAATAACAAGGCGGATG
>NC_046657.1:77255705-77258591 GCF_010883055.1 Belonocnema kinseyi | reverse complement strand
AAAAAAAAAATTGAGTTCAAACCAAAACACAAGTATTTAATTAAGAAAGACAAATTTTGGACAAGAGAGTTAAACCATTCATGAAATCAAATATTTAACAAAATAAAATTATTCTCACACCATGGAGACGAATTTTCATTTAAAGAGTTGAGTTTTAAACCATGCGAAATTTTCAAGTGAACACATGAGCAAAATTTAGAATAAATTATTATATTTTCAAGCTAGAAAAAAATTGAATATTAAAAAAAAAAGCATTTTTACCAAAATAGTTAGTATTCAACCAAATGGTTTATTTTTAAACTAAAAAGAATCATTTTAAAGAAAAAAGGAATAGAAATATTTTTAGTTAAAAAAATTAAAGTTCAACATGAAAAAAAGAATTTCGAACAAAATAGTTTAATATTTATGCATACAGATGTATCTTTAAATCATAAAACTAATTATGAACAGAGTAATTTTAGTTTCAACCAAGTAGTTGATTCTTTTAAAAATTACATAAAATTTCAAACAAATAGTTGCATTTACAACTAAAAACTATCAATTCACAAGAAAACAAAAAGTGAACTGCAAAAAATATAATTAAATTTTTAACCAAAGAAATAGATCTTCAACTAATACAATGAATCGTTAATGAAGTAGTTCAAATGCCAACGAATTAGTTGAGTTTTTAGCAGAAAAAAATTAATTCTCAACGAGAAAATTAATGGTTGAAATTTCAACCAAAAAACGATAAATTCCGACAGAAAACAAAATAGTTAAATTTCCAGTAAAAAAATAACTCTAAACCAGAAATATAATATCAGAATTTGCAATAAAAAAGATTAACTTTCAACGAAAAATAGTTGTAAATTTGGTTAAAAACTTTGTTCTTTTTTAACTTATATATTTTTGTTTTAATTATTTATTTCCTGAAATCTAAAGGCGATTGATGGCGTGGATAAATATCAAAAATAGGATAAGAATGTAATTTAGTATCACAGACATTCGTTGGAAAAAGAATTGATCGATTTTTGGTAAGAGTAAAAAACTGTTTTCAAATGTAGTACGAGACCTACTTAGACTTTTAAATAATAGAAATTGTTTTCAGTAAGATAAGTAATATTTCATATAAGTTTCATGATTTGAATACAAATTTAGATATTAATTTGACATCCTATCTCAATTTTATCATAAAATCGCAATCTGGAGGGTGTTAATACCCATTTTAAAAAGAAAAAAATCTGAGGATTATATTACACCCCGATAATGATTTTTCTACATTTTACAAGGTCGTAAAGTTTAAATTGTAGAAATAAACATTTTAAAACATTGAAAAGTTGAATTTTCAGCATAAAACCTCTATTAGAAATAAATATTCACGTAAAAAGGGAATTTATTTAAAAGTGATTAAAAATCACAAAATGTTATGGGCAATAAATATTTCTTATATTGAAAAAGAAACATTGTAAAGAATTAAAACATGAAGCATTGTTAAACCCACAATAGAAATGAAGAATGCTGAAACATTAAAAGAGTTCAAGCAAAAAATGCAGAGAGTAGACACGAATCATTTATTTATTTACTTAAGCTAGGTTTTCGACAAACTTTAAGTAATTTCCATTGATTTTCAGCGATTTTGTCAAATTTTGTAATAATTTCTGGAGAATTTGACGATTTCCAAAATCATCAGGAGGTTTCAAGGGACCGCCAGATGATTTCAACAAATTTCTATTTTAAGAAATTTTAAGAAGTCTTATAAGTTTAAAAATTTCTAAGCTTCATAAGGATTTAGGAAAATAGATTTTGTGGGATTTAGATGGAATTTCAGGCTTCTTAAAGAATTTTATAAGATTTCTAAGTATTTTAATAAATTTTAAAAGATTTTGTCAGTTTTCAACATATGTTTTCATTGACTTTTCTATTATTTGTTTGAAAATTTAATTATTTTTTTCAAGATTTTACTTTTTTGTTAAAAAGTTATCGTTGTGTGAATAGTTTATTTCTTTGTTAAAAATTTATAATTGCGAGTTGAAAATTGAAGTATTTCGATAGAATATTAAACCGTTTAATTTAAAATGTACTTTTTTGTTGAAAATCAATATTTTCGGTTTGAAAATTCAACTGTTTTGTAAAAAATGTATCTTCTTCACTTTAAAAATCAATAATTTGTTGACTTTCATTTAATTCTGGACTGAAAAACCTTTTTGGTTCAAAAATCAATTATAAGTGTGATTTCCTGATTTTTACTGACTGAGTAATATCTAGGACTTCTGTATCTTTGCAAATGACATTGTAAATGACTTACTTTTTGTGCAGTGTGTTTCATACCTATCATTTTCGCAATTTCACGCTTTATAGGATACTTAAACCTAATTTACACAACATTTATATCTAAATCTTTGAGATTTTCCCTAAAATTTGAAGAAGAGCAGTAGTAGATGTATTTTAATCATCTCTATTCGTTTTATTTTGATCATTTTGTTTCTTTTTGGTATCAAAATTTAACAAGAGCAACTTGTTTTTAAATGACAGATTTGAGAGAAAATTAAGTTTTCTTCCTGAGAAAATATTTTTCTTGTGTCAATCAAAAATAATACATATATGTCTTTCATCAGTTTCAATTAAGGTCACTTCAAGAAAATTAAATTTTCCTTTAAGTTCCACTTTAACAGTAAAATTTTTATCACGGGTGTATGCTATTAAAGGTGTTTAGAAGGATCTCAAATTTTTTTGTGTACACTAAGTGCTAAGTCATCGACATATCTTCCATAATAATCAATATTAAAATTAATTATTTTTGAAAACGATTCTCGAAATCCTATATAACATTTTAGCTCAAATAGGACACAAAACTAATCCTGTGGAAGTTACAAAACTTTATTTATAGAATTTGTTATTAAATTTGAA
>NC_046657.1:77253059-77255605 GCF_010883055.1 Belonocnema kinseyi | reverse complement strand
ATTAAAAACTTTTTCACTTGTTTCTTAATTTTGATTTAGTTTTTAAACAGAAGACGATCACTCACATTGTTATTTTTTTCAATTTTCGTACAGTTCTTAAACATATGACGATCAATCACTTTGTTAATTTTTTACTAATTTAATAACCTTCTAAACTACAAGGTCATTTCAATGTAAACAGTATTTTAATCTAAGACTAGTAATTTTTATTTATCAAATTAATATAACCGTGAGGTAAACTGTGAGTGATCGTCTAATGTTTCGCAACTGTAGAAAGTTCAGAAACAAATAACAATAAGAAAGAATGTAACCTGAATTACAGTACATTGAAATTTAAGTAAATTTTTTGCGCTTTTTCACTTTCTTGAGAATGTCTCAAAAACAGATATAGATATCGCTTAAGTATGACGATATTCGCGAACTGCGTTGAAAAACATATCGAAATGACTTGCACGGAGAAATTAAAAAACACTTTTTGCCCTTAAAAAAATTAAGTTGAACGTGCCTTCATTTCAATTTGATAAAATTCTCAATAAATCATATTTCCTAAATATATTTCATAGGTTCATTAAAAAACTGACTTTATAAATATCATAAAACTATGCATCTGTTAGTCATCATTTGTAAGAACTCATGGGAAAGTAAGTGATCTACCATCTACTTTTATAAGTCGAATTGAGTTGAAACTCAATTTTTTTCTGCAACTACCTATAGAATACAAATAAATAATAACTTTTTAAAAATCATCCACATACGACTGTCTTACAGCGTTCCAACAAAAGACCCCATGAGTGAAAAATGGAGTCTTGCACGTTTCTGATTAGATGTTTAAGTAATTTTTCAAACAATTGCTATTATTTATGATAACATTCTTTTGAAATAATGCTAGAAAGATGTAGTTTTTTAAATTTTCTACTGTTGGTCCACTTTTTAATTAAAGTAAGGTAATAATGAGAAATAGTTAACAAAACTTAATTGCGTGAACAATTTTGTATCATTTATAATACTTAATAATAATCATATATGATATCTTTAAATGATGCTAGGAATGCACGGTTTTCCAAAGTATTTGACTTTTTATTCACTTCTCTTCTATATCATGGTAAAAATGATTAAAATTTATCAAACATGATTGTTTAAACAAATGATTATTTTTTATTACTGTCTTCTCTTACATGAATGATAAATAGTTGTGGTTTTTTTAGAAGTTACCACTTTTTATCAACTATTCAGGCAATAATGAGGAAAATTTAACAACAGTAATTGTTTAAGGAATTTATTGTTATTTTGAATAATATTGTTCTTGAATAATGCTAAAAATTATAGGGTTTTTTTCCATTAATTAACTGTTTGTCAACTTCTGTCTTATAGAGAGATAAAAATTAAATAATTTTAACAATAAAAATTTGTTCGAACAAACTAATATCGTTTATAGCTAACAATAATGAACATTTTTAGTGAAAGAATGTAACTATTTAATTAAACATCTTTGTAACTTCTGCAAAATTCGTATTTTTTCTTGAGAAAAATTCATCTGTTTGGTTGAAAAATAAACTAATTTGTTCAAAATTCATTTGTTTTGTTAAAAATAATTTTTTTTAATGAAAATTTAACTTTCCCATTTTTTTAATTAATCTCTTTAAGCTTAAAAATTTGAATATTTGGTTGAAAATATATGTAATTTGTCGAAAATGAATCATTCCTGGTTCAATTTCACTGTTTTTTTTATTCAAAATGAAATATATTTCTGAATTAAAATGTCAACTATAATTTTTGTTTAGAATTCATTTTTTACAGTTTTCTCATCCATACTGTATTTCTTAGCGTAAGCAAAATTATGCGACGTGAAAACGATTGAATAAACCTATATGCTTTTGACTGAAAAGCAGAAATAGTTTATTAACCTGCAATATTTTTCTTGAAGTAAAATAAATTAGTAATTTAAGTAAAATTACTTGATCATAACATAAGTGCTTCTGCTTAAAAAAATCAAATCATAAATAAATTTAAAATATCGAAATATGTGTTTCAATGTCGTTTAGATACAAAAGACATTTTTATACTTTATTATAATATAGCCTAGAAATAAATTTGTATCAGATCTTTATTCATTCAATAACTTAGAATTTGTTTCGCTTTATCAAAAATACTTCAGTTACGCTAAAAAATATTCTAATTAGTTCAAAAATTTTCAATAACATGGTTCTGCATTTATGTGGTGGCAAAATATATTTAGCTAAAGTAGATTAATACCAAACTTAAACTCATGTAGTTAAATTAACAGGTAAACAGTATCGACCAACATATAATGGATCCTTTCCGTATACGTTCATACAAACATAATTACTTTGGAGTATCTGTTATAGTGTTTTACGTCAATTTCAAACAATAAAAACCTTTATCTAAGCTTGTTTTCTAAATTATTGCAGTGATAACAAGAGATTTAAATTGAAGAACAGAATATTTCCAGGGATTACGCGAGATTATTTAGGATTACAGTAGTCTCTCACAAAGTACCTTTTTCAGAAAACGCCTCTTTTCGCTAA
>NC_046657.1:77251576-77252959 GCF_010883055.1 Belonocnema kinseyi | reverse complement strand
AAATTGAAGAACAGAATATTTCCAGGGATTACGCGAGATTATTTAGGATTACAGTAGTCTCTCACAAAGTACCTTTTTCAGAAAACGCCTCTTTTCGCTAAGCGCCTCTCGCTTTAATTACTATTAAACTCAGTTATTGCCTCGGTAGTGACATTAGACGCGCGTGTGCGAAGCGATATTCAAATGATCCGCCGATTTGACCGCTTTGTGAGAGTTGATTGTAGATGTGACGTTCCGCGAAAAAGGGATCTTAGGATTAAAAAATCGTTCATCAGATTTTAAAATTCATTTGTAGTTTTAGCATCCCTCTTTCATATTAAAAAAAATTAAATCATTTGAAGTGGGGCGTGAATCGCGGATTTCGACGCGTGGGAACGGCCGGAGAAATTCGGCCCCACTACTTTCTATACACATCTTTCCATTCTGTGTCCATGAGATTTAAAACCTCGCCTGACTCGCTAAACACAGAGCGAGGAGATGGATTTTTAAGTGGAGGGGATGGACTCCGGAGATATTCCCCGCTCTCTGAATGTCTGACTTCGACCGTTTCGTCAATCGCTTCTACTGAAAAATTCCCCTGCTAAACTAAAGGTCCCTTTCCTCGCGCCACGTTGCATATCGAAGAGTGTACACCAGATTACATTATTATTCATAATAATCTGGATTATCAAGAAAGCTCAATTAATTTTTCTTTGCATCATTAAGATCCTCAACCATATTATTGCCATTCTTGCTGATTTTCGACATAAAATAAGGTTTTCTATATAATCTTTCAATTTTCGCATCCTCCTCTTTAAATTTAAATCCAACGACGTCACCATTGCCGGTCACTTGTACTGGATATTTTATTGCCCGTATATCCCTGAATTGGTTCGTTATAATTACTGGCGATCCTTCTTTTTTCAAGGAAAATCTAAAAAATTTAACACGCCTGTCCGATGAAAAATCGAATGTCTCTCATTTTAATTCCTGTAGACTAGCAGAAACAGGGGGTCGGGGTTTTTTTTAGGAGATTTTCGAGAGAGTGGTTGGCTGACAGAAGAAGGTTCTTGTGGAGAGACTATTGTAACAATACCACTTGATTCAAGAGGAATTTTCAGTTGACCAATAACAATTGATCTACTAGGTTGGCCGGACTGTGAGCTTAATCCTGTAAAAGGAAATTAAAATTTATTAATTTAACCACTTATAATATATTTGTTATTAGAGAAATTAAACAGAGGCATCCAATATTACCAAGAAACCGTTAAAAATTCCGTCACACTGCCAAGCGGGAATGGGTGACTTACGAGGGTGGATTGATAAGTTTCCGGCCTGACCAAGAGATGGCGCCACTAGGCCTACCTTGAGGTGGCGTTCTATAGTACCATCCTTAGATAGCTT
>NC_046657.1:77239483-77251476 GCF_010883055.1 Belonocnema kinseyi | reverse complement strand
AGCCTTGGAGGAGATTATGTTGAGAAATAAAAAAAAAAATTCTTAAAAACGTTGTTTTTCTTGGTCAGGCCGGAAACTTATCAATCCACCCTCGTATATTGCAAACTGAATTAATGGAACCGCGTAAGATAATCCATCTATTTTTTATTAAACTTTAATTTGTTTTTATAGAAACGTCTGCTATCACGTGTTTAGTCCTAAATTTATATATTTAATTCAGAAATTCTACTATTTATTTGAATATTAAAATATTTTGTAAAAAATTCGGATTCTTTTGTCAAAACTATTTTTTTTCCAAATAAAACTGTTGTATATTTTATTAAGTGTTGATTATTTTAAGTTGAGGATTCAGCTGTTGAATTTTTAATTCTTAATTTATTTATTATACTGTAAATTTGACTTTTCTTTGGTAGAAAATTAATTTTCGTGTTTTTTTATATCCAAATTTTAATTCAGAAAATAAAATAAACTGCGTGACGCCGTTTTGTATCGATTTCAAATTATTATCCAACCCATATAAGAAAATCACATATTATTTGTTTAAAAATTAATTCCTTTGGATTGACAAATCAATTATTTAGTTGAAAATTCAACAGTTTTGTTAAAAACTAAAATTGTAAGTGTCTGATTAAAAATCAATCAGCTTCAGCTAGAAGTTATCTTTTCTGTTGGAAACTTGTATATTTTCATAAATAAAAATTCTATTACTTTATTAAAAATTCGCATTTTTTCTTCTTAAAAAATTCATCAATTTATTATAATATAAAACATTTTGGTATAAAACTCAAATATTTAGTGTAAAGCTTTTAGTTGAAAATGTGTTTATTTTTTTACAAATTCATCTTTTTTATTTAAAATCAATTATTTTTTATTTAAAAACAACTTGTTATTGAATATCAATCTATTTTAGTTAAGGATTCAACTATTGTGTTAAAAATTAATTTTTTAAATTTTAAATTGAAATTATTTTTGTTTGAAATATTAAATATTACATTTTACGTTCAAAATTAATCTTTTTAGGTTCACGTTTGACCATTTGGATTAAGGTTGAACTGCTTTCTTAAAAATTACTTTTTTTGCTTGAAGATGCATAATTATTGTTGAAAATGCATGTTTTTAGTAAAAATAAAATTATTTAGTTAAAAATAATTTTTTTAAATTGAAAATTGTAAATACAGCACGTTTTTAATGTCTATTTTCACTTTTAGCGAGGTTATAATTAAATAAATTCAACAAATCTAATTGTTTTAAAAAATCCTCATTGTTTATAGCTATCTTCTCTAGTCATACTGATTCAAAAAAAGTTTGAATATCTCAAATAGAATATGAGGTTTATCAATAGCCGAAATATCTTTAAATGGTGAGTTCACTACCCGGGTGCACCAGATCGTTCAACATATCGTCCATGACGTCATCTACGAGAAACTACAGAACGTTTAAATTGTACTTACTGCCCAAAATAACTGTAGTTTAGCCTCCCCTTTTTTTTAACTTCTGCCAAGCAGAGATTCTTATTTCGGAGGGGAGGTAGAGGTAGGAAAGTAAGGAAAGGAGTTTCACTTTGTCAGTTTTCATCAAATCTCCACGTTTTGAGACCCACTGAGTCAGAATAAACGATTTTTACGGAGGTATTTGTCTGTCGTTCTGCCTGTATGCTGTAGGCACGATGACTTTCAAAAAATTCATCTGATTGGATTCTGCTTTGGCACACCTTTCTAAAGCCTACAAATAAAGAAAAATTTTGTAAAACATCTATTTCGGATCAAAATTAAAAAAGTTAGCATGTTTTTAAAATTTTTGAAACCACATTTTTTTAATTTTCAAAATGATATGAAGTAATGAGAAGAAAACCGTTGATTTTTGAAAGGCCTACAAGATTATTATCAGGACTTTTTAAATTCTTTGGAAAAGTTGAAAATTCAAAATTTGAACGTACCAAAATATGTTGAAATCACATTTTTAAGATTTCAAAACTCTATGTACGGTTTCTCATAGTACTCAGAAACTTAAACAATGTATGCCTTTAATGAAAACGTTTTGGCTGGTCGAATTACTGGGGTCATCGGCGGGGCCTGTTTAGGAAAGCTAACGACGGGCGGTGGCAGGCCTAAAGACTGAGCCTCTGTACTGTTTCCGGGTTCTGGATGACTGATCGATTGGTTGCTCTCGGCTACTCAAGAAGCTTCCACAATGATGAAATGAAACCGAGGGTGCTACCTTCAACTCCCAAGGACAAGTTGGCGAGTTGGGGCAGTTCTTAACAATAGGCCAGCTGAGTCCGGCAGTCAGAGAACCGCTCCGTTGTGTTAAATTGTCTGGCGGAAAAACGTACCTTGGTTCCTCTGCGAACTAAGGTACACGTAGAATGAGTGGATTTTTACAGTTTGAGAATGGCTGCTTCTTTCGCGGGTCCTCAGTACCCTTGATTCCACGGCGAATTTACAGGAGGTTCTAACCACTTGGTATTTAGAAATCAGGTACTTGTGGGTCTGGGCCGGCTACTCGGGGACTCGGGGAGGGGCGGGGGTTGAGCAGCTGCATCTATGCTAGCCCGCTTCTCTTCTTCCGGCTGGACGCGCTTTTTTCACTGCACGCCCGTTCGTTTCTCCACTTTTCGTTGCTCAAACGCGAGCCTCCTAGCACGTGCGAGCGCTGCTTGACGCTCTCGTTCGGCGTTGGAGAGTTGTATTGCAGCAGCCCGTCTTTCCCGCTCGGCGGCGAACGATTAAGGCGTGATCCTCTTTCGCCCCTTGACACACAAGAGTGTGTTAGAGAGAAAGAAGTAAACCCGGACACGTGACGGACGTGGGTGAGCTGTGGATTTCAGCATTCAGTGTGTTGCCACGCGTTACGTGATAAGTCGCGGCACGCTTTTCAAAGTGCCCTTTTAATGATGGAGTGACAACATTTCGACTGACCGCTTTCTCTACGAAAAGGGATTTAAGTCGGATCAAACGGCGAGCAACCTTTCGGCCGAAATCCGCTTAACCGACAAAAAAATCGCGACCTAGATCTAAAGGATAAAGCGGATGGAGATACGACGATGATAGGAAGTTCCGATGAGGAGTCGGTTGAGATCCGCTATCCTGTTAGTCCGACTGAGAGAGAGAGAGAGAGAGAGAGAGAGAGAGAGAGGAAAGAAGAAGTGAGCAGGAGAGAAAAGTGTTGAAGAGGGAGAGAGAGAGACAGCGCGCGCGCGTGAGAAAGAACGGCACTGGCGTACGTGGTTTTTTCCTCAAGAGCGAAAACACGATGGTAGCACGTGATGGAAATTGACCGGGGAGAGCTTTCAGACCTTCACAGGCCGCTAGGGTACGGCAGATGTGCCAAAACAAAGCTAATGGCCTTATTAAGAGTGAGTAAACTCGTCGATTAGAATGACGAGAATTCTTAATCTGTTGCGTGGGACCTTCAATCAAAATACCTTTTGGAAAAATTTAGAATGAAGATCAATTAGACAGTTCGTTGAATCGTCGAGGTTCTAAATTTACCACCTGACATGCGAGGTGTGTTCAAAAAGTAAGGTGACTTTTCAATTTTCGCGGGCTACGTACATTCAAGTTTTAAATTTTTTGTTTTGTTATGTTGGTACACTCGTCACGATCATATGTTCACAGTTTTGACTATATAGCTCATGTTGTTTTTCTGGCAGAGGTGTAAAAGGATAGAAGGGTTTAGTGTGCTCGGCGATTTTCATCCTTTGAAAAAAATGGAGCAAAGAGTTTGCATTAAATTTTGTGTGAAAAATGGAATCCAGTGCTCTAAAACTCTTGAAATATTGACAGTTGCGTACGGTGAGTCTACTCTGAGTAAGAAAAATGTGTATAAGTGGTACAAGCTTTTCCAAGAAGGCCGAGAGGATGTCGAAGACGAACGTCAAGTTCGGTCAAATGTGAAGGTTTTGCTCACTGTCTTCTTTGATTACCGTGGCGTAGTGCATCAGGAATTCTTCCTACAAGGTCGTACGGTCAATAAGGAGTATTACCTTTAAGTTATGCGCCGTTTGCGACAGGCAATACGCAAAAACCGTCCGGAACTTTGGAAAAAAAATTCGTGGCTTTTGCATCACGATTGCTCATTCATCGTTGCTTGTGAAAGATTTTCTGACCAAAAACAGCACCACAGTCATGCCTCAGCCTCCATATTCACCGGATTTGGCCCTTAGTGACTTTTTTTTCCCAAAACTGAAGAGACCCATGAAAGGAAATCGATTTTCAACGATTGAGGAGATGAAAACTGTATCGCTGAAGGATCTTAAGGCTATACCACAAAATGATTATCAGAAGTCCTTCGATGATTGGAAAAAGCGTATGCTCAAGTGTATTATATCTGAGGGGGATTACTTTGAAGGGGACAACATAAATATTGAGAAATGAATGAATATTTTTTTATAAAACGATAAAGTCACCTTATTTTTTGAACGCACCTCATAAAACAGTTTAAATTTTGCCAACATTTTGAAGAAACAATTTTTTATTTTAACTGCATGTTACATTCAAACCTTTGGTATATATTTATAACCATCAGCGATCTTATTAAAAGTGGTTACCAATAAATTGTAATCAATGTCGATTTTTCGAAGAATAACGTACAAATAACAATCATCGCTAACCGTATCCATGTCAGATCAGCAGGGACCTACACTTGAAATCGCAGAATTTCTCGAGAGCGAAATATGTTGTTTTTTAAAGGAAATTATACTTATGTTCTGTAATAACAATTTTAAATTCTAGAGTTTCAGAAGCTTCAACTGTGAAACATTCAATTTAGTTTTCAATATTAAATTGTCAAATCTTGATCGCTTTGAATTTATAATTTTTGAAATTAAAAAGTTTGCCATTTTTAATCCTTTAATTTGAGTGCTTTTAACTATAAATTTTTTTAATGATCTAATCTGAAAATATTCAATTTTTAAGGTTTTGACCTTGCCCTATTTTCTACATTTTTAATCTGAAATCATTCAATTTCGTGATTTTTTAATTCAAAAGAAAATTGTGTGAAAGTAAATCTATTTCTTCAGAATCTGTGGTAACTAATTTGGAGTTATTTTTTTGGTACAGAAAAAATGCAATACAAAACATTTGATTCTTTGTTACCTTTTTCTTTTGACGTTTATTCTCGTGTGTTTGATACCTATTTGGGGGGGGGGGGGGGGTTGGGATCTGGGTTCTTTATCGTTATCTTTAAAATCTTAGCGCTGTTTTGCATTTTTCCTTTTACTTGCCGCCACCAGATTAGGGCAAACTTCTTTCCTCCTACAGCCATTTCGATTTTATCACTTTGATATTTATTATTCAAAACGAATTAAACTGTTGCTTTCACAAACTGTGGTGATGGAATTTTAAAGGAAACAAGAAAGTATCTGTCACGAGGGCGCAGGCATCGAGGCACCGAGGCCACATATGTTGTGCGTAAAAAAAAGGGAATTTAAAAATTCTGCGGAGAATATGGAGCTTTGCATGAGACATAAGTAAAACTCAAGAATACAGGGCCCAGACTTTCAGAGTAAGGGCTGAAACTTATACAGAAGCAAAAGAGAATGGAAATATCTTTAGGAGTGGCTACGTAGGAGCTAGTAGAATAAACAGCCACAAAGTAGGGACAATACTTCCACTTGGAGCGTCAAAGGAAGGCCTATATTTCGGATCGGGAAAATACGAAAAAACCATGTATTTCTGAATTTGTTCTAAAAGAAAATTTCCGAGTACAATATCAAATTCTCTTAACAATTTATTCAACATCTAATTATCAAAAGAAAGTAGCATTTTGTGTATTGAAAATCATTTTTATGAAGAAAACCGGAAAAATCATAATTAGCACTAAGATCTCAGAAAACTTGTTATTATTTGTATTCTATAACTAATAGTGCACATAAATGTTGAGTATCACCTTGATTCACCTAATTTTGACACTTTTCAATAAACTCTACAAACCCGATTTTTCCCTAAAGAAAATACATTTTTATACTTAATGAGGCCTACGGGACCTCTCAATATCACTTTTCTTGAAAAAGGCAGTTAATTTTTTATAGATTGGAACAAGTTGAGGGCGGATATATATAAAAATTTGAAAAAAATTCCAATACATTTTTTAACCACTGTATTAAACAAGGATTACGGTAGTTATAAATTAGGTGGGATAAATTGTATTTCAAAAAGGCCAAAACATATCTTTATAAAATTATAGATATATTATATTATTATATTCACTAATAAAATTTAAAATGACCACCAGATTGCTGACCAGGACATAAACGACCTTCATTTTTCCCAAGTACAGAAAAAATTGATTACAGTTTTAACGAGGTATTTATTTAACAATATAACTAATGAATGTTCTCGTCTTTTACGTTTTAATTTTATTTTTGAATAAGACATGGCTACAAATATTTTTTTAAATTACTTAATATAGGAGAAGTGGGGAATGCACAAACATTAATTTTCGATGTGAATAATACAAGGTGAAATAGATAGACATACTTTTCTCTTGGAAAAGCGAGTCCCGGGAAAAATGTATCTGATTATACTTTGAAAAATTCTATATATATATATATATATATAAATATAAAGATAAAGATAAAGATAAAGAATGCCCACCCATCACTACCGAGGAGGTGAAAAAAGTATTAAGAGGGATGAAGAACTATTCCGCACCGGGACCAGATTGTATCAAAACCTTCTGGTGAAAGAAGTTTTCTTCAACCCATCAGCATTTGGCCCGTATTTTCACCTCATATTTGAAGTAAGAAGACCCGATTCCAGAGTGGTTGGTGGAAGGGCGCACAATACTCCTGCCGAAAATAGGCAACTTAGCTGACCCGAAGAACTACAGGCCAATAACTTGTCTGAACACGCTTTATCAGATATTCACAGCTATCCTAAATGATAGGATTGTTCGGGCAATTGAACCTGTGTGGCAAGAAATGTATGAACAACGAGGCTCAAAGAAAGGCGTAGCCGGATGTCGGGAGAACCTGCTCATGGACAGATGTGTCTGCAAAAATGCAGCAATTTACCAGCGTGACCTATCGATGGCCTGGATTGATTATCGGAAAGCTTTCGATTCTACATCCCATAGACTTATTATCTGTCTTTTGGAAATCTTAAAGGTTCATCCGCAAATAGTTGGGTGCATAGAGAGATTAATGCCGCTTTGGAAAACCAGATTTACTATCTCATCTGGCAAAAATCGTGTAACAACTAACAAGGTCACGTTTCAGAGAGGTGTCTTTCAGGGCGACACCATGAGCCACTTAAGATCTATGCTGAAAACAGAGAGCAACTGCATCTAGCTCTGGGGATTGTCGAACGATATACTAAGGAAATTGGAATGGAATTTGGGTTAGACAAATGCAACGAATATCCTTGCCGTCCCGGTACTACTCTATTCATTTGGAGTAGTTCCATGGACGAAGAACGAGCTCAGATCTCTTGATATCGGGACAAGAAAGGTTATGCACATGAACAAAAACATGCATCTTAAGTCTTACGTTCCGCGACTGTACATCTCACGCCGTCAAGGGGGTCGCGGAATATTGAGTCTTGAATGTCTTCACAACAGGATTATTCTGGGTACAGCACATAGAGTTGCAAATGGAAGAGACCCTCTTCTTAAAATGGTCAGGAATCACGATGAAGTGGGCAAAAGAGCGTTTCTGTACAGAGCAGCAAAGGAGGCTGCTGAAACACTCGCACTTAACTTAAGTATTAGGGGTGAGCAAAATGCATCAAATCTAATCTATCTCGAGTACTCACTCCTGAAAGCCCGGATTAAGAAAGCACAAGAGAAAAACTTTCGTGAACAGCTCCTCGATGAGAGGATGCATGGTATCTTCCACAGAAATGTGAAGGATCAGTCAATGTCTTGTGAGCTAATGTTTGCTTTCCTTAAATTGCCCGGATTGAAGTCTGGTACAGAGGGTTTTATTTTTGCATGCAAAGACGGTGTCATTTCCACCTTAACATGCCGTCGCCACATTTTGAGCCAAGATATTCCCGATGATAGCTGCAGGGCGTGCCATGCACACCCCGAGCATTTAGCTCACATACTATCTAGTTGTCCAACACACGCGGGAACAACCTACATTCAAAGGCACAATGCGGCACTAAGAGTACTTTATTACCATCTCTGTCACTCCTACGGCATTGACCTTAATATCGCTCCTCTAAATGCTCCTAGGGAAATTGAGTCAATTGTGGAGAACAATACCATAAGTGCCGAGACTAACCCAGAGATGGTGCTAGAAGTACCAAACTAGCCACGTTGTCCTAGAGCGCGTGTTGATTAAACATTGTTTTTTTAATGGGTAAAAACACCGTAGAAGCCCAGCACTGGCGTGAAAAACGTTACCCGGACTCCTCTCCATCCAAATCAACAATTTGTCGTTGTTATGCTGAGTTTAAACGTGATCGTATAGACACAAATGATGCGGAACGTTTGGGTAGGTCATTGGAAGCCGATTCACCGAAAAATGTGAGTGAAGTTTTAAAAATCGTAATGAAAAATCACAAAGTAAAGGTCGGTGAGATTGTAGAAATGACACAGATATCATCTGGAAGCGTATTTACAATCCTTCATGAAAAATTGAGCATGAAAAAGGTTTTTTCCAAGTGGGTGCCGCGATTGCTTTCAATGGAACAAAAAAAGCAACGTATCGACGATTCAGAGAGCTGTTCCTCGCTATTTACTCGCAATAAAAAGGATTTCCTGCGTCGATACGTGACCATAGATGAAACATGGATACATCATTTCACTCCGGATTCGAAGCGGTAATTATCTGAGTGGCGCAAGGCTGGCGAAAGCCGCCCAAAGCGTCCAAAAACGCAGCAGTCTGCTGGCAAAGTCATGGAAAAAAAAAGTCCAGGGAAAAAAATTTGGCTCGAATGTGGAGGTCATTGCCGAAACTGAAGCCTATTTTGAAGCAAAGGATAAACCTTTCTATAAACGTGGTATAGAAATGTTCGAAAGGCGTTGGAAAGATTGTGTGACTCTAAAAGGAGATTATGTTCATGAATAAAAATAATTTTTGAAAAAAAATGATGTTTTCGTTGTTAGTCTCGGGACTTATTGAACGATGTGTTATAGGTCTCTCCAGCTCTGAGGTTTCGTTTAGCGCTTCTAATGACGAGCTCAGGGTCTTCAGGGATGCCGTTTAGTTCTCCGTACTTCAAATTAACCTTGGCGCATTTCACTAACCCAAATTCCACTCCTGTTACCTCAATGTATCGTTCGACAATCCCTAGAGCAAATATACGTTCCATTAACCAATGGAGGCTACCGTAACCATCGGTCAGACATCGTTAGCACGACGCAGTAGCGCCACTACCGGTGGCGAGAAGCAGTACTGGTCCAATCATCTTGTTAGGCTGAACGACTCCTGCAACGCGACTTTGCTAATCAACAACCCGTCGGCCGGGACATGAAAGGAAAATTTAATAACTAGCTTTTAAGCTGCTAATGGGAGCCGGAGTAGTCCATGAAACGGAATGAATCGACATGGCAGACGAAGTACGGAGGTGCACATTGGTACAGTTAACTCATTAGATCTCTCCCACTGCAACCAGATAATTAGCAGACACGACGCTGAAATTTCAACGGCCCAGGTAAAGACAGCAGAAGAGACGGAACAGGAGACGGAAAACTACATTGGCGGCTTGGTTCAACGCTGTCGACAAATAACCGGAACATCGGAGATTCTGCGGCTGAAATCTCGTAGTGACGACACGATTCCCGATTTAAAATGTATTATCAGATGAAGAAAGGTAAGCTTTGAAGGCGAGTCAGTGAAAGAGATATGGGATGATCTGAAAGAGAAAGTGAAAGTGTGTGTTCATAGGAAGATATTTAGAAAGAAGAAGAAAGGAATGGTAAATCCGTGGTGGAATAGGGGATTTAAAAAAAAGAAAGGAAAGGTGAAAAGAAAGTAAAAGAAGTGGGATGAAGGAAATGCATAAAGGAATGAGTACGTAGAGATGAGGAAGAAGCTTATGTTGATTTGTAAGAAAAAAGATCAGGTAAAAGAGAAAGAGCTAGAAGAGAAGTTAAGAAGTGTTAATGTAGAAGGGAACATATGGAAGATGATTAATAGGTTAAGATAAGGTAGAGTGCGGATTAGTGATAAGATGGGGAGTGACAAATGGAAGGAATTTCTCAAAGAATAATTGCACGGCTCAGATTCACGAAAGATAGATGAGGAAATTAGAAGCAAGGGGAAGGTAAATCTGGGTGAGCTGAATGACGAGTTGAAATAGGAGCAGATAATGAAATTGAAAAGGTCTAAGTCAGCAGTGCTGGACCCGGTGAATAATAAAGAAATGGTGTGAGGAGGGGAGGAAATTTCAAAGGCTTTCTGGATAGAAAGGGGGTTAAGGTAAGTCTGTCCGCTTAGCCCAACGCTTCTTGCGATTTTAATCGCGGATTGAGAAGGTAAACTAGCGTTCGGAGTAATAGGAGAGGTTAGGGTAGGAATAAGTAGAGTATGCTCACTCGCGTATGCAGATGATATAGTGCTGCTAGCAAACCGCAAGGAAATATTAAGGAAATGATGAAAAAGTGGAACAAGAAGGCGTTACAGGAGGAGAAAGAGTTTGTGTACTTGGGATTATTGTTTGGAATGAATGCGGGAGTAGATGGTAATATAAAAAAGAGAGTGTGAAGAGCAAATGCGAAGATAAGACAGAGGTGGGAACTCGCTGTCAAGGAAAAAGCCTAACTATATTTTTAGGAGGAAGACAGAAAGAGCGAGTTTAGGGGCTTTGACGAGGAGTCGAAAGTGTAATTATAAGGAGAAATTTTTAGAAGAGGGTGATAATCGGCTGGTTAGCAAGTGTTGGTGGGAGTAGGAGAACAGGAATAGTGGTAGAGGAATAGAATTTGAAAGGGAAAGGCGTTTCAAAACGAATGGACTGCACAATGAAGAAAGGAAGGTATAAAACATCATGGAGAGAGTGAAGGCAGAAGGGGACAAGGGCATAAGAGAGTCAAGGTTTAACAGGATCTCCATAGGGAGAAAAGGGTGTGTGAATTCTGCGGGAAGGGAGATGCAAGAGTGGAACACTGGTTGTAGGTGTATTCTGAGGTAGAAAGGAGTGGGTTAAGCATGGGGGCATTGATGTATGAAAGAGGGGACAAAAGGGCAGTACCATGGGTGAAGGGGTTTTTTGGTAAGATAAAGAGGAAGAGGATAGGAAAAGAAAAGATTTCCAATGATTTTTAAGGTATTTATTGAGATTTCTAAATATTTCACCTGATTTTCAAAGATTTTATCGGCAAGAATTGCAATATATACCGTAATTCTTGCGCTATATATCGCAATTATCACATTATAATAGCGTAAAATCGTGATATTGTACATTGCAAGATTTTACATTATATTATTATTTTATTATATTATATGTACGAGGGTTCTAGTAGTGGTCAAGCTATGTTAGTGCATTATAATATCCTAAAAGCTTCGGAACCTGCTTAATGAGAAATATTAATTACAACCAAGAATATTACTTTTCTACCAAAAAAGACGAATTTTCAACCAATTATTTGATTTTGAAACCATAAGGGAACAGTTTTTTGAAATTTTTCGTTGAAAATATTCAACAATTTAGTTGATTTTTTTTTTTCTTTATTGACTGAAAATTATTTTCATTCGACTACTTGGTTCAATGTTAAAACTAATTGACTGAAAATGGATATTTTTTGTGCTAAAGATTGATAATTTTAGTTTAAAATTTAATTCTTTTTTCTAAATTGTTTCTTTATTTGGTTGAAAATTAATCTTTTTTGTTGAACATTTCTTTAATTGCTTTAAGGTTAAAAGACCTTTTAAAAATTAATTTTTTTGGTTGAAGAGTCATTACTTTAGTTGAAAATTTATCTCAGGTTAAAAACTTAAAAATTTGCTTGAAATTCAGTTTTTGGTTCAATTCAGCTGTTATTGTTTTAAAATAATCATATTTTTTAGTTATTGGTTGAAAATTTATCTACTTATTTAAAAGTTT
>NC_046657.1:77235816-77239383 GCF_010883055.1 Belonocnema kinseyi | reverse complement strand
TGCTTGAAATTCAGTTTTTGGTTCAATTCAGCTGTTATTGTTTTAAAATAATCATATTTTTTAGTTATTGGTTGAAAATTTATCTACTTATTTAAAAGTTTAATTGTAGATGAAGATGTAGCTGAAAATGAAGATGTAACTATTTAGTTTAAAATTTGTTAATTGTTTTAAACTAAAAATTAAACATTTTCATTTTCATTGTAAACGGTTTTGTTAAAAATTTGGCTTATTAATGAAAGATTTTCTTAACAACCGAATAGTTAAACTTTTTAAAAAATACATCAATTTCCAACCTACAAATATAAATTTTAAACTGAATGGCGAAATTTTCAATAACAAATAGGTTAATCTTTAACAAGACAGAGTTGCATTAAATAAAAGAATTCCCAATGAAAACGTAGTGGTGAACATCTTAAAAAAAATTTCAAAAAACTATTGAAATTTTTAAGCAGAGTTGAATTTTCGAAGAAGTATGTAAATTTTTCACAAAGTAGTTGAATTTTTAACCTGCAAATATGGATTTTCGATAGGAAATATAACATTTGATATTTCAACGAATCCAGATGCTGCCAAGAAAAGCATTGTAAAAATGAGGATACGAATTTTCAATCATAAAGATTAATTTTCCATAAGAGATTTGAATTTAAATCAAAAGTAGAAAAGTTACTTGCTCACACCAAAAATTAATTTATTTCCGAAAAAAAAGAATTTAAAAAAAAATAGTACAATTTGAAACAAAGAGATGAATTTTTAACCGAAATTATAATTTTTTCAACTAAAAAGACGAATTTTAAACAAATAAAGAATTGTCAGTTAGGAAATCATCCCCTCCATCTACCTACATAACCCACATTTTTCACAACACCTTGACCCCCCATGATAAGTTTTCAAGTATTTATTGGTATAAAGTGTTATTTTTAATAAATAATTCCATTAATTTCAATGTAATTTGAAATATAATAATTATTAGTTCAATTTTAAAGAAAGATTTTAAAGGGGAGACTTCACCAAGATTTTCAGGGGAGAGTTTACCAAGTGGCAACAAGCTGATTACGTGTGTTTTTTACGTGTGTATTAGGTGCAAATTAATTTTCAATAAAAAAAGCTCATTTGGAATAAAATAGTTGAATGCAATTTTCTACCAAAAAATATAAAATTTGTTAAAATCCTATTATAAAACATTAATTACAGTTTTTAGTTCAGAACTCATCCATTGGTGTCTTCTATTATTTTATACTAATATTGTGTAACAATAACTAAAAATGTAGAACATAGAAAAGATAGGCTTTTAGTTTATTCTTTTTCATAAAAAGATAAATAGGCGCGCGTAAGACTACTAGTATATGATACAATCCTCATTTTTCAATAACCTTTTTTTATTTAGTTTTAGAAATTATATGGAAAGAGAACAAACGTCCTCGAAAAAGTCCAATAAGGTTTAGAGAACCTTTCAAATAATGCCGTGGTATTAAAGTATTAAAATCGGAATTGGATTTTAATTTTCTCTTTTGGCTTCTGTTACTTTTGCCCGCTTTTTGCGGACTCGGCTTTTTTCGCCAAGAAAATGCGAATTATTTCATTGGTCATCAATACTTACGATTTGTGACTCACAATCCAAGTTTAATTTTTCGCATTTAAGTGTTTTTATTGCTCAGTTCACATCATATTTCGAGGCTTAGTTTAATAAAGGTCAAGAATAAGAGACGATTCGTCAAAAAATCTGATAGCATGTAAAAATTTGAAGTGAAATCAAGAATTTATCAAATATATTTTTTTGAATCCATTCTTCTCAAAAACTGTAAAAGATTCCATACAACAAGCACATTAATGTTAAATTTAAATTATTGGAAACAAATGTTATTGAGAACAATTTTTTTTTTTATTACAAAGTACCCTTTTCATCGTTCCTAATAAAATACATGCTATTATATAGATTTTTATTATAACACTGGAAAACTTGTTGAATTTAAAAAAAAAATGTTCAGAGAAGTGAGAGAATACGAAATTTCTGAACTTCTTTGAAATATTTCTCAATTTT
Organism: Belonocnema kinseyi; assembly: GCF_010883055.1. NCBI lineage: Eukaryota > Metazoa > Arthropoda > Insecta > Hymenoptera > Cynipidae > Belonocnema > Belonocnema kinseyi. Next base: position 77,237,345 of record NC_046657.1, on the reverse strand, counting down.
TTTTTTAATTCTTTAAAGTTCTGGCACGTTATAGAATTTATAATACATTTCTGTAATGTAATATATAGAGAAGTTCAGCCGGTTTTATTTTTCATATAATGCTTAAAAATGTCGTTTCAACCTTACTCTATTTACGTTAGAAATAATTTTCGAAAAATTGATGTAAAAAGATATTGATTTTTTAAAGAAAATAAGTTTTTATGTTAAAACTATAAAATATGATTCTCAAAAAGTCTGCGATTTCCAGATTATTATTTTAAAAAATAATAAGAACATAAGGACAAGTTTGAGAAAATTATTTTCAGACTTTTATCTTCATTTAATATTGCTTGTACTTTCCTGTTAGGCTAGTAGCGTGAATCACGCGCTACGAGCATGTGCCATTTTTTGATTTGAGGGGAAAATGCTTTTTGATAAAAATTAAAAATTTTAATTAAAACTTTATTTTTTAAGTTCATTTTTTTAAATATTAAAATATAATAAATTATTATATTCGCCATTATCTTTTAGCACATTTAGCAAAGCTAATTATTGTGTGTACGAAGGTACCAAAGAAATTTTGAAAACAAGGCTAAAACAAAGAAAAGATTTAAAAAATGTGTAGTTTACGAATGTCAGAAGATGATTTCGACGTAGCTGAAATAAAAATAATTAGAATGTCAGATATTCAGAAACAAGTAGTTTCATAAAAATAAAATGGTTTTAAAATACCATTTATACAGTTAAGAAAATAATTCCCTGATTCTTTTTAATTTTTAAGATAATTGAGATCGTCAGCCAAGGCTCTAATTATCAACACTATAAATAACTTAAAATATATTGAATTTCGTACAATGAATTTCTTATATTATTTTCGCGATTCTATAAAAATCATTAAAATGTAATCATCATAGAAATAAAGAATGTTTAAACATTAAAAAAGTTATAGCAAAAAATCCAGAAAGTACAAACGAATCATTTCTTCATTTACTCGAGCTTGAGTTTTGATAAAATTTAAGTAATTTCCATGGATTTTCAGCAATTTTGTCAAATTTTGTAATAATTTTTGGAGAATTTTACAATTTCCAAAATCATCAGGAGGTTTTAAGGGACCGCCAGATGATTTCAACAAATTAATATTTTAAGAAATTTTATAAGATTAAAAATTGCTGAACTTTATGATGATTAAGAAAAACAGATTTTGTGGGATTTACACCGAATTTGATACTTCTTAAAGAATTTTATGGGATCTCGAAATTATTTAATAAATCTTATCAGTTTTCCACATATGCTTTCATTAATTCTTTCATTATTTGTTTAAAAATTTAGTTATTTTGTTGAAGATTTTACTTGTTTGTTAAAAAGTCATCGTTTTCTGAAAAGTTTACTTTTTTGTTAAAAATTTATAATTACGAGTTGAAATTTGATCTAAATCTTTGGGATTTTTCCAAAAATTTGTTTTAATTAAGGTCATGTCAAGAAAATTCAATTTTCCTTTAGGTTCAACTTCAGCAGTAAACTTTAGCTAAAATAGGACATAAAAGTAATCC
>NC_046657.1:77234197-77235716 GCF_010883055.1 Belonocnema kinseyi | reverse complement strand
AAAGTTTTCTAGCTATTCTTGAAAATTTTTTGATATTTCTGATGCTGCATTACATAATTTACTGGAGCAGTATAATCAAACACTTTATCTGATCTGATTTATATTGTGTACAGAAATGGGCCTTGGAAAAAGTACGCTTTGGCTATAAAAAAATCGTATTCGATAGAAGACTTTTAAAATATTTTCCAATTTTTTAAAATCATATTCCTGTATTGTAACATTATAGTTGATAAAAAACTAAAAAGTTAAAGTGTTGATTTAAGGGAAAATGGCAGATAAATTATAACGAAAATCACATGGTATTGGGGAGAAGAGGTTCTTTAAACCGGTCACGTCATGTTTTAATTATGAATTCATTTTTATAAAAAATTAAAAGAAATAAAAGTTCGAACCAATTAATCTTCTTATATAAAAAATGACATAAAATGAAAAATCAGAAAAAAATGTGCCTCAAAACATCAATATATTCGTCTCATTCAGAGACAAATATATAAAAATTAATAAAATTTTGCGTCAAACGTGAAATTAGTCAAATGCAGGATAGATTTACTAAAAGCGGGTTTAAGATTTTGTTTGGAAATTTATTAATTTTAATTTAATTAACTAACTTTTTTACTTCAAAGGAGAATGTCATATGAAAAAGTTGTGGAGACTTCATAATTATATTCTTTTTTATTTTTTATGACAACATAAAATTATATTGTAAGAAAAAAATGTCATATTATTGCGAAAAATATTAGACAATATGAGATACAACTATGAAGAGACATTTTTTCTTTCACTTTTTTACATAAACAATGTTGTGACTTTGACTTTTTTCTCACCTTGTGTCGCCTTGGTGAAAAATGCGATTTTATGTTTTTTAGACAAAACAAATCTCTTTGAGTAAATTGGCTTTAAATAAATACAGAACCAGCGCTATTTTGTCAATTTCCATGTTTAAAAAAAAAGTGTTAACGGATTGCGAAGATAAACTTAAAAATTTGAAAACTGAGAAGATCCTTCAAACTCACTTTAAATGCACTAAAGCCTTTTATGATACCTATAAATCGCGTGAAATCCGTAAAAAGCTGTGAAAATCTCGTTAAGTTTTGAAACGTCTCTGCAATTCTGTTAAATGCTTTTTATTCTTCTAAAGTGCCTCTAAATGACTTGAAATCCCTTGGTATTTTTTCAAATGACTCAAAATCTTTCAAATCACTTGGATTCGCTAAAGTTTCTGAAATCTTGTTTATAATGACAATAATTGACATATATTTTATATAATTAGTAAAAAATATTTAATCTTATGTAAGAAAGGAGGAGCAAGTGAAAATGTTTTTAAAATTCTGTCGGGATTTATCATTCGAAGATATATAGAATTGTCTTATAGTTTAGCATTTATGTAAAAGTTGCACAAACTACTGTCATATTCTAAATATAAAATTCGCAATCAACAGGTCTCAAAAATCGATTTAGATTTTCTCTGTGATTTTAGGTAAATTTTTGTAATTTCAAGAAAAAGTCACGTGATGATGGT
>NC_046657.1:77230328-77234097 GCF_010883055.1 Belonocnema kinseyi | reverse complement strand
GTTGAAAATTAGGGAAAAAATGATTACGTTATTTATGCATGGTCTGCAAAGAAAAGTCGAATTCTTATTCAATTTTAATTTACAATGTGTGGTGTCTAGATTCATCGAAAATACTTGTTTGATTATCAATGGCTTTTAATTAATACCATAACATTATATTCCTAAATTTATTCTTTACATGCCATTCTTTCCAATCATATTAAACATTATTTGGGACATTGTAATTGAAGTGAAGTTAAATTTGTAAAATAAATATTTAAGAAGAACTTCAGAAATTCTTAAATGAACATTTTTCCATAAAAACATTGCAGATAAAAAAGAATCAATCAGGGAATAAAAAAATCCATTTTTAATTACATTTGAATGAAAATTTCAAATTAAAAATTACTTCCAAGAACATAGTGAGAGAACCATGTTTTTAATTTTTCCACAAACTACTTCTTATTTGAGATATTATGATTTTTAAAATGAATTTAAAATATCATAAAAAAAATCATTAAAATATTCGCAATATGTCGCAAAATGTATTTTTGTCACATTTGTAAATAGACTACATAACATACACCTACCTAACGTATTTACAAGTAATCTTCCTAAAAAATGATAAGATGGAAATTTTTTATACGCCTAATGTATTTTACCTCGTTTTATTCACACCTCGAGTCTAGTTTTCACGAGAATATTTGTCTACTTTTTAATATATTTTAACTAACGTTGCCTATTCTATTGCGAAATTTCTTCCTAACATTTCTATTGGCTTCGTTTTTATTTAATAGCATTCATGAATGTAAATATTGAGATAACAAGGAAGCGTCCTGGGAATAAAATAATGCATTTTAAATTAAAGTTGAATCAGAATTTCGACTTTTATTTTAGGCACCATGTATAAACCACGTTATCGTTTTTCCCTAATTTTTACCCCCCCCCCCCCCCCCCCCCCCCCCCCGCCCCTCTTGAGACCGGCCGTTGTGTTATTGCTGAATCCCGCACCGTCACTGACTATTATCACGTTTTAAACCTGCTCCTCCTTTTGTACATAAGATTAAATATTTCTTACTAATTATATCAAAGATACTCGTATGTCAATTATTGTCACTATGAACAAAATTTCAAAAAACTCTGGGGAATCCAAATGATTTGAAAGATTTTCATTGATTTAAAAGGTTTTCAAGGAATTTAAATTTATTTTAAGGGAATTTCAAGTAATAGAAAGCGTTTTACAGAATTTTAAAGCCTTTTTAAAATTGACCGAGATTTCCAGAGCTTTTTACAGACTTGACGCTATTTAAAGATATTATAAAAGCTTTTATTGCATTTCAAGTGAATTCAAAGGATTTTTGCAGATTTCACCATTTTTTTAGTTTTTTTTTCGCAATCCGCTAACATTTTTTTTAAAACATCGGCATTGAAAAATTGCGCTGGTTCTGTATGTATTTAAAGTCAATTTACTCAAAGATATTTCTTTTGTCTGAACAAGATAAATTCACATTTTTCACCAAGGTTACATCATGTGAGAAAAAAGTCAATATAACAAAATTGTTTCTGCCAAAAATTTAATAAATTAAATTAAAATCTATTGATATTAATTCAATTAACTTTTCAAACAAAGTCTTAAAACCGCTTTCACTAAATATATCCTGTATTTAACTAATTTCACGTTTGATGTAAAATTTTATTAAATTGTATATTTGGCCTCTGAATGAGCCAAGTATACTGATGTTTCGCAGCGCATTTTTCTCTGATCTTTCATTTTATGTCATTTGTTATGTATGAAGATTAATTGGTTGGAGCTTGTATTTCTTTTAATAGTTCATCAAAATGAATTCATAATCAAAACATCAAGTGATCAGCTTACAGAACCCATGCTCCCCAAAACCATGTGATTCTCGTTATATTTTATCTGCCCTTTCCCCTTTAAAAAGCACTTGAACTTTTTTAGTTTTCATCAACTATAATGTAACAATACCGGAAGTATGATTTAAAAAATAAATTAGAAAATATTTCGAAAGTCGTACAGAATATGAATAAGAGCCGATAAAATATTTGGTTACACTGTTCCAGTAAATTATGTAATGAAGGATCAGAAATATCAAAAGATTTTCAAGAATTTCTAGAAAACTTTGGAAAATAAATTTGGGTGTACATTTTTCTTTCATTATTCTAAATATACTCTATGAAAGAAATTTTCCACAAAAATTATGATTCTAAGTGGTGCATTAAATTTTCAAAGACGAATTATAATTCATATCTGAAACAAAGAAATTTTTTGAAAGAATTACAAGTTGCACCCGATTCAACTAAAAAAAAACAATTTTAGACTATGCTAAATTTATTAGACGATATCTCCAATTAATTTGAGATTTTATTTAAACGCGAAGTTTATCGTAAATGAGTAAATATAAATATTCCTTGCTTCTTTAACTTAAGAGGCGTAGTTTAAGTCGTTGTAAAGATTTTAAAAAATGTGTATGAGTACAAATTCTTTTCAATCTTAAATTTAAGATTAAAAAAAACTATTTCATCCTGATAATAATGTTGATGAATGTAGATCACCATTAATGGGTTTACTTATTGCATTTTTGAACAATGATAATCAAAAAACTTGGTATTAGTTAGAAATAGAATTAAGCCTCCCGCGATCAAAACGGAACACGCTCGAAATCCCTTGGTTTCAGTTGGCCTCTTGTTTATTCTCGTTCTTGATTTTTTCAGAACGGATTTTCAATTTTTTTGAAGCGTATCTTAATTCGAGGAAATTCAATCCGATTTGAAAAAATCAAGAACGAGAATACCCAAGAGGCCAACTAAAAGCAAAGCATTTCGAGCGTGTCCCGTTTTGATCGCGGGAGGCTCAATTAAATGAGGGTTTAATTAAAACAAAAATTTTCTTGAAGAATCATCCAGAATTATTGATTACTGAAAAAGATAAATTAACTATTACAGTCGCGATTCATAGACATATATAAATCTAAGAAATGTTGCATATTTTTAATGATGGACATAGTTTTCAATTGATTCCAAATAATCCCATCAAAATGCTTGATTAGCGGAATTTTAAAATTTTAGATAGAATGAGAACTAATGAATTTTAGGTAATAAACCTCAAAAATGTGATATTGATACAACGAGTACTAATCTTGTATTATTTAGTAAATAATACCTGTGTGTCTCATTTTTGTTTCTTTGGATGTAATAGATATATTAAAAAATTTACCTTACGAGAGTTGAAATTGCCATACCAACATTGCGATTTGATTAAATTTGATAAAAAGAATTTCTAAAAAACAATTTCTTGGTAACATAAAAAATGTTTTTTATTTAGTATATTCCAAATTTAATAGCAAATTCTACAAACAAAAGGTTTGTAACTTCCACAGGATTAGTTTTGTGTCCTATTTTTGCTAAAATCTTATACAGTGTGTCCCATATTTATAGGGCCACCCCATTTTTTAAGGATAATTTTTTTTCTATTGGAACAAACGGCACCAAATTTCTTGAGTGAACATATGAGTCGAGTTAATGATTTTTCCTAAAATATAGAGCTCGCAATTCCATTCGTTTATTTATTTGGGAATTTTTTTGAAAAAATCGGTGTTTCAAATTATTAGGGCCACTAAAAAAAAATTCAATTTTTCCGAAAGAATTCAATTTATTCAACAAAATACGCACATATAAAAAGATTTTATTCACAAAATTAGTAATTAATAGTATTTCCTTCATTTTTGAATACCATTTTCATTCGCTTTACCATCGATTTATTCAGATTTTC
>NC_046657.1:77218650-77230228 GCF_010883055.1 Belonocnema kinseyi | reverse complement strand
AAGTCAATTTTGCAGAGCGGAAACGTCCAAGGTAGGGCTTAAGATGTTCTTCTAGCACTGCCTGGTAATCTCCGCTTTTCATTTTATGAGAAATAAAAGCTAGGGCCACTTTTCCGAAACCGCTGTATGCCCCCCATACCATGACTGAACCGCCTCCAAAGTTTCGGGTTGAAAAATAAGGAGGCTCATGTCTCAGATCACGCCAATAATAACGCATTCCGTCAGGACCATCTGAATTAAATTTTTTTTCGTCAGACCAGATAATCTGAAAAGCAAGTAAAAGACCCAAGCTTTAATTACATAGGCTTGAAGGAACTAATTATTTGTTATGAGAAAAAATGCACTGTCTAAGTATGTACCTTTGACCATTTGTGCGTCCAATGCAGCTTCTCTTCTGCAAAATTGTAGCGTGCCTGCATATGATGAGATTTCAGTTTAGGCGCTTTTTGCATTTTTTCACATACTAAATTAGGGGAATCCTTCAATACTCGATCCACTGTACTTTTGGACACTTGAGGAGCCACATCATTTTTTATTCTTCTGCAACCCTTAGTTGTTTGCGAGGCGGCGGCGACTATTTTTCGTTTGTCACGGTCTGAGAGCTTTGGCCGTGGTCCACGTTTCTTCTTCACTATTTGATTACTTCTATTCTTTATATACAGGTAAATAACGTTTCTCGATCGGTTTATAAGCTTCGCTATTTCACGTTGTGATTTCCCACATTTTTCATACGCATCAATTGACGCCTTTTCTTCTGCAGACAATGCTTTCCCTCTTCCCATATTTGTTTTGTTATCTCGAATATTATTAACGCACAAGCACAATTTAGCTGGCCAAAAATGCATTCGGAAGCTTATTTATACCAGGAGTATACATATGTGCATGCCAGGTAAAGCGAGAAAAACCCGGGAACTCCCGCTACTTACGGGGATCCCCGCAATAAAAATAGGAGAAATATTTATTTCGAACATATTGTGCGAATATATACTTTTAAAATAGGAAAAATACGTCGATAATGCCCAAAAAGAATGTATGTGGGAAAGTATGTATGTGAAAAATCCACGGGAAAAATTTAAATTAAAAGAAAAACACAACTGTAAATTACTTTGGGAATTCACGCACAATATTTAGTTTTTATACATACATATGTATATGTTTATGGCATGTAAGAAGTAAAATTTTAATATTATATATTTTAAATTGCATTATTTTACGAATTATTTATTATTCTTCAAAAAAATTGAAGTTTTTTTTAGTGGCCCTATTAATTTAAGACACCTATTTTTTCGAAAAAATGTCCAAATAAATGAACGAATGGAATTGCGAGCTCTATATTTTAGGAAAGATCGTTAATTCGACTCATTTATCCACTCAAAATATTTGGTGCATTTTGTTTCAGTAGAAAAAAAATTATCCTTAAAAAATGGTGTGGCCCTATAAATATGGGACACACTGTATAGGATTTCGAGAATCAAGTTTTCAAAGATAATTAATTTTAATATTGATTATTATGGAAGATATGTCGATGACTTAGCACTTATTGTACATAAAAAAAATTTGAGATTCTTCTAAATACCTTTAATAGCATACACCCGTGATAAAAATTTTACTGTTAAAGTGGAACTTAAAGGAAAATTTAATTTTCTTGATGTGCCCTTAATTAAAACTGATAAAAGACATATGTGTATTATTTCTGATTGACACAAGAATACTATTTTCTCAGGAAGAAAACTTAATTTTCTCTTAAATCTGTCGTTTAAAAACAAGTTGCTCTTGTTAAATTTTGATACCAAAAAGATACAAAATGATCAAAATAAAACGAATAGAGAAGATTAAAGTACATCTACTACTGCTCTTTTTCAAATTTTTGGGAAAATCTGAAAGATTGAGACATGAATGTTGTGTAAATTAGGTTTAGGTACCACATAAAGGGTGAAATTGCGAAAAAGATAGGTGTGAAACATACTGCACAAAAAATAAGTCATTTACAATGTCAGTTGCAAAGATTCTAATCCAAAATAATTTTCAAAGAAGTCCTAGATATTACTCAGTCAGAAGAAATCAGGAAATTACACTTATAATTGATTTTTGAACCAAAAAGGTTTTTCAGTCCAGCATTAAATGAAAGTCAACAAATTATTGAACTTTAAAGTCAAGAAGATACATTTTTTACAAAACAGTTGAATTTTCAAACCGAAAATATTGATTATCAACAAAAAAAGTACCTTTTAAATTAAAGGGTTGAATTTTCTGCAGAAATATTACTTAAAGTTTGTCGAAACCCTAGCTTAAGTACATAAATAAATGATTCGTTTCTACTTTCTGCATTTTTTGCTTGAAACTTTTAATGTTTTCGCATTCTTAATTTCTATTGTTATTTTATTTTAATGATTTTTCTAGAACCGCGAAAACATTATAAGAAATTCATTTTACGAAACTCAGTATATTTTTAGTTATTCAAAGTGTTGGTAATTAGAGCCTTGGCCGACAATGTCAATTACTTAAAAAGTTAAAAATAATCATACAATTATTTTCTTAATTATATTTCAAACCATTTTATTTTTATTTCCGTTTTTATCTTACGTTTTAATTTTCTATACAGAAGTGCGAATTTTTTCTGTCCACTTAAAGAAGTTTAAAGTCAAATTTACAATTAAACATTTTCCAGGCACTTTTATTAAATATTTTATAATTCTATTAAATACTTTTTATCAAACTATTTGTTTCTAAATATCTGACATTCTAATTATTTATATTTCAGCTACATCGAAATTATCTTCTGACATTCGTAAACTATACATGTTTTAAATCTTTTCTTTGTTTTGGCCTTGTTTTCCAAATTTCTTTGGTAACTTTGTCCACACAATAATTATTTGTCCTAAATATGCTAATAAATAATAGCGAATATAATAATTTTTGTGGGTTTAACAATGCTTCATGTTTGAATTTTTTGCAATGTTTCTTTTTCAATATAATAAATATTTATTGCCCATAACATTTTGTGATTTTTAATCACATTTAAATAAATTCACTTTTGACGTGAATATTTATTTCTAATAGAGGTTTTATGCTGAAAATTCAAGTTTTTAATGTTTTTAAATGTTTATTTCTACAATTTAAACTTTACGACCTTGTAAAATGCAGAAAGATCATTATCAGGGTGTAATATATCCCTCAGATTTTTTTCATTTTAAAATGGGTATTAACACCCTCCAGATTGCGATTTTATGATAAAATTGAGATAGGAGGTCAAATTAATATCTAAATTTGTATTCAAATCATGAAACTTATATGAAATATTACTTATCTTACTGAAAACAATTTCTATTATTTAAAAGTCTAAGTAGGTCTCATACTACATTTGAAAACAGTTTTTTACTCTTACCAAAAATCGATCAATTCTTTTTACAACGAATGTCTGTGATACTAAATTACATTCTTATCCTATTTTTGATATTTATCCACGCCATCAATCGCCTTTGGATTCAGGGAAAAAATAATCAAAACAAAAATATATAAATTAAAAAAGAACAAAGTTTTTAACCAAATTTACAACTATTTTTCGTTGCAAGTTAATTTTTTTTATTGCAAATTCTGATATTATATTTCTGGTTTAGAGTTATTTTTTTACCGGAAATTTAACTATTTTGTTTTCTGTCGGAATTTATCGTTTTTTGGTTGAAATTTCAACCATTAAATTTCTCTATGAGAATTCATTTTTTTCTGCTAAAAACTCAACTAATTCTTTGGCATTTGAACTACTTCATAAACGATTCATTGTATTAGTTGAAGATCTATTCCTTTGGTTAAAAATTTAATTATATTTTTTGCAGTTCACTTTTTGTTTTCTTGTGAATTGATAGTTTTTAGTTGTAAATGCAACTATTTGTTTGAAATTTTATGTAATTTTTAAAAGAATCAACTACTTGGTTGAAACTAAAACTACTCTGTTCATAATTAGTTTGATTATTTAAAGATACATCTGTATGCATGAATATTAAAATATTTTGTTAGAAATTATTTTTTTCATGTTGAACTTGAATTTTTTAAACTAAAAATGTTTCTATTCCTTTTTTCATTAAATTGATTCTTTTTAGTTTAAAATTTAACCTTTCGGTTGAATATTATTTTGTTAAAAATTCTTTTTTTTTTAATATTCAATTCTTTTCTAGAGAATTTCCCTTTTTGGCTTGAAAATATAATAATTTATTCTAAATTTTACTCATGTGTTCACTTGAAAATTTCGCATGGTTTAAAACTCAACTCTTTAAATGAAAATTCGTCTCTATGGTGTGAGAATCCTTTTATTTTGTTATATATTTGATTTCATGAATGGTTTAACTCTCTTGTCCAAAATTTGTCTTTCTTAATTAAATACTTCTGTTTTGGTTTGAACGTAATTAATTTTTTTTGAATATAAACTATTTAATTTTAATTAAAAATTTAAATATCGGTTAAAAGTTTAACTTCTTTCTTAAAAATTAATTCTTTTGTTTGTTAAAGATTCGTATTTTTTGTTCAAAGTTCTATATTCGGTTAAAATATTATTTATTTCTCCACTGAAATACCTTTTTTGATCAAAAATTCAAATTTTTTTGGTCTAAAAATCGTCATTTTTATTTTAGAATTGATCCCTTTTGTCAGAAATGTCTGTAAAAAATGCAACTTTCTAGCTAAAAATGTGACTGTTTTATTTCATAACAAAAATAAAGAAATCTAGGAAAATTATATTTATATAATATTAAAAACAAATGAACCTAACATGAACGTAAAAGGCTAAGAATGATTTCTTAAATTTGTTTTTATGTTTTTTTTTGTTATAAATTAATAATCTGAAAATCGTAGACTATTTAGCAATCAAAGTTTATAGTTTTGTCATTAGCAACTTAATTTCTTTAGGAAATTAATATCCTTTCACATAAATTTCTAGAAAATTATTTCACCGTGAATAGATTAAGGTTGAAACGACGAAATTTGTAAATAAGTTTTGTTTTTCCATTCAGAGCTAGTCGCTTGTAAATGCGTCATAGTTTTCAAAGTTATCTGGCCTATTTATAAGTTTCGCAATATGAAATTCTGTATAAGCAGTCGGCTTTTCAATCTGATACAAGTATTACATTTTTAAGCATTATCCGCCAAATAAAACCTGCTGAACTTCTCTATATGTTACATTATAAAAATATATTATAAATTATAGAACGTGCCAGAACTTTTAAAAATTTTCGAAAAAATTCCGATATATTCAAAAGACATTTTTGGACAAATTCGTGCGTTATTCTTGACCTTTATTAAACCATGCCTCGAAATATTATGTAATTTGAGAAGTAAAAACACTCAATTTTGAAAAATGAAACTTGAAATATGGCATGTGAGTCACAAATCGGAAGTGTTGATTTTTAGCCAATGAAATGATTCGCATTTTTTCGGCGAAAAAAACCCAGTCGCAAAAAACGATTAAACGTAACAGATGTTGGAAGAGAAAATTAAAATAAAATTTCGATTTCAATACTTTAATACCACGGCATTATTTAAAAGGTTCTCTAAACCTTATTCGACGTTTGCGAGGACATTTGTTCTTTTTTCATACAATTTCTAAAACCAAATCAAAAAAGGTTATTGAAAAATGAGGATTGAATCATATATTATAATATGAGACGGTATAATAAGAGTATAGATTATAACATTTATAGATTATACTAGTGAAGGAGAATATAACAAGCTTAGTATGGTTTGCTGTTATTAAATTAAATATCGATCCTATGGAAAGATAAAAAGTTGCCTTTGAATGGTTATGAATTGTCAGTGCAGAATGAAATTCGATGGTTGGGCTCTGACTTTTACTACCCGTATTTTTCTATTCGCAAACATGTACGTAAATAAAATTTTTTCATTTTATTTGACAGTGAGTCAACGTATGCATGCGTAACAAATATTGTGCTATAAAGTACAATAAAATTTATGCAGTTCAGTTTCTAGGCTCAATATAGGAAAAATATGTACTTGGCCCCCACTCCCCGTATAGAAATTATGCCCGGGTCCGGGCCGGATTCCGGCAGGGTTGCCCTGCTTGTATCCGGAATCTGGTCAGGCTGGCCGGTCGGATTCTGGTTGGTTTCATCACGCTGCGCTGCTTGGATCAGGGCCGGGTGTACCCAGTCGGCTCCCGGATACAATTAGGGTAACCCGGTCGGAATCCGTCCGGTTTTTGACTAGGGTCAGTTTACCTTAAGCGTAAGTTAGTTTGCATAGGTTTTTTTATAGGAGATAAAATTAATTTCAGGGGTTCCACGTGACATACTAACCTATGAAATCGGTTGAGAAAATTGATTTAACATTAACGTTGAAGAATATTAATAATGCTTACCTATTAACCTTCATAAATAATCCGCTTGCTCCAGAAAATTGGATACAATTTTGTGGAAGTTAAGAAATTTCTTAACGGATAACCTGACGTCAACTGACGTTTTACTGCGTTTTTAGCATTAGAGACTCCGGAAATCGCCGCATCGTTATTACATGCAAGCATGATAACGTAATTCAAAACCTCGTTCGGAAAAAGTTATTTCTCTTCTTATTGCGATTTTTGGTTATTCAAGATAATACATGGATACATTAAAAATAAGCAAAAATCGTATCACAAAAAAAAAGTATAATTTCACTGGGAAACTATATGTTTGAAAATAAAAAAGAAGTTGGTCAACGATTTCGCAGTCACGGCAAGTCTGGGAATCGCAGAACCAAAAGTGGGAAACCATACAATTAAGATTAGTTTAATTTTTCTTTCATAATTGATAAAAAAACACCTAAAGCACAAAAAATTGGTCTTTTATCTGTCAGATATTCACAAACGACCTACTTACGGCAGTCGTTTGTGGATACAAACTGAAAAATAAATGGAAAAACTTCATTTCTCACTGTACTTTTCAAAACCATGATTTTTGATTATTTCATTGTCAAGCACTAATATAATTATAATTTAGCAGATTGTAGTACAAAAATATCTTGTACATGTGAGTAATAAATATAAAAAAACCTCATCGTTTCATTTTTCGTGTATGAACCTTTAATAAAACTATAATTAATTGGAAGCAGCGACAAGAACGATAGGAAAAGGTTGGCGAGGCAGTAGACTTAAAAGGAATAGATATTAAAAGTAAATCGGATATCCATAAGGCAAGTAGCATTGTTATTAGCAGAATAGATTGCCCTTTGGCACAATGACTTAAGGTCTGTATTGCCGAGGAGAATCCAGAACTTTTTTCACTTTTTCTGTAGGACTTTTGTTTTTTTTTATGATGAAGGATAAATAATCAAATCCATATGCACCATAGGATATCGTAAAGCTGTGTGCGTAGAGGGGGCAGAAACAATGTTTAAACTAACTTTTTTGCATTGTTAAAAATATTTTTTTTTATTCATGATACTTCCAGGTATGTTATTTTTCACTCACCAACTTTGAATTGTTTGCCACAATTGTTAAATAAATTTTTAAATTATAAACAATATAATTGTTTAAGTAATTAATTTAAAAATAAAAGCACCTGGAGATATAGAAAAAAAGCATGCAAAACTATCTTCACTTTTTCTTTAGGACTTTTAGTTCTTTTCATAATGAAGGATATATGTTAATTAACAACGTAATTGATTAAAAAATGACTTTTTAAAAAAAGTGAAAAAAAATTACTTAGAGAAATGGCTCAGACGATTCCGCTGGTGTTTTTACTTTTTGGCTACGTGTAATAGTTTCTTTTTATTCAAGGTCGAATTTTCAAATCTATATGCATAGCTAACTTCTGGGTCGTGATCTTTTAGGGAGTAACCTTGGGCTTACAGTCTATTACAGAAAGACTATTAATTTGCAACTTTTTTCAGAAAAATGTTACTAATCAATGGCTAGCTTATGAACAGTGCATACATTAATGGCCGCTTGTTCCTGCTAAAATTAAAACAGCGTAAAAGTGATGAGATAAAATAAATTTCATAGTGTTATGGAAATAAAAAAGCAAAATTCATAAAAATTTGACTCGAACATTCGCTCCATAGTGGAATCTGATTTCTAGTCAGACACCACAGGAGATCTGATTTTTAGTCAGACGCCTTAGCCACTCGGCTACAGCTGCGGATATTATTTCGGATGTGATTGTTGCACACAATCTTCTCCTGCAATACAAATTAAGAAAAAATTTCTCATACCGCTGTGAAAAAAAGCGAAAATCCAAAAATTTTCAGATTAGGTTCCTGAATTCTGAACTCTGAAAAGTTTTGAAAATACATCATATCATGGATCAGAAAATGTGATTATTTAACAATCATATTGTTTATAATTTT
The DNA here is from genome assembly GCF_010883055.1 of Belonocnema kinseyi. Lineage (NCBI taxonomy): Eukaryota > Metazoa > Arthropoda > Insecta > Hymenoptera > Cynipidae > Belonocnema > Belonocnema kinseyi. Next base: position 77,221,900 of record NC_046657.1, on the reverse strand, counting down.
AAAAAATTTATTTAACAACTGTGGTAAACAATTCAGAGTTGTTGAGTGAAAAATAACATACCTTGAAGTATCATGAATGAAAAAAATGATAAACAATGCAAAAAAGTCAGTTGAAACTTTTTTTTCGCCACCTCTACGCACACAGTTTTACGATATTCCATGGTACATATGGATATTATTATTTATCCTCATTATAAAAAAAACCAAAAGTCCTAAAGAAAAAACGAAAATAGTTCTGGATTGTTCTCGGCAATATCTCCAGGCTTTTTAAAAAAAATTAATTATTTAAACAATTATATTGTTTACAATTTTTTGAAATTTATTTAACAATTTTGGTAAACAATTGCGGTAACAATTGCGGTAAACAATAAATGTTACTTGTAATGAAAAGATTAACATTAGAATAAGTTATCTCAAATTTTACGTTATGTAATGACACTGACCAGCTATCCTTACGGTATTTTCAGCGGCATACTTCAAAATGCAACAGTTGATTTTTTAGAATATTTTTCTGTAATTATTTAAAACTCTGAATTTTTTAGAAATCTTTATTGCTAAAAATTTCTGGGTTCGAAATTGTAGAGAATTCTTTTTTTTTTTTTTGTGTAACTGTTCATTTTTGTAGTAAATTTGTTTATGTCCGTGTAGGAATCCAATCAGGGATCCGGCCAGGTCCCAGCCGGATAGCCCCGATTTAAGACGGGAGCTGGTCGGGGAATCCGGCCGGGATTCAGCAAAAAACGTCACGGTAAACTGGGCGGATCCCAGCTTCAATACCCGCCGAGATCCGGTCGGGTAATCCGGCCAAAAAGCGGTTAAGAAATGTTGCTCCAGGCGAGAAATTGGTAACTTGTTTTGTCTTTTAAGGCTCACCGTATAGATTATGGTGAACTTTAAAAGTCAAATCAAGTGAACCAATTCTGGCAAGAAAATTGGAGTAGAATTGTATTCCCTGCTGAAAGAATCTCATACAATTTTGGAAGCCACGTGGTGATTTAAGGTTAGGAAGGAAGAAAGTAAAAACTGTATACACAAGACTATATTTTAATTTCAAATAATAATTATTCGCGCACTAAGTGGGGGATTCAAACTAATGACTGAAATAAGGTTGATATTAACTACGAGTCTTGATTTTATTTGCGAACTTCGAAGAGACGATGCGACGTGAGTGCAAGGAGCATTCTCGTTCCAGGTGCGAAACTAAAAATTACTGAGTGTCTATGCAGACGACAGACACAGCAGGCGCTATATATGGCGGTAAATTTGAAATTGTACAGGCTTAACATTGTCTGAATATGGAGAAGTTTATAAAAATTGTTTCATTTCTGTTGTCGCACATAGCAGAATCGATAACAGTTTAATTAAAAATGTTAAATTATTCGAAAAAATTTAATGTTTTTTTTAAAAAGAATTGTAAAAAGCTCATTTTTGTTTCACTGATCTAATGAATCTTTAAATTATAATTTTCAAATAATAATTCATCTAGCATCCATAATTACGTCTTTGATAATATCACGGCTCTTAAAAAATGTGTAATTTCTACAAAAACATTAAACTGACCAGTGCCCAGTCGGCTCCCGACCATGGGATATAACCAGGTTTGGCCCGGCCAGTAGCCGGCCGGCCCCAGACTACGTGATTCGAGAAAATGTAGCCCGACCGGCTCCCGCCCGGTTCCTGTCCATGAAACCCAGCCAGAGGTAGCCCGGCCAGGATCCGACCAGAAACCTTGTCGTATTAGGGCCAACAGGGGAAATTTCTACATGGGTGTCAAAGAAATTCTGGAAAATAAATATTCTACAAAGTGGTTTACTTAACGAATAAAAAGAATACATTATTTAATTAAATATGAAATAGCTGAATTTTCATTTTTAAAAGATTACTTTTCAAAAATAAAATGGAAACGATTTTTCAAGAAAATACATGATTTCTTACCCAAATCCTACTAATAACACGAAATTTTAATATATAATTATAATTAGAGGGTGATTTTTAAGTTCAATATATTCAATTTAAATTATATTTCTTATTAAAATTTGAATAATTATTGGTATCATTTTTCGTGCGGAATTTTTTATCGGTATCTATACGATAATTTAATAATATTACTTGGACAAAATTTATACCTAAGATTTTAAATTAGATATTATATGTATATTTACCAAATGGTTTATAATTTCTGATATTGAATTCTCTCATGTTTACAGTTAAAACATTCTAATAGTTTAACATGTGTAACATATTCAAAATTTATTCCAATTTTCATATACATTATTATTTCATGCTTTTAATTTATCTTTAAGAAGAATTGAATTCTGAAATCGTTTTGAAAATGAAAAGGAAAATTGCAAATGACTCTTATTGATTCGAAGTGTTTCTGGTCATTAAGAAATGAAAAGAAACATGTATATATATACATTTGCTTTCTTCTATGAATCTTTTAGAAATTCAAATCTGTTACAATGTTTTAAGTTTAGCATGAGTGGAGTCTTTAATTCATTATTTTATTGTATCATTTAATATTACTTGTCATTATGTAATCAAAAATTATTATTTAATAAAAATATAATACAAAATAACCATTATATCAAAATTAATATCGTAGGTGAAAACCTTTTTCAAATGAATATTAATAATTTATCGCATCAATATCAATATTGCGGTTGTTTCGGCATATTGATTATTAAATGTATTTGATGGAAACTTTGAGTGAATAAAAAATGTCTTCAAACAATAAATATTGATATAATTCCGTAGGAAATACTTAAAGGAATTAAACGAATACCTCCTAATGTAGGATATATTAAATTTGATTATCATGCTCTAATTAAAAGTATATAAACTCCAAATGTTTAAAGACATAATACATTTATTATAAATATGTATTTTTAATGTTAATATTATTCTTAAAACTGAAGATAACAATCAAATTTTTTTAGTTATTACAAGAATATTTTATAGTTGAGTAAGTCCTAAAAATCAATGCTAAATTAAATAATTAAATTTAAAATTTAATGTGCAATTAAAAAATTATTAAGTAATAGATAAAATTGTATGCTTTCAAAGAATTGGCAGCTGAAATTAATCATTTTAACAACCTAATAGTGAAAATACTGATCAAAATAGTAAATAGTAATAAAATAGTAAATAGTAATGCCATCTCTATAGAATGATTCATCAAGCTCCTCAAAATACCCATTTACAGCTTCGATTACTTCTTCATTGTCCGCAAATCTCTTACCGCCAAGCC
>NC_046657.1:77206265-77218550 GCF_010883055.1 Belonocnema kinseyi | reverse complement strand
AACATGGCGATCGGGCTGAAACTATAGCTACGAGCTATCTAAGGATGGTACTATAGAACGCCACCTCAAGGTAGGCCTAGTGGCGCCATCTCTTGGTCAGGCTGGAAACTTATCAATCCACCCTCGTACATCATATAAGTTAAAGGTTCATCTCTTTTCATTTAGAATTTCTTAACTAGAAAATTCATTTTTTGTTAAAAAGTTAACTTTGTAAGTGTAACATTCTACTATTTATTTGGATAAAAATTAATGCATTCTGCTTAAAATTCGTTAAAATTTTCTTCATGAAAACAAATCTTTTTTAAGTTTGAAAATCAACTATTTCATCTTTGATTAGAAAATGTATTCTTTTTAGTTCCCAATTTAAATATTTTGTAGAAAATTCATATATGTCGTTCAGAATTCGCCTATTTTCAAGAAAATTATTATTTTGATTGAAATTCCAAACTTAAATTTCCCAGAAAGAAATTTACTACCAAATGGAACATTTGGATTAAGAACAGACGAATTTTTTACAAACTTAAATAACTGTAGAATTTTTGACAGTCAATTTCTCTGAAAAATGCAACTTTATCTACTTACAAATTTTGTACAAAACCAATTGTTGTATTTTCAACTATGCTGCGGAAAATTCCATACTGCTAGCTAGCAAGTGTCAAAACATAAACTAAAATCTGCGCCAACTTATTTTAATTTTAATATTTTGATTGCAAGTGACGTGCCGTTGGAATCGCCAAAAAACGTAGATCCCGAATATAATATTATTAAATTGCTGATCTGATAACAAAAAAGTTTCATGTTTCGCATTTTCTTCATTATTTAGACAAAAGGGCGTCCCGCTGTCAAGGCTGGATACAGCACTCCTGTTTACTCAGCGACGTGAGGGTAAGTCTAGTGAAGAGGCTTAGTGGAGCATTTAGGTGGCAATTAAATGAATACTTTCCCATCTAACTATCTTTATTATTTAAACGGCGAAAGTAGTCCCTTACGATTGATAAATTTTCTATCCATGATTATGATTAATCGGTGGAAAAACCACGGGTCATAATATAATCATGTTGTCCCCTGCAAAGTAATCCCCCTCAGATATAATACACTTCTGCCAACGCTTTTTCCAATCATCGAAGCACTTCTGATAATCAGGTGAATATGGAGGCTGAGGCATGACTATGGTGCTTTTTTGGTCAGAAAATCTTACACAAGCAACGATAAATGAGCAGGTACATTATCGTGATACAAAAGCCACAAATTGTTTTTCCAAAGTTCCGGACGTTTTTTGTGTATCGCCTCTCGCAAACGGCGCATAACTTGAAGGTAATACTCCTTATTGACTATACGACCTTGTGGTAAGAATTCCTGATGCACTGCGCCACGGTAATCAAAGAAGACAGTGAGCAAAACCTTCACATTGGACCGAAATTGACGTCTTGGAGACTCAGGATGCGTCCTTCTTGGAACAGCTTGTACCACTTATACACATTTTTCTTACTCAGAGTAGACTCACCGTATGCAACTGTCAACTTTTTAAGAGTTTTAGAGCACTGGATTCCATTTTTCATACAAAATTTAATGCAAACTCTTTGCTCCATTTTTTTCGAAAGAAGAAAATCGCCGAGCACACCAAACCCTTCTAACCTTTTACGCCTCTGCCAGAAAAACAACACGAGCTATATAGTCAAAACTGTGAACAAATCATCGTGACGTAGTGTACTAACACAACAAAACAAAAAATTTAAAACTTGAATGTACGTAGCCCGCGAAAATTGAAAATACACCTTGCTTTTTGAACACACCTCGGATCTTATATCACAAAAGATCTACTTCTGAAGATTATAATTTTGTTTAAGTTTGGTTAGGGGGAATTTTTCATCTGATCATAAAATTAAATTTTCGTTCAAGTAGGGTATTAGGGAATTTTTCATTTCTCCAGAAAATGCTCATGTTTTACAATAAAAACATTGAATAGGTCTTAAGAATTTGAAAGTTCATATCTAGGGCGAGACAGTCATAAATTCGTTAAACAAATTTTTGTTGTAAATAAGTTGTATGTAGAGGTGGTGCAAGCCTCATGGAGTTTTACACGTACTTCCAATAACTAAACAAGCAGTTTTTTAATCATTTGACTCTGATTCGTAAAATTTGGGAAATTCTCTGTAATATTCATTATTTTTTCGATAATAAAAGTTGAAGATAAGTCAAACATTTGGGAAGAAACAGCACCCATCTAGCACTTATCTGCAATGGGCACTAAAAGTCTTCTTACCCTACTTTATTGCTGACTGATTAAGTTTTCTCAATTTTAATTATGACAGAGCTCAAAATTAAGCCAATTCATCTATTTTATAAGTAGATATTGCAAAAATGGGATAAATTTATATGTTTTCTATAATGTATAATAACTTTCAAGATAATCAACATTTTTCAATGTTCGTGGGCTCATTTTAAAGCAATTTTTTCACCGTATCACAGCAGCTAATAGTATAATTTTTTAAAAATTTCTTACGAAATTGCAAGAAGTTGAATAAGTAATGAAATATTTGTGAAAATTGCAAATATTTTTTTTTTCGTAACAAAAATATTTTTGTGGAATAGATGAAACATATAATCATGACATTTTTATTTTATTTTAAAAATGTATAAAATTGTTTATGTTTTGTTCAGAATTGCATAGGCTGCTGTAAGACGGTCAAAAGATGGCTGTAAACAATATAAATATGTTTAAACTATCATGTTTCTTAACTTTGATTTATTATCACCTCACTCAGTAAAAATTGGATAAAATGTTGTCAATTTTAGAAATTTGTATTTCAAAAGCCCTAAATACGCGAAAGCCCCATTTTTCACGCATGCGGTTCTTTGAAAAGTCTACAACAAAACAGAGTATGTCTTCAGGTATGTCCTTTGCACGTATGAAGGACTAAAATGCGCAATATATCACTTTCTTCATTCACCACTTAGTAATTTATAGTTAGAATATCCAAAATCTGCAAATTATAACGATTCCAATGATATACTATTTTACTTACTGTAAAAGCTTACAGTGTACAGTTTAAACTTTAACGCTGTAAAATGTTCATAATTTCAAGTATTATTTGAAATTTGACATTTTAACTATTTTTGTAATATCTTCTCGAGAAATTGACGCATTGAAATCAAGTGCTCACGTTACCCAGTGTTCCAATAGTTTAAAACCTTTCTAAGAGAAAAAAGATTAAACTGAATTCTGTAGTAATTGTTGATGCAAGTTGTTGGCTTTAGGGTCACGTGATTTGAAACGAATTAAGTTGTTTCAGACGTTTTGGCACACAATGTTGGCCCTCTTCAACGAGTTTAATTAAATCTGTGAAAAGTACGTACATAATATCTGGTAGGTACGCAGTTTTACCATTGGAAGCGATATCCTTTAGTTATTATATCAATTTTAAAATTATAAAAATTTCCTAATTCTAAATGTAAATTTAATTTGTGTTGCTAAATCTTTTGCAGTGTTTATAAAACATTATATTATTTTGACGAAGTACAATTAATGAAAAAACAACAAGGTAGTAGAACAATGTTTTAAAATTTTTTTTTTCAATTTTTCACGAATTTTTTAACAAAATTAAAAAAAAAATTTTTAAACCTATCTGAAACATTGCAATAAAAACAATTTTAAATAATTTCTTCAGTGACGTATATTTGATGAAATAAAATGTTCTGTTAAAAATCAAATTCCATTATAAATTGTAAAACTGTTGTAGTTGGTATTAAGTTTTCAGATATTCTCCAAACTACATGTTATCTTACAAACATTGTATTGTGACACAATTTGGTAAAAAATATATTTTTTTAAATATAAAAATTCCCATGTTGAAAATACCCAGGCAAGTTATAAAATTTATATGTTTTTATAACTTGCTTGCGTGAATTGTTAAAAAATTGGTGAAAAATTAAAAAAAATAATAATAATTTAAAAAGAAGATTTTACTACATTGTTGTTTTTTTCATCATTTGTACTTCGTCAAAATAAGGGCACAATTCTGAAATAAGGGAGCGAATATTTAAATGTCTTTTCGTAAATCTTCTTTATGGTATATTAAACATATATTTAGCATTGTATATAAGGGCATGTAACGTGTAAATTCGCAGACCTGAGTGCTTATGGACCTCAAGGGTGATCTAATTTGCTTACAGAATACCGAAAAAAAGTGTCGGAAAAAATATTCGCGGGACGAGTCCAGTTACGCGTATTGCTATCAAACGGCCTTGGACAACTTTCGCGAGTACTTTGACGTAAAAAAGCATTGTTCTGGCCGAGAAAGGAACGTCGCAAGTGGCTCTCTCCAAACCCCTTTGACCGTCTCGTCCACTAGCGAAATTCTCAGAAGGACTGCTCCCGGGTAGACTGGTCGCGCGATCCCAGTGTAGTAAGGTATCATACACAGATCAGCATATTCTATAAAATGATTTAGGGGATCAAAAACAAGGATTGTATATAAAAAATTATTAATAGCTTCATTATTATACAAACGTTCTTTTTAACTGCGTACCCATTTTCCATTGAATTTCAAAAGCGAATTCTAAACCTAAAAAAAAGCCGTAAGGATAAGTAAAAAATTTTGGAAAGTAGAAAAATTATATAAGTTTAAATATATATACGTTAATAATAACAAGTAATCGACCATTGTTGGAGTTTTATACTGTACCCGTAAGGTGCTAGTATTCACCCTGTCCTTGGTATAACTGTGTAAATAAGGGTTGACCATTGCTTGTATTTTGAATATAGCTTTGAATTTAGAAAATGATGGTTGGTCATTGTTATCGATTTGTACTGGGCCTGTAAATTTTGTCAGTATTGGACCGACAATTAGCGTAGCTACCTTAGATACGGGATAGCCATCATGCGTTTGGCCAGAGTTCTGCCGGTATTGAACCAACACTTGCCACGACTGCGGAAGATTATGATTGGCCATTGCTTGCTTCGTGAGCATGGCCCTCATTGCGCCAGTACGCAGCCGATGCTTGGCTCAATATTCGGAAACGATGGCCTGATGGCCTGAGATACGGGTTGGTCATCATGCATTAGGCCAGAATTCTGTCCGCATTTAAACGACGCTCGTAACTGCGGTAGATACGGGTTGGACACCATGCATTAGGCCAGAGTTCTACAAGAATAGGGCCGGCACATGTATGCCAGTGCTGGTTTTCCAGGACTGGTGTTGTACTCTGACTGGATTCCATCCAGTACTATGCCCGTACTGGCCAGCCAGCTGTGGCTAGCCTTTGCAGGCGCAGTACTGCGCTCGTTGCAATTAAGGGACCCAGTAATATGTTGCTCAAAGGCCAAATACCGGAATTTTCTCTGAGAAAATGATTCGCCAGAAATTAGCAGGTGGCGAACAGGGAGTCGTCGGTGGCTACACGGACTCGTTGTCCAGTGCGGAGCGGTTCGAGCTCTAAAGAGAGGCGAACTCGAAGGAGCTTGAGGGCATATCCTCAAATCAAGTAGCCCAAATTCGAGACCTTCTTCTGCAGAGGAAGGGCTTCTGGTCCTTTGACTCTCAGAAGGATTCAATTACCCAATAAGGACATGATCCTAGCAAATGGTCAGGCAAGATCATCTTCAATGAGAGAAGTGAACAGGAGGTCGTGAACAACTCCTAGTTGTGCAAATTTCCTCAGTCCCAGACCAGGCCGCTTACGGTCCTCAGCAACAGGCCTTTTTACTACCTTCGTAAGGTCAACTTAATAGTTGCGAGTCAGGGTGTGGAAGAGCCTGCTGAGACAAAAAAAAGATCAGAGTCAGAGAAAAATGACTGATTCCGGCTTAACTTTTACCCACATCAAATTGCATCACAGAAAAACGCCTCTGCGGTCCTGCAGAGGGGCACAGTGTTGCCAGATTGGTCGAACACCATTACCGCACGAGGATCTGTAAATTTACCGTACAATTACCGTACTTGCATAAAGAAATTTATCGTACTGATAATCGCAAGTAATCAAGGAATATCGCACACAATAGTCGTATCCACAGATAGACAGTTGTCGAAAGTCGCGCGTTTTTAAAAACAAGATTTGAAATTTTATCATTGTAATTATACAAGAAGACATAAGGAAAGTCATTTTGCTATATAAAATGCCGTAAGTTAGGATTTTTAGTGAAATTAGGCAGGGGGTTCAAATGAATTATGAAAGCGAACTTAAAAATAATTTTTGAAGACCTTCAAAATGTAATTAACTGCTTTGTTGTAAATTTCACTTGACGAGTTTACAAGCCACCTTTTTTCTAAGGCTTTTTCTTTTAGGCTTTTTCTAAGGCTTTTCTTTTTTCTATTTAAAGTATTTTAATAAAATGCATCTTTTGTAGTGAAAAATTAAACTGTTTTAATTAAAATTTGTCAACTTATAACAAAAATTCATCAGTTCAGTTAGAAAATTTACGTTTGTTAAAATTCAAGTTATCTTTTAAAAATTGCCATAATGTGATTGAAAATGCAACTGTTATTTTATTTTAAGACATTGACTAAGTCTATTTTTTTTAAACATGAATACATCAAACTGAAGCCGTTCAAGAGCAAACGTGCCCTCCACTAAACCACAAATTCCGGTTGGAAATAGTTCATTGTACTTGTCAGCGTCCTCCTGATGGTCCCGCTCCATGACTTTGGTATGCTTTTTTATATTCTCTGCGATAGTATTGCTTGACTGAATTAACGTCAAGATCCGTTACGATTAGAAGTACTTTTCGAACAGGTATTGGGTGCAATGTATCGAAGTATCTCTCTTTTCTTAAAGTTTCTGCGTAATCCTTTGTTTTATGGTCTGCTGCTTCTCTTGCTGCTACATGTGCTTCTGGGTTCTCTTGATGGTAAAGTTTATATAACTCAGCATGAACCTCATCCTGCGCTTGAGTAAGTTTCACACTACGGCTTACACCCAAATTACGTAACTCCATATAGGGCAAAGTATACCACTGATTATTTTTTGTGTCAAATACCGCATATAGATTCATTTCATTAAACATACGACCTAGTGATTCAATATTATCGAACGCTGTCCAGCCAAAGATGAGATGACCTCTTTTTAAATAGACTGGGCCTGCTTCAAGTATCTTCCGACCATTGAGAATTTGGAAGTAGGCATATGATGGATCTTTTTCAAAGTCTTGTTGGAATATTAAATGTATAGGAGGAAAAATGAGATCGGTGGATTCAGGAAACAATTTCACTAACCTGGTAGGTATGGGACGAGCAGATGGTGAACTTACTAATTCTGTAAGAAAAGATAGAAATAGGTTAATTTAAATATTTTTAACAAATATATACTCCAAGTAAAAAAAAACAAATTCGGGAGCATCACGGCGACATAACATGTTTATATATCTCGAATTCTGCTTTCTGATTTATTAAAAGGAACTGAGCTAGCGCGAATTGAGTGCGTGTCAGCTCGCTCTGATTCGTGGTCACGGTAATTTCGAAAAAATAAAAATTAAACTTTAATGTATTCAAATAAATTATGTCCTCTAAAAATTTTTTACTGAAATCGGACGAATAGCATATTTGATTACAACACTTGAACTGCAAAGTTGCTAACACCAAATATACGAGCGCTCCACAGATACGAGCTTCCCGAACAAAAAAAAAAACGAGCGGAATTTTATCCCTCTACCCCCACTGTAATTGAAAGTGAGGCGCGCGCCAGTGCGCGCTGCCTTACATGCGACTGGCGCGTGCGCGTAAGAGGCCTGTGTGCGTTCTTACACATTACCCGCGAAACCTAAACATCAACATAGAAACCTAGTTTCTATTAAATGGGATATGAATCATAGCGTATTCTACTAAGTAAAGATTTCTTATAAATATTCCGTAAACAGTGGAAAATCCTATCTGAAAAAATAAATAGGAAAACGCTTGGAAACTATTTGGCTAACATAAAGTAAATCTATCACTTTTCTTACGATCAGTGAGAAACTCTACTATTTTTGGTAAAGCGCCAGGAGCGAGAACAGATCACTTAAGCTTTAAAGAACTTTGAAGCTTTAAGCCCCGAAGGTAGGTGTAACAGGAATTGCGTAGGGTTCTTGGGATCTGCTGTTGTCTCTCAGACGAGCACTCAGGCGTGAATAAACAAAAGCGGGGTGAGCTATAATTAGTTACTTCCCACCCACCGTCAGCCCTAAAAACGGCGCTACAGAAGAGTCTCACTGTACTTGTATGGCTGGCTGTAGAAATATGTACGTTATCTGATTTATTTCACTTATTTTTTGTGAAGATTTATGAATGAGTCTTACCATGTTTTATTGTACTAGAAGAAGGGCTGGATTGCCGGGTCCTCTTAGGTGCTCTGCTGGAACTGGCACTGGAATCGCCATACTGTGTACTTAATTCTGCAACAAGAAATAGGTTTATTTCTGTAATTTAAAACTGCCGAATATAATAACATCAATTAAGTTCTCTGTTGTTATTATATATACAGTTACACCTGGATTTAATGGCAATTTTGAGGCTGACCGTCACATTAAATGCAGAGTCTCGAAACTATTTTATCTTTCCTATTTTCTCTCTTGTTTTTCTCTCTGTTTTGTGACACCTGGGTAAGCATCCCCCATCCCCCCGCAGTTCATCTCACTGATCCCCATCACGCAGTCAATTCTCGGAAACCCTAAATCCAGATTCGAATGTATCTTCAAAGATTGAGGAATATTGATCTTGACTGTAGACCTTCCATATCCTTAAAGGTCACATTATTAAACAAACATTAGACTGGTATAAGTTTTAAAATTATTTTACATACTTTTGTTAAAAATATTTTATGAAATAAATAATAGTTATTCTAAAAAGTATGGATACACCTGTAAGTCACTTTCAGTCAATCTTTTAGGAGAGCCGAATAAATTGTAAATTGTTTTTTACAATTCAGAAACACGTGGTTAATAGTAGGATAAGGGTTATAATTAAGTAGTGACCTTTGCCCTTAGCCAAACATTTCCCTCAAATTTAAAGGATACTTTAACCAATGAATTCATGTACCTAAAATTTTTATAAATAATTTTTTTTAATATTACAGAAAAATAGTTGAATTAACTAAAAATATGAATTTTCAATACAAAAAAAATTATTTGAAAAAAATTGCTACCAGAATAATTGTAAAACGAAGTGGTTGAATCTTCAAGTAAAGGAACTTTATTTGTAACAAATCAGTTGCAGTGTAATACAGAAATACAAAAGTCCTATTAAAGCAGAGGAATTTTGAAATCAAAAAGGTAAACCTTCAGCAACAATATTAGCTGAATTTTTAAACAAAATTTTGCATTTCAATTCGAGTAATATGGAATTTTTACTGGAATCGATACATTTTTAAACTAAAAAAAGAATATTTCATTAAAATAGTTGAATTTTTATTTAAAAAAGATAATATATTTAACAGACAAAAAAACGAATTCATAAAAAAAAATTTTTTAACAGTTAAATTTTCTACCAAACAGATGAATTTCCAGCAGAAAAAATTAAATATCTATAAAAATGATTCAACAAATTTTGAATGTTTAAATTTTTAGTTAATAAAATTAATTTCTAAAAAAAATTAATTTTCAAGTACATAAATAGATATTCTACTACGAACATTAATATTTTATCAAAATAGAATCATTTATAAAAGAATAGATGAACTTTCTGAGCAAATATTTTAATTTTTAATGAAATTTGCAATCTAATAGTTGAATGTTCAACACAAATTTTAGTTAAATTTTTAGTTAAAAAATTGATGTTCAATAAGAAAACTTATTTTTAACGAAAACAATAAATTTTCAACAATCAAGGTTAAGTTTCTAACAGAAATTAATCATTTTTTAAATTAATCAATTTAAAATGTCTACGAAAATTGATGATTTTTGAAATTAAGGAACCAAATATTTTATAAATAAGTGAAGTTTGCATTCACAAAACATTTTAGCTGACTTGTCTGTTTTAAAATTTCATTTTAATCAAAAAGTAAATTTTCTACAAAATAATTGAATTTTCAATCAAATAGGATAGAATTTTAAACAAATTGTTTAATTTTAAAATAAACAATAAAATTGATAAATAAAAATATCATTTTTCGGAGCAAACAAAAGCAAAAAGAAAAAAATCAACAAAAGGAAATTAAATTACTAACCACGATATAATATCAGGGTTACCGCAAATCGTAATTTATAAATTTCTTTAATTATTGCCTAACAAATTTTTTATTTTCTCTGACAATTCAAATTCAAAGATCTTTCATTCGAATTCTTGATACTAATCTCAGTAATAACAAAATTTAAATGATACGATTTTCAAATGATTGCATACTGAATCTTTAAAGAAATACAGCTGAAATTCTCAGAGATAGCAAACTATATTTAGAGCTCGAAACGAGCTCACAAAAATCATGGTCATATTATTTTTCTATTTTTCGAAAAGTGGAAATTAGTTTTTCAGTATGAGAAAGATGTTTCTAGTTGCAAATCATAAAAAATGGAAAGTCTGCTATTATTGGCTGCCCTAGAATTTTTCTGAATTAACTGGTAGAATTTTAGTAGCAATTAATAAAATTTCCATCATTTATATTCAAAAGAAAAACATTTTTCTGAAAAAAGATATCCATTCGTTTTGCTGTGAATCTAGCCCAGCTCTTCGGATTACCGGTCAAGTGTTCTTACCACTAAGCTACTAGAGAGATCGATAGAGGAACCTTTTTTTTAAGAAATACAAGATGTGTTTAGTAAATTATCGACCTGTCTAGTAGCTTAGTGCTAAAAGAACTCGACCAGCAATCGGAAGACCTGAGTTCGATTCCTTGCAATGCAGAAAGAGACGGTCTTTCGGCAGAAAAATATTTTAATTTTTAACAATTAATTCATAGCTTCATTACTGAAGTTAATTATTGAAAACATCGACTATATAAATATTTCGTAATCAAGCTTCTGTTTAAAACAAACTTAAAATTATAGGACATTATGTTATTATTAATTATTATATATTTACCAATAGAATGAAGGTAAATGTATAAACCGAGGAATAAATTTCTAGCGACCAACTTCATTTTTTACTGCAGTAGATTCGACAAACTTTAACTTCGTAAATAATGAATTCTCTACGAGATGTTTCCAGATAGGTACTAACAAGCTGGCTTTACACCACGTAAACAGTTTTTGTTTTTTGACGATATCTCACGCAAGTTTCTAATTTAAAACCTAGTTATTGTGAAACAGATTTTCATACAGATTTCATGTTGTATTTCGTCTAATATATATATATATATAAGTCTGAAAACAATTTACATCATACAAAGAAGTATAGCGACACATATGCTCACAGTTTAAACAAGGATCTAAGCAAAACAGATCTTTATTTGTCCAACGTTATCTTTGCCAAGAATTCCATGAATGTATGTGTTCGTATGATAAATTACTTTGACTGGAGGTTGTCCACAATGTTAATATTTTGAATTTATTTAAATAATACGCTCGTTATGCAAAGTTGCTTGGGCCCAAGTCACTGAACAATCTTTCTAGCTAACATCCTAGCCAAATAGCTTCACAAAGTTACCGTGTAAAGTTCTGCATGCAGACCCATCAGTATCCAAAATTATTCGTCTCAGGCGTCTCGCACTCGATTGATAATGTTTATCAGGCATCCTTTGCGTCTTTCTTTTCATCCAAAAATTGCTTCGGTCCACTCTATCAAACGCTTTTTATAAGTCAAAAACTGCTAAGAAAAATTTCTTGTTCATCCTGAAAATTTTTTCTGTTATTCGCCGCAAATTAGATATCTGATACGCGCCAGAGTCTCCTCGCAGAAATTGAGGCTGTACCACCCAGATTTTTTTTCTGTGATCAGTTGTTTAAACTAGGTGTCTCTCTTAAATTTCATACTCACCGGCTTTTGGAGACGCTAATTACTTGTTGCTGTGTTGCTTGCTATTGCATGAAGTACGCGGACGACATGCTGGTTCTCGTGCGCAGCCAACAGATGGGTGCGCTCTTCAGGGTGATACAGCAATACTGGGGATAAGGGATTCCTGGTGCAAGAACACAAGATCATTGTTATATCTGAGCAAGAAGGATACGATTATATTCACCAGACGGTAAAAGTGGTGAATGCCGAGTATACTCAAATTTGTAGGGAAAAAACTGGAAATCAAAAAAACGAACTACATATCTAGGAGTCATCCTAGATAAGAACAGTGCCGGATTAAGGCTGCTCGAGGCCCAGGGCTGTACAGTTTTGGGGCCCCCTGAGAAAATCTCTGATGATAAAAGACATACAATACAATAAATGGTGA
>NC_046657.1:77204783-77206165 GCF_010883055.1 Belonocnema kinseyi | reverse complement strand
TTCTGTATTTCCATTCTTAGTTTGTCTACCATAGTATGAAAACTTTCAATTTTAAATTTTTCCTCGCCATTCAAACTTGGAGAAGTTTCAACATTGCTATTTCGAAATTTTTTTCTTTTAATACGCTTATTCTCATCACTATAATGTTGACTAACAAAACATCCTAACTTCTTGGCATTTTTTTGAATTTCATCAAACTTATTTCGCATTTCATTAATAAATTCGGTTAACGATTGTAACATTTTGTCACCAGTAACCAAATCTAGCTCTACCGTCTGCAAAAACTTGCTGGTTTTATTAAAACGATCAAGAACTTCGTGCCAAAATTGAGTCATGAAAGCTATTTCTAGTTTCTCCATTTGATTTTTAAGGTTGCGTGCATCAAATATAGTATCGGCATTTTCATCGTCACTTTCAACAAAAACAGACAGAGCATCGTATATCTGTGAATAATTAAAAAATAAAGCCGAAGTTGCATCATCGCGGCAAGACCACCTAGTTTTAAACAAACTTTTCAGAGTCGAATCAGAATGGTTCAACAAAATCTCCCATCGATGCGGAGATGCCACAAAGAAAGCGTAAAGATTAGATATTATTCCAAAAAAAACGATAGTCTTTGACAAAAATGATGGGTTACCTCGGCCTTTGTTACCATATAAATCTATGTGTTTCTGTAGAAACGGATCAAACTTAGCAATAAGTTTTAAAATCCCTGAATAATTGCCATTATCATAAAATCAAAATTGTTCGTTTGTACCCCGAAATGCTAGGCCACGTTCACATAAAAACCGTACGACCTCCACCACACGCTTTAAAACTTCCGTCCAATACTCTGCTTCTGTTTCAATTTTTAATATTAATTCTTCATCGATACCAGGTGTTTTGTTCACTCGCGTATGCCAAACGACCATGCAGTTTTTATGTTCAGTACTATTTTCATGGCTACTAAGTTTCTCATGCGCATTTTTCCAATCTGAAAAACCATCCTTCACCAAAGTATTTGCCAAATTATTTGAAAATAATTTACATGCATAACAAAACACACTTCCTGTAGATTTTGAGTACATCAACCATTTACGCGCATGCGTTTCTTTATTAGCCAAAGTTCTTTCAAAAAGCCGATTATTGAAAGATCTAGTGAAATTCTCAGATCCCCACCGCCGAGAAGAAGCAGAGAAATTACTATCCTTTTTTTGGAAATATTCAGAACCTTTTTCCAAAATTTGTTGTTTGATGGAATCATCGAGATTTGGCCATAAAGCCGGATCTTGATTTATTTCATCTATGAATTTAAATACACAAATGTATAAATGAAACTTTTTATTGCTTAATTCCGTTAAGATTTATTGCTAAATTGATCATTTCTCAATAGAAATGAATAA
>NC_046657.1:77173381-77204683 GCF_010883055.1 Belonocnema kinseyi | reverse complement strand
CGAATTCGAAATTTGAAATTCGAATTTAAAATATTTAAATCGTGGGTTTAATTTTAAAACCAACTGAATAATTACGATATCTAGAAATTTTGTATTCGAAGAGCACTTAGAAGCTTTATTTTTTTCTTGATTGAAAAAAGGTGACCGAAAAGGTACAAAATTTGCATTAAAATTTGAACTGACGATCGGCACACCTCGATGATATTATATTTATACAATAAAATTCAATTGGGTAAATGTAATTTTATTTTAATATTTAATAGAAAAGATGTTCTTACATACTTAAACATAAAAAAGTTTAAAATTCAAAACTAAATTATATAAATACCTTGAAGTGTGTTTGAATCTTTTGAATACTGTGGTGTCAGTTCAAGACCTACATCTACAGTCTCATCGTTACTTTGTGCATTCGTTATTATCCCTGATTCGTCATTGTATAAATTTTCAAATCCTGTTACGCATTTTAATATCCTTTTATTTTTTGTTACTTATTAAATTATTTTCAAATAAATTTAATTAACAATCTAATATAAAATTTACACAGTTCGTTCAACAGCCATTTAGATAATAAAAAACTGACAAACGTAATGATCTCCGATGTATATCCTCGATAGCTTCTGTTATTAAATTTGTATTTTCCACTTCACCAGAATTTTCATTTCCTTCAGAACAGTGTCTTCTTGTTATCTTCTGTGCACACTAAAAGTTAAAGTAGTTTTTTCGAAATGTTAGTACACTTGTAACGACAGATAGGCTAAATCGAACCTCAGAATGTCCTTTATCCTAACTTGAGATAAATACGTTTGTAGCGTTTCGTATTTATATGTACATTAAATACGTATGCGAAATGTTGATTTTGTTATTTTTTATTTTCGGATTAACACGAAGCCTAGCCATCAAATTTCATGGTCCTAATTTTCGGACTCCCCGATTGACAAAGAAGCATAAAAACACAGACGAAGAAGAAGAAGAGACGATATTTTCTACATTACGTATTTTCTTTAGAGTGAAGGTTAATGTCGACTAGCATCTGAAATAATTTTTTTAAGGGTAATGTTCCTTGAGGAGGAAGAAAATCTTTTGATTTTTCTGGTAAGGCTCAGGCTTACAATCATTATCAACACCAGAAAAATCGGTGCTGCAAACCTGTTGCATTACAAATTACGTTGTAAATTTTAAAAGATAAATTCAAAATAAATCTCATGATCAAAGAATTGGTAAGCACCTTGGCCTTATTGCTTTTTTTATTGAAAATTCAACAGAGTGTGGTTCCCAAATTAAATTTTAAATATATAAAAACAGAATGAAAAACCTATCCATGGTACTTTCATCCACGAATTCTAACAATCTATAATGCGGGGGAACTAAGATAACAAAAAGAAAGAATTACGTGGATTCCAATAGCTTTAGAATGTTTGTCAAAGGAGCTTTGGGTGAGCGTGGAGGAGAGAGAACCAATCTCTGAAAAAGCTTAATTTTCAATTATCAGGAACCTAGCTATGATTAGGCAGAGAGGAGAAAGACAGTTTTATCATTATCCTCATAGCTTGACAAGCTACAATGCGTATGAATGAACATTGCAAAAAGACATGCCAATAGGGATTTAGATATCTTTCAAATTCATAGAATCTTAGGCGATTAAACTACTATGCACCCTGCTACTAAATATTTCCTCTAAAATCTAAATGACATTTTAATGACTTCCTAAAAAATCGTACATGCTGAACAGCACTTAAAAATTTTCTTCGCCAACCTATAACCGCGTTTATAAACGCTCTCTCTGTGATCTGCTTGCTGAATCAGCGTGCGGCGCTAAAATTTCCCCTCCGCTGAGGAGCAGTGGTAAGAATCCCTCCCGAAAGGATATAATTGAATTTTTAAGTTTTCCAAATGAGGTTATAAACGCGGTTCAATGGCTGTTACATTTTTGAACCCGTTTCAAATTTACGATTCAATATTTATTTCTTGAAAGAACGTGATATTACTTAACAAGCTGCAAATGCTTCACAAGTAAATAGTGCTTGTTTATTTAATCAAAAATCCAAAAACAAAGAAAAAGAAGAAGTCTTGTGTGCTACACAAAACTGCACGAAGATTTCCCGCAACTCTCAGTGACAAGAATCATTCTTGCCAAAAAACATCTCGTTTGCACGCATGAAATATAACTTTCTTACCTGTCTGAAATAATTTACAGAAATTGCATTTACACCTATCAAAATCTGGTGGAGGATGAATGTTACTTTTGCTTTCTATTCTGAATTCTTGTTGTTGGAAAATTAGTCGATTACAGAAATAAAATGGTTTGATTTTCATGATGACCAATCATGTTCTGAATAAAATAAATAAGAAAAAAGTTTATGCAGAAATATTCAAAAACTTAGGAATATTAAGGTTTACTTATAGTACCTAAAAGTTTTTCCTCTGGCAGACCAAAAAACGTCTTAAGCTTGTAATGTACTTCCAAAGTAGAAGAAATACCACACAGATTGAGATCGGTGTAAAAGGGATGGCTTTTGTTCTGACAGGGGTACGACAGTTTACTTCTGGACCAAACAAGAAAAATATGCACGATTTTATCTTAAAGTATCTGACTACTATCCGTCCAAAAATATAAGCACCGCGATTTTTGTGCAGATTTTTGTAAAAATCTCAGCAGAAAAAATGCTAAAATATGAGACAATATGCACGTTGCAGGTGAGGATTTTGCCAATACTGGTACTGAGTTTCAAAATTTCCAGATGATTAACGATTATTTCGTTGCCAGTGTAAAGTGAAAAAGTACCATAACCATATGATCATTTCCGAAGACTCAATTTTGAATACCTGAAAATCACTGGAAAATTTTTTTTTTAATTCTGGAATAATACATGGGTTTCTGTCATCCTTTGTGCACATTGACAAATTTAGAGCAGAAAATAATTATCTGTTAGTGAGATATTAGCAATAAAGTGGGAAGGTATTATCTAAGAAACTAAGAAACGTACGGAGATGATTCTTGAAGAAAATGACACCGTTTTGGCCTCTGACAATATTGTATGTATTGCCAATGAGCAAAAAGTAATTTGAAACAAGAAATATCAATTTTTAATCAAAAAGTTTTTTTTTAATCAAGTTGCTTCTATTTCCAATCAAGTTTTTTGTATTATAAATCAAAATTTCTATTTTGTTATAACTAATAACTGATATTGTCAAACAAAAAAATTAAATTTCTATTAAATTAATTAATCTTAATTTTGAACCAGAAATATCGATTTTTAATACAAGAGTTGAACTTTTTAATCAAGTTGCTCTCATTTTCAATCAAGTTTCTTGTAGTCAAAATCAAAATAAATATTTTGTTATAGGGGCCGTTAATACTTGATGCGTTTTAATTCTCCATTAAGTTAATTAATCCTAATTTTAAACCAGAAATGTCGATTTTTAATACAAGGGTTGTACTTCTTATTCAAGTTGCTTCTATTTCCAAACAAGTTTTTTGTATTCTAAATCAAAATAACTATTTTTTTATAACTAATAACTTATATTGTCAAACAAGAAAATCAATTTTTTATTAAATTAATTAATCTTAATTCTAAATCAGAAATAACGATTTTTATTACAAGAGTTGTACTGTTTAATCAAGTTGTTCCTATTCATATTCAAGTTCTTGTATTTCCAGTCAAAAGAACTGTTTAGTTATTGTTAATAACTCCTATTGTCAAATAATAAAATCAATGTTCTATTGAATTAAGCAATCTTAATTTTAAACCAGAAATATAGATTTTTAATAAAACAGTTGTACTTTTTATTCAAGTTGTTCCTATTTTCAACCAAGTTTTTTGTATTATAAATCAAAATAACTACTTTGTTCTAACTAATGGCTCATATTGTCAAACTTTAAAATTAATTTTCTATCAATATAATGATTCATAATTTGAAACCACAACTATCGATTCTTAATACAAGAGTTTTACGTTTTAATCAAGTGTTTTCTATTTTTAATTAATTTTTTTTGTATTCCAAACCAAAATAACTATTTTGTTATATATAATATCTGCTATTGTCAAATAATACAATTATTTTCTTACTCAATTAATGAATATTAATTTTAAACCAAAAACATCGATTTTGAATACAAGAGTTGTACTTTTTAACGAAGTTGTTTTTATTTGAAAACAAAAAATAATTAATTTCAAGCCCAAAGTATGAATTTGACACAAAAAATGGTGAATGTTATTGAGAAGGTGTATATAAAGAATTCTAATTCAAAAAGATGAATTTTCTGTGCTAGAGTTTAACTTTGAACCAATTGTTTTTATTTTCAAGCAACGAGAATTGAGTGTCCACTAAAATGATGAATCTTTAACTGCAATTACTGAATTTTAACCAAAAAATTAAATTTTTAATACAAGAGTTTAACTGTTAAATAAGGTTTTTTATTTTCAACCGAAAATGTGAATTTAATACTGAGAAGATGAAACTTTAAGCAAAATAGAAGAATTTTAAGACAGAAATATCAATTTCTGGTAAAGTATTCAGCGCTTTTTCTTTAAAATGGTGTTCCCCAGTAGCCTAGTCCATTGTCCCCTCTTTGCGGCTTGCTATTTACATTGCAATTGTCCTCGAAGTTCATCTTAAAATTCAATTTTGTGTTCAAATATCTGTTAACTTGTCAGGTTCATCTTCATCACTGCTGATCTCCGTATCATCCTCCCTGTTTATAATGAGAAGTTGAATTTCTCTCAAGTGGAATCCCTCTTTTTCGAAATATTGTTTCTCTATCTTTTCGACGTGTTTCGCACAATTGGGTCATAACATTGTTGGTACAGTTTCCATAGTTTCTACACGCAGTAGATGCCCATAATTAATTTTAAGTGTTGTGCTCCTCTTTGTTACAGCATTTTTAACGTAACCCCATACGAGATCGATGGGATTAAATTCGCAGTGCGCCACGGGTAACCATATAATTTCAATCTCATCTCCTCGCATGTCTTTCGCTATTTGGTCCAGCAAATACACTTTAGGAAATCAATAGAACTTGCTGTATGCCATCAATTCCTTTTTTCATTTTGTTTAATGAAGCAGCATTCCCGGGCAAAGGCACATTTTTGGAGATCGTTCACTCTACCACTTCCGATTTCAGCCATCGATCTATTGGATTTCGGAATACCGGATCTATCATAGTGTGATGCGGGGCTTGGTCATGGACAATCATGGAATTACTGGAAATCACAGTCAGTACCTGGCGAAACAATTCCGTGTAGTGCTGGTAATTCATTTCGTCATGGTGATCTTGGGGTCCCTTTTTTCCGACAAAGCACTTCATACAACCGTTCAGAAAACCCTCTTTGCTACCGATATGCAAAATTATCACTCTTTTCCGAGCACCGGATGGGACTGTAAAACCTCCACGATGATCATTCACTGTTTGTACTCCTAAACCATAATGATCAAACGTATCAGAGTTCTCTTTATTTCCTGTGATTTCCTCAACCCAACCGTACTTACACGTATGGTTAGCCCCGCACCACCTTCCATCGCTATAAAAAAAATTCCAGTCCAGCTGTCTGAAGTGTTTAACTTTTCGCAGATATTCCGATCGCTGAGCTGCAAATCTTGAGTTTTCCATTAACGCTGGTTTCGTGGAAAACGTTGTAAATTCAAACTTTAGATCGTCGATTATAGTGGCCAGTGTCGATCGACCAAAGACTGGCAAATCTGAAACATCCCTTTTCAGCACGGCTTGCAGCTCATTAAGTGTTGGAAATTTCTTCTGCATAAAAAATCCAACACTTTTCGCCTAATTACTCCCTGCAGAAATTCATCAATTTCGATGCGCAGTTGTTCCTGCTTCTGATTGGGTTTGTCATTTATTTTTCTGGTTCAGAACTGCCATGAAATGCGTGCAACACTTCTGCGTAAAATACCTAAACATCTCGCTGTTCTTTCTAGCACGTTATCCAATTCTAGTAATTTTGTTGTCTTTCCAAGCTAAAAAAATTGTTTGGCTTTAAAAATCAGAATTTTTTCTTCCTTCGTGAAGTTTGAGTCGCTGTGAGCTTCTTTATATTCTGAAGCACCCTGCATTTTTTCCGTTTCTTTATCCCATTCTATCAGTAGCGTAGCTTAGTTTAGAAACAGATGAATCACTTCCTTCTGAATGCGAGAAATCACTTAATACATCTGCCGAAAAGGTGTTCACATTTGAATATCCAGTACTTGTGTCCAAGTGAAAATGTCCTGAAAAACCTAAACCTGCAGCATTCAAATTTCAGAAGTCACTTCTTGAATTTGTAAAATTCTTTTTCCGAAGACGATAGATCGCAAATAATTTTCGCGGAAACAATTGCCATATTGAGATCTTTATGGTCATCGGGTACGTCAACTTCTTGTGAAACACTGTTAGATTTGAAGGCAAGATTTTCATCACGATTATTCGTGAAGGAGCATAGTACTTCATTGGATTAGGGTTCCAAAAGTTGGAAATATCCAGTCAAGTCAGAGCCAATAAATTGCAAATGTAATGTCGGTCATTCACGATTGAAGGGGCACACAATCAAGAAGTGAGTCTTCTTGTATTCCGTGCATTTGGCTGATGCCAAGTATTATTAATCTAAAACCATATTTTAACCAATCTTCAACAACATGTTGAACAGTTTCTTGTCGGACAGTATAATGTCCTTTTTCTCGACGGGTCACTTTTAAATCACTCTTTTCACGCAGACCTACGACTATACTTTAAAACAATCAGTCACCCAAACCAACAGCATCTATTATTTTAAATCTTAATCCTTGAATTTCAATATTTTCTATTTTCTCAAGAAATAAAAAAAAGAAACAAAAGCAAGGAAGAAACGAACGAAAAATAATTTGCACAAGAAAACTTTCCCGACAACAGACGAAGGCATACTGGCAAACTTTCTTGCAAATAGCAGAAAGGTTTCTCTAAAACAGTTTCCCAAAAATTTGAAACAGATGTGTATCTACTTTAACCAGCTTTCTTGTTTCATGACTTTTTACTGTCTTACAGCCATCATACTTTCCTTGAATATAAAAGCATGTTTATACATCTTAAAAGAGATGAGACCTGGTCACCGTCAGTAACCAGCAATAAACCGAGGTTTCCTTTTTCCTAATCTTTAGGATTAGAACCGAACATAGAGAACATTTAATCATAACATTGCAAATCATAATTCGCTCCAATGGTTTAAGTATGGTTTAAGTAATACGTACAAAAAAGGTCCATTGGGTATAAAATAAAAATAATTTTGTTCAAAGTTTAACTCTTGCTATGAAAATTGATATTTCTGCTTAAAAACATTTTTATTGTACTTTTCAATTAATTATTTTCAGTAGCAAGTTCATAATTTTCGCTGAGATTTTAAATTTTTGTTTCAGAATTTAAAATTCAATCACTTGCTTTATTGAAAGTTCAGCTGAGAATTAATCTTATGTTTAACAATTAAACCAAGTGCTTCAGAGTGATAGTATGTTTTAAGCTTTAATAGTATGGTATTGTTAAAAGTGAAGAAAGCCCAATAATTAATGTACAACAGGGGCATCACTGATTCTGCTGTTAATCTATTCCTGTGTTTCCGAATAGTGTGAGCTGCTCTCGAAAATAATCTTCAAACATTTACAGTCGTCGCTAGACTACCGTGATTTGCCTATCAATTTAAAACATCCTAGTTTTCTCCAGCAGACTTTGGGGATATGCATTCATCGATTTTTTGTCTCCATGGTCCCGTGTTTGTCAGCGTAAAAGAAAAGATCCAGAATACAAAATATATAATATATAATATATAATAAAAAGATTTCCAGAATAGACACTGAAAATTGTTTATGTTGTGTCTTGGATCTGATATAAACATCCCATAATATATCCAATTGCTTTTGCGGTAATGTGTCAGCGTCTTCTTGATAGCCGGTTTCAGTGCCTTTCCGGCCAGGATATCGCTGTATGAACTGACAATTTTTCCAGAGCAGAGTCATGGCTTCCACCAATTTCAGAGCAACTTTAATGATAGCAAACGTCGAATTCTAGCAGCGTTTTGCAAGATTAACCTGCGAACGTTGGACTTCCATGTACAAACTCGCAAGAGGTCAGATAACTTAGGTGCGCCACTAAGAAAAAACAAAATGTCATATAATGCATATTTTTTTGCTATTTTTTAAAACATTTTTTTGCTCTATAAGTTTTCGAGAAAACAGGGGGGCGCTAGCTTGCCGGCAACTCTGCAGCGCCCTCTACATTGGAAAAAGAATTTTTAAAAGTATTAACAAAATAACTAGGCTAGATTTTTCTGCTATTTTTTTACGTTACAATGAGCTATGAATCGCTTTTGTAAAGTCAACCCTTATTAAAAAAACTGCCCTCTGTAATGAAAATAAGTATTAAAAAAGATATTGAAAAAATGACTAGGCTCGATTCTTTTGCTATTCTTTTGCTTTCAAATGTGATATTACACACTTTTGTAAAATCAACTCTTATTGTAACTAGCAACCCCCTATAATGAGAAAAAGTATTTGAAAAAAGGTTTAAAAAAATGACTAGAATAGATTTTTTTGCTTTCAAATGTGATTTTAAACACTTTTGTGGAACCAACCCTTATTGTAAAAAGCAACCCCCTGTAATGAAAAAAAGTATTTAAAAAAAGTATTGAAACTTCATTGACTCTGGAAAATTCCCAAAAAGATTATTTTATGACAAATGCATGTCTATAGTACGTAGTAAAGAGGGGTTGATTTTAGACGTTAGCGGTTAGAGCCAAAAAATTGGAGTTCGTATATTTGAGGAGCCTAAAAATCAGAGACTCCATTGACATTGGAAAATTCTTAAAAAGATTATTTCTTTACAATTTCATATCTAAGTGGTGGTAAGGCGTTCATTTAGGCGTTAAGGGTCAGTGCAAAAAATCTAAAAGGATATTTTTAAAGAGCCCAAAATCAGAGACTTCATTCACACTGGAAAATTTTTAAGAAGCTTATTTTTATACGATTTCATATTTACGTGGTAGACAGGGGTTGATTTTAAACGTCAAGGGCTGGAGCCAAATAATTCAAGTGGCTATTTTCGAGGTGCCCGAAAATCAGAGTCTCCATTAACACTGGAAAAATATTCAAAAAAATTATTTTTTTACAATTTCATATCTACGTGGTATAGAGGGGTTTGATTTTAGACGTTGAGGGTTGGAGCCAACAAATTGGAGAGGGTATTTTCGAGGATCCTAAAAATCAGAGACTCCATTTACGCTGGAAAATTCTCAAAACGATTATTTTTTTACAATTGCATATCTACGTGGTACAGAGGGGTTGATTTAGACTTTAAGGGTTGGAGCGAAAAATCTGAAACAGTACTTTTGAGGAGGAGATACTTTGAGGAGGGTCAATGGAGTCTCTTATTTTTGTGCTCCACGAAAATATCCTCTTCAATTATTTGGCTCCAAACCGTAACGTGTAAAATCAACTGATCTCTACCACGTAGATACGCAATTGTAAAGAAATAATCGTTTTGAGTATTTTCCAGTGTCAATGGAGTCTCTGACTTTTGGGCTGCTCGAAAATATCGAATTGAATTCTTTGGCTCTAACCCTTCACGTCTTCAATCAACCCCTCTCCAACACGTAGATATAACTTTGTCAAAAAATGATCTCATTTAGAATTTTTCAGTATCAATGGAGTCTCTGAATTTTAGGCTCCTCAAAAATACCCTTTCCGATTTCTTATAATGTTTGATTTTACAAAAGTGTGTAATATCACATTTAAAAGCAAAAAAATAGCAAAAGATTCTAGTCTAGTCATTTTCTTAATATATATTTTTTAATACCTGTTTTCATTACAGGGGGTGGTCATTTTGTTTAATTTATTGATTTTTTAATGATTTTTGTAGAGGGCCCCGCTGAGTTTTCGGCATGCTAGCGCCGCCCGGTTTTTTTGAACCTAAGCAGCAAATTTAGCTCTAGAGGTGGAATTATTTCCAATATTTATGTTTTGGCGCTTTCTGAGGAAATTATAGAAGTATTTGTACAAGTTTTGTACTTCTTCGCAGATAATGTTTTACTTTCACTGTCTTGACATGCAAAAAAATTTTTTCCTGACAACTGCCAATAGTTTTGTATTCCTCAAACGAGTTTAATTTATCGTTTGATGCATTACACCATGTGCAAGAAACCCCGCTTGCGTGTGACATTATGCCCTTTAATACGTAGGCATGTTTCAAATCAGTTGCTACTGTCCCTTTTAGAACCTTCAATTTTAAGAGTGATACCATCAACAAAACGTTTTCATATTTCTCTTGTTTATCTGCCACTATCCCAAAGAGGAGTACTTTCGGACACCAGAAGTTCTAAGTTTGCAAGTTCTGATTCATCCAAAGATTTCATCGGAAGTTAAAGTTTCAAAAAACCTGCCCTATTATCTATTCCGAATTTCAAATGCATTTCATCAACGTCCCTTTTTTCTTTAACAAACTGAAATCATCTTTATATATAATTGCAAGACACCAAAGTTCCTGCAGTGGTTGCAGCATCGTTATTTTCACTGATAATCAAATTACACTCTTTCATACTAAAATAAAAATCAAGAGAGTGATCTGTAATGCTATGTACTTTATTGGTTAAAGCCCATAAATTGTTCTAATTTTTAAAATATCTTAAAAAGAAACGCACTTCAGTTTTTTGCTTTCTCAATGCTGTAGAAATTTTTAAAGGCTTTCCATTTTTCTGAGATAAAGCGATTACCGTATTCTTTTTCTGTTAGGGGTATTGTTTTTCGTATGATCTTTTAAATTTTCGTAATGCTTCAGCGTACAACAAAAGTAATATGCTGATTACTAATTCTGAATAACACTTTTTGTAGTATCTTGTTTTATTCTTTTTCTTCGAATTTTATCAAAAACGGTTTGGGGGATTTCATTGAACCCATCACAAAATTGGATCTGCGGTGACCTTGAATTTAAAGCTAGAGAACTCGACACAAGAATTATACAAGATTTTATCAGCACACCAAATGCACACAGCAGTGCACATTTATTCATAATATTATCATCGGTTCGCACCTGCTTTTATTTACAATGGGAAATAATTTCAACATTTACAACTTTTTTATTATTTTTCACGCATTTCTATATTATACTTTATACGTACTCGAAATCGCAAACATTTCCACTACAATTTGACCAAGTTAGGACGATTTATGAATAAATCACTTATTGATTTTCAGAAATTTTCTGTTATTATTTCATTTAAACTATCAACACTAGTCTTCTTTGACTTTTCGTTAAAGTATAGTAATAGTGGGTGTTACTACTGTTCGAATGAAATCGATATTTTATAATTAAAGTTGATATTTGTATTCTTTAAAGATAAATGGCTTCAGTACAAGAAAATGAAATAACGATATCATTTGTGGTATCATCTTATTAAAATGGCTACTCTGCGAAATTAAAGCTTTAAACAAAATTATTTATTTTAAACTTGTATTTTAGTGTAATCGAAAAAAGAATCCAGTTCATAGAATCAAATTCCGGTGATCTCCTGGACTTTTCCTGGTGATGAAATTTGCGGGTCACTTTTAATACTCCGAATTGTACCACATAATAATTGAAATCTATTATTCTATTTTATTTAAGTCCATGGTGGCAAATCCCAAAAATTGGAAAATTCCAAAAGGTGGGAAATCTTAAAGGTGTCAAATCTCACGGGATATTTAAGAGGGTAATCATATCAAAATTATTATTCTGTTTCGGTCAATAATTTAAAACACAAGTGAATTTTTTGGTGGTGTCCTTGAAAGTGGATCAACAACTAAATTATAATTTTCCCTGTAATAAAAACCTAGAAGAAAAAGGGAATCTGCTGCAGCTCTTCTATTTGTTATCGAGGCGACTTCTCAAGGAGGCAAAACACTTATAATTTTGAATGAATATAAATTTCATCTTTAATCAATTTTGGGAAACCTAAAGCTTTTTTTGCATACTTTCGGTAAATCTTTACGAACTATCAATGATAATGATAGTAAATTAGATCATGCTTATTCTTCGTTTGCTCGTCCGTCAAAAATTACTCCTACAAAGTCTAAAGATATCAACGACAAGATATCTTCGCGACAAGAAAAGTTTAAGGGTCCATCTCAAAATCAAAGAAGTTCTATGTCAACGGAATATTTGACTATTGAACAAAATTTCTTGAACAACTTTTTAGTTTACATGGTTACTTCAATGGATATTATATCCTTCTAGCTCTGTACTCACTCAAAGATAAATGCGAAAGGACATATAAGGAATGTTCTCGACCATTTCAAATATGCTTGCGATAAAGGATTTCTTGAAGAATTGAAGAAATTGTACTGGATTTTTAACTCGGTATCCACAACACATTATGATCTCATCTCGATCCCACGGAAGTAAAATATTGATTTGTATCTAATTCACTACCAATGATTCCACTTGGTGATAGATTTATCAATTTTGCGGAATATTTAGCAACAACATATTCAAGTGATGACTTGCTGTATTCACCAAAAATTTGGATCGAAAAAACGGAAGAATTAAATAAGACTACGGATGCCTGTGAGTCTTTCCATTTTTGGCTTAAGAGATACTTTAATCAGCCGCCTCTTTAAATTTTATATTTGATTTGGTTTCTGCTCACAGTAAAAAATCTACCAGATGTGAAATGTAACAGAATCGGTGACCCCAAACAATTTAGAATTCGGATTTGAAAAAGAAGCATGAGTTTCTTGAAAGTCGCATCACTGATGATAATTCAGGCAAGATCTCTCGAATTGATTTTAAGTCAGTATCCTCTTATTATCGCACTCATCAAACTAATCTTGAGCACATACAGTTAAAACAATTGTGATTCTGCACTTCAGAATTAACAGTCGCCTGATACTTGGTTCTAATCGCAGAGTTCTATCATGCAATTTATTTTGAGTGAAGTTCATAACTTCTTTGCACACCATCATGATGGAACCATCAACGAGGTCATCATTCTACAAATCTCCAGTTAAATCAACTATTCCTGCAACGACAAACACATCATCCAAGTCTGCAGTAAAAAATCAAAGTTAGATTGACAAACAATTTGTTATTAGGAAATAAAAAAGTGAGAAGGGTGGCCAAGAAGTAGCGAAATGTTACTGCCAGATAAACAACTGTCTCACGAAACTGATTAGTACCAACTTTTGATGTACATGGACCAAATGGAATTGAAAATAAAAATATTAACCGTTTTCTCCCATTTTTTTTTAATTTGCTCTTAATAATAGAACAAGAATAATGCAGTCTATTACAATCAGATTAATTAATATAATCTAATTTCAATATTACTATATTTAGGAGTAAAAAATTCAATTTTGTCGAAAAGAACGCATTATTTGAATAATAGTTTAAAATTTGTCCCCTTTCTAAAAAGTGTCAAATTATATTCTTATGATATTCATATATTGTATATTTTAGAAAATTTTGTTTAGAAAAATAAATAAATAAACATCTACTAGGTGTTTCGGTTAATAATGTCGATTTTGATAAGAGATGGCGTTACTAATACGTTTGTTGGTATAGACGCATGGGGTCTATGGCGTTTTGAAGATTCGACATACGTCACCAAAAGCCACTTTGTTCTGAATTGTTATTGTGCGAAGC
The DNA here is from genome assembly GCF_010883055.1 of Belonocnema kinseyi. NCBI lineage: Eukaryota > Metazoa > Arthropoda > Insecta > Hymenoptera > Cynipidae > Belonocnema > Belonocnema kinseyi. The sequence goes on along the minus strand of NC_046657.1, from coordinate 77,191,059 downwards.
ACATATTTTTTGAAAGCTTTGAAAATGTCGAATTAAGTACCTGAAAAGCCGTTTTGCGAGGAAGTTTAATAATGTTCTTTCATTTGAAGAAAACGGCTGCTGAAAGTTATAGATAATTGGTTGAAGCTTATGGGGAAAATGTTATAACCCAAAAAACTTGTGAACGATGGTTTCAATGGGTTAAAACTGTTCACTGCGATAGAAAGGACAAGAAGCGTTAGTTCCAAAAAGTTTGAATATGAAGATTTGCAAGCTGTTTTGAATGAAGACTCAAGGCAAACGTTGAAGCAAATGGAAAATTCATTGAATATTGCCCAATCCACCATTTCCGAATATCTACAAGCATTGTAAAAGGTCCATAAGGCAGGGAAATGGGTTCCATATCAATTGAAAGACAGAGGCATTAAAAGGCGTAAATCCATTTGTGAATTTCTGCTAGCCAGATAGAAAAGAAAAGGTTTCTTGCATCGAATTGTGACAGGTGATGAAAAGTGGATCTATTTTGACAAGCCAAAGCGAAGAAAATCATGGGTAGACCCAGGACAGCCTTCAAGGTCACAACCATTCCTTTTTCAATATGACAATGCACGGAATGTTGCGAAACAAGTCCAAAACTATGTGGAAAACATTAAATCGGACATCCTAACCCACCCGCCGTATTCACCAGACTTGGCACCATCGGTCTATTACTTATTCCGATCGATGCAGTACGGACTTTCAGAAAAAACTTCTAGTCTTACAAAGAAGTGAGAATTTGGCTCAATGAATGGTTGGCCTCAAAACAACCAAATTCTGCGAAAAAATCGACATTATTAACCGAAACACCTATTACTAGAATATCCTTTATTTTAAAGGACTAAAAGATATTATTCTCAAAAACATTTGTTTGTTGTTATACAAAATTGAATAACCATACATTTTTGGGATTGCTATCGGGTCTTAAAGTAGCTGGAAAGTTAGATTCAATTTTTGTAGTTCTTTCTAAGATAGTTCTTGCTTACCTAATAAAGATAATAAATCATTTGAATGTGACAGCTATGCTAAGAATATTTTGCTACATAATAATTCATTAAATTTTTGAATAATACATTTAATATTCTAACAAGTTATACAATTGTTATAAACAAATCAACATTAGTGCACTTTTCTGACTTTTTATTCCCACCCAAGGAAAGACTACTAATTCTACGCCCCAGCGGCTGCGCCCGTCTTTAAAAATATCAGTACTAGTATTCACCTACAATATTTAGCTGTTTAACTTAATTTCTTAAACTTTAATTTTTCTGCAGTACACAAGGAAAATCGCAGTAAAACCCGTGTATAGTACTTCTTATTACTAGTTCTTACAAGGTCAGTCTACGGATGCACTGAGACTCGAACTCGCGTCCTGCTGTCGTCGAGATTTAGGGACAAGCGTGCTAACCATTAGAGCATAGATGCTGTTTTGAAATCATTCATTGTACTTGTCAGCGCCCTCTTGATGATTCTCTCGTATGATATTGGAATGCGAAATTATAAGTCAAAGAGTATCGTTGCTGAATTTTTTGAGCAAGTTCTTCCTTTGTGCCTGATTCATGTTTTAATTGAACTTCGAAATGATATGTTTGCTCATATGCAAATAAGCTTGCTGCATCGTCTGCTACGTGATGCATTAGATAGTTGTGTTTATGCAATACATAATGAGCCTTATCATGCGCGAGAACAAATGTCAAACTACGGCCCACACCCAATTTTGTTAATTCAGGAGAGGTCAAAGTGTACCAACTTAGTGATAATGTGTCAAATACGGCATTTATATCATAGCCAAACAATTCACTTAGTTTTTTAATTTCATCATTCACTCTTCTTGTGTGTACCAGGATATATCCAAAGATGATATGTTGCCTGTGGAAGAAAATTGCAGCTGTTTGAGGCATACGGCGATTATTGAGTAGCGTGAAATTAGGAATTTTTTCAGCAACAGAATATGTTATTTCCGTGACATTAGGAAAATGGATGTTGCTGGATTCAGGATATAATGTCAATAACTCAGTCGGTTCTGCAGGCTCAGTTCCTCGTACCGCACTGGATATTTCTGTGAGAAGAAATAGAAATAGATTAATTTAAATATTTATGACAGATATACCCTGAAAGAAATAGTTTCAGATTAATGAAAATTCCAGTTTGCTTGAGAACTTCTAACTGAATTAAAAAGAAAATTGTGCTGCCTTAGCCACACGAGTTTGAGAATTACTATCTACTTATAAAAAAATCCCCAAGTCTAATATGACAAGGCAAGTTTCTTTTGACTTATACGATATTTGGGAAAAGAGTCGTCATCTTCAGGCTTGTGATTTTTGTAAGTTCTGTGTGCCCACGAAGGAATAATAAGGAGACCTAACTCCGTTTAGCCACTTGGCAATAGAAACATTGCGGAAAGTGGTATACATATTACACGGAAAATCTTAAATTTTCGTGCGCAGGTCCGCATTTTTTCTCTTCCTATACATGGAAAAGTGTGCGAGTGAGAAATTTTGTCAAATTGACGTAAGTTAGAGAGGTTCTGTTCGTTTGTTTTGATGCAGGTGGCAAGAATTTGTTGTTCTAAGCCATGAGGTGTCAAGTGCGGTGTTGTGGTAAAAGTTACACGCCGAAGAAGGTGAATACACTTCGCTTTTTTAAAGCCCTCACTGTTAACTATGACATTTAAAAAAATCGATTTCTAAATTTTAATCCAAAAGCTTAACAAAGGACCCTTGAGTGTCGCCTACTCTATTGATATAGCCTATCTGCTCGTTATTTATGATCGAATTCTTATTTCAATCTCTCTGCTTGCTATTTATGATCGTATCTTTATTTCAATTTCGGAAAGGACACTTTAAAGCCTTTAAAACATTTAAACGAGCTACCTGGACCTTTAAATATATCTACCTTAGTGCCTGTGGAGAATTTCTCAGAGGTTTTCAGAGACTTGAGAATATGCTGATGAACGAAAGAACACAACCTCTAACTTGCGTAAATTTGGCAAATCTTCTCACTCGAACACTTTTCCTTTTTTTACTAAATTATTGAACTTTCAAGCCAAACTGACGAATTTCTTATAGATATACAAATGAGTTGAATAATCAAATCCAAAATACGAAATTTTGATAAAAATTTTGATTTTTTACTAAACAAGAAGAATTTTCAATAAAATACAAGAACTCTTCACCCAAAAGTTGAATTTTCACCTAAAGGAGATTAATTAAAAAAAGAATTTGTACCAAAACAGTATAATTTCAACAGAAGTTAAACTTTTATTTAAAAAATAAACATTTTCGACAAAAAATGGAATAGGTAAATTTCAATTTACCAAAGTAATCTTTTAACCATAAAAAAAAGAAATTTTCATTAAAGCATTTCAATTTACATCCAAAAAATGCATTTTTTAACAAGTATTTCAACTCTAAATCTGAGTTGTGACATTTTTAACTAAAAAGATAAATTTTTGAACGCAAAAATTAATTTTTCATCGAAAAAAACGAATTTTCAACCAAATTAGGCGCGAAATGGCTGAACTTAAGAAATAAAAAAATAGGAAGAAGTCAGGGAACAGTTAGAAAAGAGGATGCAGTCATTGGCACAAAAACGAGAGAAGCAGGAAGATAATAATAAAAAGGTAGAGGAGATGCATGGTAGAATAAAGAAACTAGAAAGCTCGAATCGGGATGTTGGTGGGGGCAAGAGTGGAAATACGTAGAAGTAAAAACTGATAAAAATAGAACAAAGAATAGAAAAGAAAGAGAGGAAAGAAAGAGAAAGAAACACAGTGATAAAGCGTATAAGATTAGAGGGGAAGGAGCTGAAGAAAGGAGTGAAAGAAGTACTAAAAAGAATTGATGCGAAGGTAGAGATAGAGAAAATAAAAAGTGTAGGACCGGAAGCGCGAATAGGGGAAAGAATAGTATTAGTAAGACTAAAGAAATGCTAACATAAGAGGGAAGTGATGAGAAAAAAGAGGATGTTATAATGAAGCTTGGAGAGAATATAGGATGATTTGACATGGGTAGAAAAAAGATGCAGTATAAGTTAAGAAAAATAGCGGAAGAGGAAAGAAAAAAAGGAAAAAGAAGATGTGTTTAAGTATGAGAGGACACAGATAGACGGACTATGTTGGGATTGGGATGAAGAAAGGGAACAGATAGTGAGAAAGGAGGTGCAGGGATACTAGGAGAAAAAGGAATGAGAGATAGGAAAATAAGAAATAGTAAAAAGGAAAAAAATACGAGAAACGAAAGTAGGGAAGAATGGAAGATATGTTACTGGAATATAGCAGGATTAAAAAAAGAATAGGGATTTTATGATAAATTTGACAAAATGAGATGTAGTCATAATGATGGAGACGTGTCTAGAAGAAAAGGGGTCGGTAAGAGTTAGGGAAAGGTTACCAAGATGTTACAAATAGCAAGTGCAAAATGCAACGAGGAAGAATATAACGGGCAGCGCAATGGGAGGAGTGGTGATGGGAGTAAGACATGAATGTATGACAGGGAAAGATAAGAAAGAGAGAAAAGAACAAAAACAAAAGATGAGAGGAGAGATTTGGAAGGTACTGAGGATTTATGTGAATGGTGATATGCAAGAGAAAGGAGAGGAGATGAAGGAAATGATTGTAGGAAATGAAGAAGAGATTAGGCTGATAATGAGTGGGGATTTCAATGCGAGAACAGGAGACAGAGGAGGGAGGGAATGGGGAGAAGAGAGATGAAGAAAGTTCAAAGAGAAGGTACTACATGGGGAGGGAAAAAAGTTGTTAAGGAGCTTGAAGGTGTTGGGATGGTATATCTTAAACGGAAATATAGAGGGAGATGAAGAGGGATAATATTAACGCTCAGTAGGTGAAAGGGAAACGGTAATTGATTATGTAATATTAGATTATGAGGTAAGAGAGAAGGTTAAGAAACTAGAGGTAGGTGATTATATTGATTCCGATCACTTTCCCTTAATATTCACATTAGAGGGACAAGAAAGCAATAGTAATATAAATAAAAGGGAAGAAAATTTAAGAAGTCTAGGAAAAGGGAATTGGTCAAGAAAATGAAAAGAACAATTTAGAGAGAAGATCAGACATATCAAAATAGGCGAGAAAATTGTCGACGAGGAGATACAAAAATTGAAAGAAGAAATAAAAAGAGGATTAGAGTGCACAAACAAAAATAAAGTTACTAAAGGAGGGAATACAAGTGGACGAAATCAGGTCTATAAAGAGAGACAAAAGGAGCTCAGAAAGGAATTAAGAAAGTAGAGAATAAAAAAAAGTTATGGGGAAGAATATAGGAAAAAAAGAAAGAGTATACTCAGTTGTGTGATCATAAGAAAGAGGAAGAGAATAAAAGGCTTAAGGAAGAGGCGGAGAAGGCTAGGACAGAAGAGGAGGTATGGAAGGTAGTAAATAGAGAAAAAAAAGAAGAGAAAGATTGAACCAAGATATTGAAATGGCAGAATGAAAGAAATATTTTTTGGATTTGCTGGGAGGGGTAGAGAGAAAAGTTAGGAAGGGAGGGAAATATGGTAGAGAAAGAGATGAGAAAGAGGACATAACAAGGGAAAAAATAATTAAGGTTTCATGAATAATGAAGGTTGCAAAGACACGTGGTATAGATGAGATTCCAAATGAAGTATGGAAATATGATGGAAAGGAACTAGAGGAATAAGCATGGATAATATGTAATCAAGTATGGAGAGAAGAGGGGTGGCCAGACTTATGGAAAGAAGGAGTAGTTCTACCAATAGTAAAGAAAGGCAAATGAGAGGAACTTAACGATTATATAAGTATGACGCTGATACCAACACTGTATGATGTATATGCAACTGTTTTGTCGGAGAAATCGATAATAGAAGTTGAAAAACAAAAGATCGAGCCACCGAAATAGACAGGGTTTAGAAAAGGCATGGGGGTAATGGACAACATATATGTTTTGAACTATCTAGTAAATAAGAGGATTAAAATGGAAATAGAAAAAGTTATGGTAATAAAGGGGATTAGAGAGGGATTAATAAAGAGATTGTCGCGAATTTTTCAAAAGACAGAAAGCAGGGCAAAAGCAGGACAGCAAGTAGGAGATCGTTTCTGTTTGGTGAGAGGTGTGAGGCAAGAATGTCCTCTGAGCCCACTTTTATTTAATATATTAATATCAGACTTGAAAGAAGAAATTACAGGAAAAGGTTCGAGATGAGTTAGGATAGGGAAGGAAAAGGTATATACACTAGCATACACAAGCGACATAGTTTTAATGGAAGATGATAAAGAAGGGATGGCGGGATTAATGATAGGATTAGAGAAATCCTTAGATGGGAAAAAGCTAAATTTAAATGTAGAAAAGACGAAGATGATGAGGTTGAAAAAAAGAGAGGGAAGGGAGCAAAAATGGACAGGGAGATGAAAGGGAATAAATTTAGAAGAAGTAAATGAGCTTAAATATTTGGGATATATCTTGCAAACGAATGGTGACCATAGAGCTCATATAAGAGAAAGGATCAAAAAAGCACCATGGGTAATGCAACAGATATGGGGAATAAGAAAAAGAATTTTAGAAAAAATTGGAAAAGGAGAATGTGGTTATTTGATACGATAGTATAGCCGGTATTAGATTATTGAGCAGAGATATGGGAATGGAAAGAAAGGAAAGGTATTGAGAGTTTACAAGAAAGATATATGTCGTGGACACTAGGAGCAGACTGGAGGACGCCAGGATATATGGTGAGTGAAGAAGCGCAAAAGGATAAGTTAAATATTAGAGCGGGAAAGAGGGCATGGAAATTTGAGACAAAGTTGTGGAAGGTAAAGGGAGGGGAGTTGGTGAGAAAGTTTTTGATGGAGGTAGAAAAGAGGAGAGGGAGGGCAATCGAAATAACGAGATGAGAAGAAGGAAGGAGAGACTTCTTTAATGCAAGAGAAATATAAAACAGGACTGAAGTAATCTATAAAGAATTTGAAAAAAAGAAGAGGGAAAGACAATTAATAGGAAGAAGGGTGATGATTGAGAAATCAAAATAGAATAAATGGTATAAGATGATAAAAAGGAAGGAGTACCAAAGTATTTAGAAACGGGATGTGGAGAGAGAAGATGGACCAGAATAGCAAGATTTAGATTGGGAAACGAGGTAAGGGAGGGGATGTACTGGGAAAAAGAAGAGAACAGAAAGTGTAGAATATGTCAATGGGAGGAGTAAATATGAGAGCATGTATGGGAAGGATGTAGGAGAGGAATGGAAGATAAAGGAAGCTGTCAAGAAAATGTGTTTAAGATTCAAGGGGGGGATAGATTAGGAGAAGAATAGATGAAGGAGTTGGAGGGTGATAGAGGAGCGAATGTGTGAGAATGAAAGAATGCATGTAAGAAAGGCAAATGGAGGTATAAAAAAGTTAAAGAAAAAGGAAACGGAAGTCGTTAAATATTTCATAGTCTTAGTTAAAAATTTATCTTGCCGATTCAACGTTCATGTTTTTATTTTAAAATTAAATTATTTTTGTTTTGGTTGACAGTTTATTTATTTTTAATAAAATGTAATTTTTTGTTATTTTGAAAATTAAACTGCTCCAGTTAAAGACTAATTTTTTTGTTGCAAACTCATATTTTTTGTTTGAAATTCAACTATTTCAAATGAAGATTCATTACTTTCATTGAAAATTCATGAGTTACGTTAAAAAATAATTTTATTAACTAAAAATGAAACTATTTAGTTTTCGGCTGAAAGTTAATTTTTTTAGTTTAAAATGTAACTATTTGATTTAAAATTAGTCTCCTTCAATTAAAAATTCAACTATTTTATTGAAATATTGATCTTTTCGGCTTAAAATTTAAATATTAAAACTAATTTTTTTAACCGAATGTTTAAATTACCCATTTTTGTTTAAAATTGATATTTTTCAGTGGAAAATCCTAATAATTGTTTCAAAATTAAGTTATTTTAAAATTTTTCGCTCGGATGTGTTAAAAGGATCTTTAGAATTAACTGGATAAATTAAAATAAATGATTTAGTATTGCGGAAAATATAAATATCTTACGAAAATGTTCTATTTTCAATTAAAAGAGACAAATTTGTATCGAAAATGTTAAATTTTAAACTAAAAAAAAACTAAACTAAAAAAGAAGATTAATTTCTACCAATAAAGACTAATTTGCAACAAAAATGAGTTTTTAATTAATATGGTGAAATATTCAACTGGTTATTTTGTCGGCAAAAATTCCTTTTCACCCAAAGAAAAAAGTACTTTTTAATCCAATACCTCTTTTTTAAACCAAGAAAGAAATTTTTACTAACAATTATGAATCATCAAAGAATACCTTAATTTTTAACAAAAAAAAAATTTTTAGACAAGAAGATTAAATTCGCAAGAAAAACCTAATTTTTTGAATATTCGAGTGGAATAAGTTAAATTTTCAGTTTAAAAAATTACATTAAAAAAAAATGAATTGAAAAAAGTAAGATTCTCAAAGAAAGTGATAAATTTCAACTAAAATTTTTAATCTTTGACTGCAATATTTAAATTTCAAACCAAAAAGATCAATTTTTAACTAAGATTATGATTATGATCTACGAAAGAATAATTTTTAAATACAAATGAAACTGTTGAATTTTTAATAGAAGAAATTAATTCTCAACCAAACTGATGAATTTTAAACAAAAAGGATGAATCTTCAACTGGGATAGTTGGAATTTTTATGAAAAAGAGCAATTTCCAGCCATAAGGATTAATTTTCTATAAAGAAGACGAATTGTGTAACAAAACATATAGGCAAATTCGTTATTCATAATTTTCTTATTTCATGTGTAGTTTTTTTATTCGTAAAATAAAACATTAAATATAAATAATAAAAATTTGAAAAAACCACGCAAGCGGCGAGAAAAAAAGTAGACAAAAGTAGTTTACCCGAAAGAGTTGCAAATTTGTTGTTAGTCATTTTTTGATCAAATTGGTAGTTTTTATTTCACTCGAGAAAAATTACATTAAAAATAACGAAACTGAATTTTCGGACCAAAAAACACAAGGTACAATAAAATGTTTAATAACAAACAGTTTTTAAATTAGATCTAAAAATTTGCTTTTAACCTTTTTTTCTCACGATACGCTTGATGAGAATGTGTTCGTTAAAGCCGAAAGAGCTTTAACAAAAGAGCATTCACAATCATTATATGTGTTCTTTGAAACACATAAAATTTAAAAAAAAATTAACCTGCCATTTTTTATCGGCTTCTGGCGCTTTATCTAAAATATTGTATGTATACACAAGGTGGCGACTTGGTCGAAAAACCGGAAAATGACCCAAAATTTAAATAAAAAAACTTCGAACTCACTTCTGATCACGGTAAACTTAAAGTTTTCATTATTTTAATAATTTTGTTTAATTTAGAAAAGTAACTTGTACTTTATGTACGGTTGTATATTTTTTCAGATTATCTTAGTTTACTCCATTAATTTGTAAAAATTTCGCCTTTTTTGTAGAAAATTAATCTTTATAGTTGAAAAATGCATCAGTTTGCTTTCAAATTAATTCCTTTAACTGAAAATTGGAATTTCAATTTTTGGATGAAAATTATTCTTGTCTGCTTTCAAATTCAACAATATGGACTTAAATTTGTCTTTTCTAATTTAAAAATAAATTATTTCTTTAAAAATCAACATATTTTGTTGAAAAAGACATTTTCGTAGAAAATAATCTTTTTCTTTGCAAGTTAATCTTCTTGTTTTAGAATTCTTCTTTTTGGTTAAAAATTCAAGAATTGTAGTTCAATATCTATTATCTTCAATTATAATATAGATACAAATTTAGATGGACTGATATTTTCTAAGCATAAAATTAAATTTTCTTTGCTATTAACTACTTCTTAATTACTTAGCCCTGTTTTTGCCCTTAACTACTTTTTAACTACTTTTTTGAAAATTATCTTTTTTTGAAAAAAATTATGTTGTTTTTTTTAAAATAAAAATGAAAAAATTATGCTAGTTGAATATTCCATAATTTTAGATAAAAATTCGTCTTTTTTTTAACATTCATTCATTGATTAAAAATTTATTTATTCAACTTTTTGTTGAAAAATTATCTTTTTGATAAGAAATTTAATTTTTCTGGTGAAGATTCATCATATTAGTTGAAAATTTATCTTTCTTGTTTATAATTCCACTATTGCAATTAAAATTATTCCAATTTAATATTATATAGGTTAAGTTGAAAAATTTTCTGTTTGGTCGCACCATAATTTTTTGAACTTAAAATTTAATTATTCAAGTTTTGATTAACAATTTATCCTTTTTAAGAAAAACTTCTTTTTCTAAAAGCTCAACTACATATTCCAGTTGAAAATTAATCAGTGAGATCGAAAATCCTTTTTCTTCTGATCAAATTTCATTTTTGTAACAAAAAATTAACTACTCCATAAAAATTGATGCATAATCACTTTTCAGCCGATTGATCCATTGTAATTTAAAATTTTAGAAAATTCTCATGATTCTTAACTCTGTTAATACAATCAGAAGGAAATATTTTGAAAAAAAAAACAGAATAAAATGGGTTTGAATTTTCTCAATGTGGCCCTTTTATTGTTTTCATAGAAATGAAAAATTTTCTGTGAAAGAAGCAAGCCCTTGAAAGAAGCATTTTTTTTTGTGGGGATTTTTTTATGCTAAAAAATCAAATGCTATGTTCACAATTTAATTATTTTGTTAAAAAGTCATTTTTTTATAGGAAACAAATTTTTTTGTTTAAAATAAATTATTAAAATTTTATTTTGTATCTGAAATACTTTTTTATTACGTTTATAAAAATACCATGTTGAAAATATTACGAGAATAAAATACTGTTGTTTGAATATTAATGATCAAAGAAAGTAAAAAATTTGTCAAGGAAAATCAGGGAATTTTAAAAATTAAGTTCTTGGACATTCTGCCTTATTTTACTAGCAATAACTAGCAAGACAAACCAATTTTTTGAAAATATTGACTGCATAATTCTTTAGTTATTTCGGTTGATAAAAAGTGGCGGTCTTCAAAACGCATTCATGACACGCTTTATCACCATATTTTACTATTCTTTAAATGAAGATAAAAATATCACTCAGAAAACACGTTTTTATCTTAATTATTATTTCCTAATCGAACTTTATTGAGGATCTACTTAAAAAATTACAAGGTGTCCAAACTCAAGTGTCGTGACTTATATGGCTGTATAAAACTAAAAAAACTAAATCAAAAATTCCTTTTCCAAAATTCTGTTGAAGCTCTACTTTTTGAGATAAAAAAGATTTAAACAGGACCAATCAGGAGCGCAGTATAACAGTCGCGCGTGTGTGAGCGGGAGTCCAACTTAGTGTGGTAACCGCTATTCTCCCGTCGCTAACCCAACCTCGGCGTTTCCTGAGTAAAACTGCGTTGGACGTCCGCTCAGGTACGCACTTCTGTTTATACGGCGCTCGTTATTTGTCCAGCCTAAATATTTTATAAATCAAAAACTAAAACTTTGACTGATTTTTGGAAAAGGAATTTTCGATTTATTTTTTTAATTTGTATACAGATATTTAAGCCCGGACACTTAATTCTGGGACACTCTATAGATATATTATAATAAATTATTACATATTCACCAATAGAATAAAGGGCAACGCACAATATCAGGAATAGTGTGCTAGCAGCGAACTTCATCTTCTATTGTAGTAGTTACGATTTACGTTAACTGGAGGAATAAGGAATTTTCCTCGAAATGTTTCCGTATAAATTTGTTAAATCCCACTCTTAGACCCCAACAGAAAAAAAACAGTTCACGTGGAATGTGAAAGGACAGACTTTCGAAATTAAAGCGGCGCTTACAAACAAATATAGTTTATCAAGATTTCCTGTTCTATTTCTTCGCATACCGATATATCACAGTTTAAACAAAGATTCGAGAAAAGCAGACCTTTATTGATCCAACGTTCCCTCTGCTGCGGTTTCAAAATTGTTGATTTGTTTTGATCAATATATGAGGGGGGGGGGGGGGCTTTCAAGTGTTTCTATAGGTTATTATGAGAAAGGGTAAGAATGTGTAATAATTCTCGCTTTTTTATTTTGAAGCAGAAAATTGTGTTCGTGGGTAAAATCGTAGCCAGAAAAAAATTCGATCCCCAGCCACCTGGCTAAGGCCTTGTTGTTGGGTGTGAGGCAGCATAAATTTTTCTTTCTTGTTGTTCGAATAAAGTTGAGCACATCACACAATTCTTTTATTTTATTAGGCTTTTCTACTTACTACGTTTCCTATTCCGATAACCTTGTGTCAAAGAATATCGTCCCAAATAAAATGTATGTACTTTTACAGAGCAGTTAGTAGTTTTCTATTATCGAATTTCTTATTACATTGATTAATCCAATATATTTAGAGTAGCAGGAATCGTGCGTACAATTTACGAGAATTAATCATTCGTTTCTTTAATTTTAACCAGTACTTTATTTGAAACAAATTTTTTTCAGGAACGATCTCAAACAAATCATTTCATGAATTCAACTGAAGTCAACTAAAATTAAAACTTCAAGGGAATGAGATACTTTACTATATAAGCAATTTAGTTTCCAACCATTTTTATTCACAATTTTTAAATTGTTGATAAGATAATAGCACCTAGACGTAAAAGAATCACTCGAACGTCTGGACGCTAATATTAAAAAAAAATAAATAAATTGTGGATAAAAAATTTAGGAAACTAATTGCTAATATGTAAAAGTTTCACGATGGTTCCATTCTAAAATGTCCCTTGAATTATATTTATGAGATTTATAAGTTGGTTAGTGACCAACTTCAAAAAGTTGGCACAGAAAAAATTAAGGGTCAAAATTACGAAATTCCAAAATTTTATTCAAATTTTGAAAATATTATGAATGTAGTAGATTTCCGTGAAGCTTAGAACGATCAGAGTACGATTTTAACAATAAGGTACATTTTTATAAGACTTTTAAAAGAAGGGTTTTCGGGGCTCACAATACTTATTTGTGGTAAAACTTCAATAATTTTACTAAAATGTTGAAAATTTTATCAATTTGGCAGATTTCCATCAAACTTAGTACAAGGGAGGTTTTGGAGAAACAGTATACTTATTTGTGGTAAAAAATTAATCATTTTTTTTAAATAGTTGCAAATTTTATTCATTTGATAAACTTCCATGAAACTTAGTACGAGAGGGGTTTTTGGGACACAAAATACTAATTCGGAGTCATAATGAAAAGATATTAAGCAAATTTACTCAAATTTTGAAAATTTTATTAATTTAGTAGATTTCAATGAAACGTAGTACGGGGGTGGGGCACGTAGTACTAATTTGGGGTCCTGATTAAATAATTCCAAAAAATGAATTTAAATTTTGATAATTTAATTGATTCGGTAGATTTGCATGAAATTTAGTGGGGGGGGGGGTCCGGGCTCAGAAGACTTATTTTTGGTAAAAATTCAACAATTTTACTAAAATTTTGAAAATTGTAATAATGTAGTAGATTTCCATAAAACTTAGTACGAGGGGGATTTTTAAGAAACAGAATACTTATTTGTGGTAAAAATTAAATAATTTTACTATAATTTTAAAAAATGTATTAATTTGGTAGATTTCCATAAAACTTAGTATGAGAAGGGTTTTCATGGCAAACAAAACTAATTCGGCGTCATAATTAATTTATTATTTTTACGCAAATGTTTAATATTTTAATAACTTGATTGATATTCATGAGAATCAGTACGCAAAAGGTATTTGGGAAACAGAACACGAACTTGTCTTAAAAATGCTATAATCCAATAATTTCACTAAAATTTTGAAAATTATGCTAATTTAGTAGATTTCTGTGAAACTTATTACGAGGCTCTTTTCGGGATAGAAAACTCTAATTCGGAGTAATAATTAAAAAATTTTTTTTAATTTGTTGAATCTTTAACTAAAAAAGATTTTTCAGTCAATGAAGATCAAAATTGTCAACCAAAAACTGAAATTAAAGAATTTATAAAAAAAAATTCAATTTTTAAAATTATTTACTTTTAAGGAATTTGAAGATATAAAAAGTCATTTGTACATCAAAATTTGTTCTAAAATCTTTATAAATATTTTTTAAGCATTTGTTGGAAAAAATCATAAAACAATTTTTTTAGAAATCTAATAATTTTGAAAAAAATTATTTTTAGTTTTACTGACAATTTTGATAACACTTTTTATTCTTTTTAAATCTTTCAAAATGCTTCGAAAGCTTCTAAATTTTGTGTTTAAAATCTTTAAAACCCTACGTTTTGTTTTAAATGTTTTGAAATCTTTTTAAGTGTAAAATTATTTTGGAATTTTTTCAAAACTTCTAGATATTTAAGCTTACACGAACTTTTTCCAAATTAATAATTGACTAAACATTTTTTCGGTTTTTAATGAAAATTCCGTTTGGTTGGAAATTGATTTCTTTGGTTATGAAACTCCTTAATTTCAAATGTTTTAAAAAAATTTATACATTTTGTTAAATATTAATATTTTCGAGTAGAAAATTAACTTGGTTTAGGTTGAAAATTTAATTTGTTTTCAAAAAAAATTTTTTGTAGAAAACATTTTTGTTGTTGGAGACTTATTATTTTAGTCAAAAATTTATTTCTTCGGTTGCCAGTATCACTGTTCTGTGGAAAATTCGTTTCATTTAATTAAAAATAAATTTTCAAACTGCAAATATAACTAATTCATTTTATTTTGATATTTTGAATTTAAAAATGAACATTGTTAAAAATGATTAATAAAATTGACGAAAATATTTCGATTATTAGTTGTAACTAATTTAGGAAGGAAAGTTAATGTTAATCCAGGAAATTTATCTTTTAATAAAATCAATTAATAATGAATCAATCGTTTCAAAAAATACAAAGCATTAAACAATTATTTTAATTAAAATATTCGGATAGTTTCTACTTTATAATTTTAAAATATTTTAATTTTTTACCTAATATTTAAATAAATAATAATCTTTCATACAAATTTTAGAAAAAATTAAATCGTGTGCGTATGTAATTTTAAAAATTAAATTTAGATACTCATTTCGCACATTCTCAAACATTTCAAACAATTAGATATTTATAAGCGATTATGATGAAGGTATTTAGGATAAAAAGAAACTTTTAGTGTACAAATTATAGTTGACATTAAATTACATAACCTTAAAGTCAATTATCAAACAATTTAATCTAATTTAAAGCAATTAAAATTGAATCCTTATGTAATTTAATATTGTGAAAAAAGTTAAGCATCAGTAATTGTTTTCAAAGTAATCAATTTATTTTATTTTAAAAAAATTCATCGGTTAATATCTAATTAATCAGTTTATACCATACAAAGCAATAAACAATTATTTCCATTGAACTGGGAGTGACACATTCAAACGTAGCGTGTCGTCGGTGAGTCGGCTCTACTACATGTTGCGTAGGCCAGCCTCCTGTAAAGCCGAAAATGCACGAGCACGAGTCCGAGCCCCCCCCCCCCCTCATTTCACGATTCGTTTTCTGTGGCTGACCAGTGATCCCAGATCTGAAACGAGATGTGGTCCAATGCTATGACAGGGCTATGTCAGTTTGGTAATAGTAGGAGACGGTATAATGACTGGGTGGTGCGCGCAACCCATTTCAGGGTGAAATTAGAAAATTCAAACTTTTAAATCTGAAAATGATTTATTTGAGGTGGAAATCTTTTGAATTTTGAACTTTTAAAACTAAAACTTGACCAATTTTTAATTCAGAAATTTTTCATTGAAACGCTCAATAATTCGTATGAAACGTATAAAATACAAACTTTTAACGCCTTTCAATTTTACTCTTTTTTTTATCAAATTATGTTAAAATAAGAAATTATCGATTTTAAATTTTTATGACTTTAACATTTTAAAGATTTCTGGTTAAAAAATAATATTACCAGAAAGATGAATTTTTTAACTGAAATCAATAATCTTCAATCAAAATCTGGACTTTTTACAAATAAGTTTAAATTTTAGCCAAGTAGTTGAAATTTTAACAAAAAAATTGTGTATTCTAAAACAACAAAAAATTAATTTAAGAAAAAAGACAAATGTTACAGCAAAATTAATAAATTCTCAATCAAAACAAATTTTCAGTCAGATAGTTAAGTTTTAATACATAAAATATGAAATGTCTTTCAAAGCAGATCAATTTTCAAACCAGAAAGAAAAATTTGCTACAAAACAATTGAACTTTAGGCCCAAAGAAATCAATTTAAAAAAAAACTTTCATTTTCAAAGAAATAGTTACATTTTCAACTAAAATGATGAAGCTTCAACAAAAATAGTTCAAATTTTAAATTAAAATCTGTTGAACTCATCCAAAAATATATCAATTTTACACGAGAGTTAACTTTTCAGTCACTAAGGATTTTTTTTTAATTGTTGAATTTCAAAGCCAAAAAGATTATTTTTTTTTACAAAACAGTGTAAACATTTGTTTAACGAAATAGTTCAAGGACTCCTGGTTAAAAAGTATAAACCAAAGCTATTATTTTTTTTCAGTTGAAAATTCAAATGTTTTTTTAGACAGTTCTATTTTCAAGATTGTCAATTCGTCAATAAAACTTTTGAGTTTGGACATATAAATAAAAATATAAAAATGAATAATATAAAGTAACTGAAAATAAAAGAATTGAATTTATAATTTAAAAAGTTTCCAATTAAAAAAAGAATTTTAATTAATCCATTTTTATTGATCAAAATGATTTAGGCCTAAACATTTAAAAATGTATTGGTTTATTCTTCAATTCAGAGCATTAAAAATAATAGCTTTGGTTTATATTTTTAACCAGAAGTCTTTCAACTATTCCGTTTAAAAAAACTTTACACTGTTTTGTAGAAAAATCATCTTTTTGGCTTTGAAATTCAACAATTTAAAAAAAAAATCCTTATTGACTGAAAGTTCAACTATTGTGTAAAATTGATATATTTTTTGATGAGTTTAACAGTTTTCAATTGAAAATTTAAACTTTTTTGTAGAAGATTCATCATTTTAGTTAAAAATGTAACTATTTTTCTTTGAAAATAAAAGTTTTTTTGTAATTAATTTTTTTGGGCTTAGAATTCTATAAAAATTTCAGTTTTTGGCTGCTAGATTTCAACAAAGTTGTTAAGTTTAAAAAAAGGAATGACTGACCACGAAGATTAATGTTCTGCTACAAAAAAAAACAGTAAAATTATTACGTAAAAGTTAATTTAAAAGCAAAAATTAGAACCATCAACCTTAATTATGATTCCTTTACAAGACAAATATTTTTTTACAAATTAGTTCAATTTTTAGTCAAATTATTAACTTTTCATCCAATGAAGATGAACCTTTAACTGACAAAATGTGTTTTTAAGAAGTAGTTAAATCTTTGATAAAAATATGACTTTGAATTAATACATTTTCATTTTTAACAAAATAATTAATATTTCAACAAATTAACAATAAGTTTAGTCGAACGAGACAAATTCGGAACCAGAAATATAATTGTACTACCAGGCCACTTTTCCTTTTAGGACTACACGACTGCTTAAATATTAAGATTCTCTTCAATTTTGGGAAGATGTAGAGAATTATTCTTCCTGTTTTAACACTCCGTTACACGCGCACCCTGTTGGAGCACCGATACACGCGTCGTATCTGTGGGATACACAATCTGTTCATTAACAAGTAAATAAGAAAAATGA
>NC_046657.1:77170782-77173281 GCF_010883055.1 Belonocnema kinseyi | reverse complement strand
CGTCTTCACTATCAGTCGATGCATCGGAATCACTTTGTCCAGTATCAGAGTCCTCATCCTGTTCTTCAATCTCTTCTTCATCAGAGTCGAATTCCTCTTCAGAAACCTCTGAGATGAGGTTTGATGGTCCTGAAGCTGAAGGAAGAGGACGTTCTGCATCATCTTGAAAGTCTTGTCCATTATCACTCATGTGACATCCATCTAGTAGAATTTCGTGTAATGCGTGGATGTCACCAGGTTTATTTAGATCTAACTGCCGTCCTGTCGCCATGTTGAATCTATAGATATTAAAACACTGGGTTTGAGTATTAAAATTTACATAAACAAAATTTATTTTCAAAACCTTGATCTATATGGACGTGAGTAGTAGAAAAATATAGTCACATATTGTATAACATGAATACACGCTTCAATCTGTGAGATACATGAGCACATATTAGGTTCGAATACTCATTCCCAAAAAAAATAATTATTATCACAAGATAACAAAATTTAAACGAGAAAAAAATTGTAAGCTTAGATTCTAAAAGTAAAAATTATAGAATACTTACATTTCAGCACGCGTTGTATCTGTGAGATACACTTAGCCAAAGGCCACTCTCAGTTGCATAGATCGTCCACCAACGCTGGACCGAACTGTTTAGTAACGCGAGCTTGAGGAATAGGAGGGAGGGTGAAGACGTATTCCTTCACGCGCCTCACTAGTAATCAAGAACGCTCAACTATGTATCTGTTAGATACAGCGCGTGTAACGGAGTGTTAAAATTCAGATTTTTCTTTAAAAATTCAAGTGTTAAAAATTCAAAAAAAATTTGCAGACATAAATTTGCTACAAAATTAAGTAGTTGAATTATCAACAGACGAGTTTTCTACTAAATTAGACTATTGAAAATTCAACTAGAGTACTCATTTAAATTATGAATTATTTAACTTTGAAAATAAAAGTCGACTATTTCTAAATTTAGAAGGTTTAAAATTGAAGATTGTTTAATTTTAAATGCTGGAAAATGGTGAAATATCACATTTATCAAGCTTTTGAAACTGAACAATTAACAAATTTTAAATATTAAAAATTGAAGATGTCAAATTAAATTTAAAAAATGTGAAAAACCACAAATAAGTGAATATTTTTAAATTAGCTATCCAATTCAAATTATTCCAAACACAATTCTTTAAAATCGAAGAATGTTCCACCGTAAACATTTAAAATTTCTTAGTATGTCATCGAAGTTATATTATTATATTAATAATTTTTTTAAAACTGCAATTATATTGTTAAAAAATCCTCTACTTTTTATCAAAAACTCAACTTTATTAAAAATTCGTTTTTTTTTTAAAGTTAAAGCTTTATCTCTTGGGTTAAAAATTAAAATATTTGGATGAAAATTCGTTTTACATATGTTTAGTTGAAAAAAGAATTTTTAGCTGCCAGTTAAGCTATTCGGGTTTGTATTACAAATTTTATTTTTTCAATTTATACTAAAAACCTACTGTTTTGAAGTTAATTCTTCTTTTTCGCTTGGAAATTCAACAATATGTTACAAAATGAAACTATTTGACAAAACTTAAACTTTTTGTTCGAAAAATAATAGTTTTCGGGGGAAAGTTTCACCTTCTTGTAGATAATTTGTGTTTATTATTTGCCTCCTTTGACTGCACGTTCACCTTCTCGGTCAAGAAATCATTTTCTTGGTTAAGAATTCAACATCTTTGTTAAACATTCTTGTTTTTTCGTTTTTTTATTTGTCTAAAAATTTAACATTAATCTTCTTGGCCGAAACAGGCTACTTTGATTGATAGGGAGATGTTTCGTAATGCTGTAACTCATTTTTACAATCGCATAGCTTTTTGTTAAGAAGCTCAAGGTTTTCAGCTCGAAAATCTTCACTGAAGCGTGAGAGGCAAGGGGACTCACGCTTATCAAGCACCCCAAAGGGAAGAGAATTTACTACGTCCACGTCGTTGTTCCGGGGTAATGCTAAACGTAAACGTAAACTGCTTTGAAAAAACCTTACAAAAACCTTGAAGATCATCATCAAGATCAATACAGAGCTCACCAATGAATTTCTCGTTGATATTTACTTCAGGAATTGCACTGATGTCTTGGAAAACTTTATTAATTTCAAATAACCTCTAACTGACCTTGAACGTGACAATTAACCTATGACTTGCGTACGTGCCTGAACGTAGAATTTTCCGCTATAACGACTGTAGATGTAGAAAAGGGGATTTCCATTTAAAAAGACAACGTTGACCTTCAAAAAGCCATGAAGGTGACCTTTAAAAAGCCATAAAGGTCACCTTCAAAGAGCCATGAAGGTCAGCCTAAAGGTCAAAATGAAGGTCTTCATTAAATTCCTAGTTGAAATTTACTTTAGGAATGACCTTCACTTTTTTGAAAAATATTTTACAGTCTGTCAAGTTAAAGCGTGGGTGGCTTTACTCGCAGTCGGTAAGGTGTATCGACATGATTTTGGTGTCAAAATATTAAGAAGAGCT
>NC_046657.1:77169354-77170682 GCF_010883055.1 Belonocnema kinseyi | reverse complement strand
TTAACTTTACAGCCACCGACACAAAAATAGTCACAGTGTTGCAGGCATAAATATTGGCCGCATTCATAGCACTTGTATTTGGTGAGTCTTGTTGTTTTATTTGCATTGTCCCAGCAAAGTTGGAAGCGTTTTCGTTTACCGGCATGAGTATCTGCAGAGGTGCTTGAAGCCTGTGGTGTTTGATCATGGGGGAGAAGTTCTCGAAGACGTGAGGTGATGGTGCGTGGCATGTTTGTGAGCTGCGATCGCCTAATCAACTGATCTCTGATAAGTTCATTCCCGAGTTGGCGGAGAAAAGCTCGGCGACGTGGCATGTTCTTTCCATTCGCTAGACAAATGACTTGGCTGTTGATACCAGCAACATTCAGAATGGTGGAAAATATCACCATGGGCCATCTTCTTGTGCCTCTTTGGACATTGTACGCTGAACACATTTTGTCTACCATGTCTACACCAATTTTATGTTGATTGTAATAAGTCACTATTTCCGGTTTCTTCTTCGCTCCACTTTTTTCATAAATTGATCCATCCGTATGCATACTTGAGATCAAAAGGACATTCTTTTTATTCATTTTATTTTGTGGCACATGTGAAACCATAGTGCCTTCCTTATTGAATGCAAAAATGCTAGAGAATGGTTCTTTGCTTTTCAAATTTTTCATTTCTTTCGGGATTTGCCATTTATTTTTTTTCAAGGTCCCAACATATGACAGGCCGTAGGTTTTCGACAGGATGCGTAGAAGAGTAACGTCGCTGAACCAATTGTTAGCAGTGACATTACGACCTGAATTACGAAGAAGGGTAACCAGACGTTGAACGACATCCACAGATTTATTGCTGACCTGGAAAGGGCCATCAGGTTGCTTACCTGCATATATTTCCATATTGCACGTATAATACACACGTGAATCGACGACAGAAAATATTTTAATACCATATTTAGCTGGTTTGGATGGTATATACTGCGTAAAAGGGCACCTCCCCCTATAAGCCTCCAATTTCTCATCAATTGTGACATCTTCTCCTACATGATAACATTCCTTACAGTTATTGATAAATTTTTCAAAAATGTCTCTGATCGGAGCGAGAGGATCTTGTGCTTTTCGCTCTTCTCTGGTTTGCCTGTCATCGAATCTTAGGTTTTGAAGTAGGAAACGGAACCTGTTGATACCCATAGTGAGACGAAATATCTCAATCCCAAAACCATCACTAGCCCATAAATCTGTGAGGTTCAGATTTCCCGCTTTATACGTTCCAGCAATGTAGAGAAGGCCAATAAATGCTTTGATCTCGGTTTTATCAGTGTGCTTAGCTTCTCTGACACGTGA
>NC_046657.1:77152818-77169254 GCF_010883055.1 Belonocnema kinseyi | reverse complement strand
GGAATGGCGCAGTGCTAGAGATAGTGGCAACAATGTAAGGCAAAAGAGGAGTGGGCTCATGGTGTCGCCCTGAAAGACACCTCTCTGAAACGTGACCTTGTTCGTTGTAACACGATTTTTTGCCAGATGAGATGGTAAATCTGGTTTTCCAAAGCGGCATCAATGTCCTTATGCACCCAACTATTTGCGGATAAACCTTTAAGATTTCCAAAAGACAGATGATATGTCTATGGGATGTAGAATCGAAAGCTTTCCGATAATCAATCCAGGCCATCGATAGGTCACGCTGGTGGAATGCTGCATCTTTGCAGGCACATCTATCGATGAGCAGGTTCTCCCGATATCCGGCTACGCCTTTCTTTGAGCCTCGTTTTTCATACATTTTTTCCACACAGGTTCAATTTCCCGAACAATCCTATCATTTAGGATAGCTGTGAATATCTTATAAAGCGTGTTTAAACAAGTTATTGGTCTGTAGTTCTTTGGGTCAGCTAAGTTGCCTATTTTTGGCAGGAGTATTGTGCGCTCTTCCACCAACCATTTTGGAATCGGCTCTTCCGACTTCAAATATGAGGTGAAAATACGGGCCAAATGCTGATGGGTTGAAGAAAACTTCTTTCACCAGAAGGTTTTGATACAATCTGGTCCCGTTGCGGAATAGTTCTTCATCCCTCTTAATACTTTTTTTACCTCCTCGGTAGCGATGGGTGGGCATTCTTTATCAGGTGTTATGAGGGCAACACATAACTCCTTGAAGCTATTTATATTTTCTGAGTCTTCGTCCAGTCTATGCTGAACTTCGTAGACTTCTCTTCAAAATACTTCGACCTCCTCTGGTTTGGGTGGAAGTTCGACAGTAACTGGAGGGTCTTGGAAGAGTCGAGATGGGTCAGAGAGAAACTGTTGATTTTCTCTGATCCACCTCTCTCTCCGCTCTGGACTTCTCTTAGCGTCAGATAGTATCCGTATTCTCTCAACAATATGCTGCCTGATGGTCAGCAGCTTTGACTTGTTAAGTGTGTGATAACGGGCCCGGAGTTCAAGCGCGAACTTTCGAATGTTGGCGGTAAAATTCCTGCCAGATGTAATGTAGTCAATCACACATTGAATGCGGGACGCGTACTGTCTTGCCCAGCCTATCTTTATGGCAAGTTGATGCATTCGTCTTTTGGTCTTGTGATCAGCCGTTGGATTTGTTTTACGGTTCGCATCAGCCAAAGCTCTCGCTGCATTATACACACAATAATTGATAGCCCAGATGTCGGATTCACTGGGAAAATGTCCACGAAGATCGTCATCCATTTCAGCCAGATCTTTAGGCTTGAGAGAAATCTTGGTGTTGATGTTTCTTCGAGGCGTAAAGCATCGCTCTTCATCTATTGGATGCCTGTCCGCGGTTTGTCGTAGTGTCGCCTCTCTTTCTTTGTTGCCGGCTTGTTCTAGCTGTGGTAGAGTAAGCGTTCCGCTTACATAGCCGTGCGTTATTTGGCCTAAAATGTTCATTTTTGTGTTTTCTGGAATTTTGTAAATGCTATAATTCTGGCAATTTTTAAATGTTTAAAAAAAGTCATGAAAATAAAGTGTTCGCTTGAAAACTATGAATAACAGTACTCAAAATTTTTAAATTTTGAAAAAAGTGGTCTCAAAAAATTCAAAATGTGCCCACTTCTTGAATTTTCATTCAAAATCGCGGGGTAACGGACTTAACCTTTAGTTTAGGACACTTAAGGGGTGTACCAAAGGACAGTTCAATAGATAAATTTTTTCAAAAGTTATCGTGTTCACAGACAGACAGACATACATACAGCCGGACATTCAGACAGACATACACATTCGTAAAAATTTTTTTTTAGGATTCAGGGGGTGTCAGAAAGTGGACGTTTGACAAAAACTGGGGGTCAAATTTTACACAAATCTAATACCTTCTCTGATGAGAATGTAAAAAAAAGAGGAACATTACATTTTGAAAAGGACATTGCATGAGTTTAAAAGGTTTAAGAAATTCAGTCAGCTTAGAGTTAAGTTACCGTGAACCCCGTTTTTTTTAAATTGTGGAGAATTAAATTTAGCAATGGGGCATTTAATAAACATTTAATGAGCCCTTAATTATAAATCAGGTTTTAACTTGATTTAAACATGTGGTTATGTACGTCAGCTTCAGGTACATTTGCAACTTTACTTCATGGTTAAATTTTTAACTATTTTTTTGAACACTTGGTCCCATTTACTGGATAATTCATGTATTTGGTTGTTAATGCAACTGATTAGTTACAAATAATTTTTTTGTTAAATTTCGTTTTGCAATCTTGGAAATATAATGTGTTTCGTATTGAATTAAATGTTTTATCTACATTAATCTTATATAAAAGAAATAATAAACGTAAAATTTGCCTCTGGCCGAAGACTGCGTTACCTTCCGGGGAAACAAGAGGTCAAAAGATCCAGAACTGGTAACGTAGTTTAGATTTAAGAGGCTTCGTCTGGGTAAGAAAAGCTGAGTAGCTGCTTGCAGTAATGTTAACCTGTCTCTGCCATTCAAACTACGAAGTAGAGAGAGGGTAGCTGTTTTCAGTCCTAGGCCACTGCTCTCATGAATTTATTCAAGTAGTAGAGGTAGAGTAGTAGCTTGCAGTAATGTCCTCCTGTTCCTCAGATTTGAGCTACGAAGTACAGCCATAGTAGGTACTTGCAATCCTGTTCACGTGTTCCTGAGATTTGATCTATGAGGTAGAGGCAGATCAGCAGTAGGCAGTCCTGTTCCAAGGTTCCAGAGTTTTTATCGACGAAGCAGATTATGCCACAAACTTTGTAGCAGAAGCAGCTCAGTGGTTGTGATTTCTAGGGAATCAAGCATCACTTTTCACGCTATTTACATCATAGTAGAATAAGACAGAACAAACTGTTTGAGTCATTACCCTTTTACTATTACCATTGTTTGCGCTGAGTCTGTTTCACGTGCTGTTAAGCGGTTTCTGAGACTTTATCTTCTACGCAGAGGCAGGTCAGAAGTATGCAGTGCTGTTCAGCGGTTGCTGAGACTTGATCTACCAGGAGGTGGCAAATCAGCAGTGTGTAGTGCTGTTCAGAGGTTGCTGAGACTTTATCTTGTATGCAGAGGCAGGTCTGCAGTATGCAGAGCTGTTCAGCGGTTGCTGAAACTTGAGCTACGAGGCGGTGGCAGATCAGCAGTGTGCAGTGCTGTTCAGAGGTTGCTGAGACTTTATCTTCTACGCAGAGGCAGGTCAGCAGTATGCAGTGCTGTTCAGCGGTTGCTGAGACTTGATCTACGAAGCAAACAGATCAGCAGTATGCAGTGCTGTTCAGCGAATGCTGAGACTTGATCTACGAGGTGGTGGCAGTTCAGCAGTATGCAGTGCTGTTCAGTGGTTTCTGAGACTTGATCTACGAGGCAGAGGCAAAACATCAGTATGCAGTGCTGTTCAGCGGTTCCTGAGTTTTTATCTACGAAGCAGATTATGCCATAATCTTTGTAGCAGATACTGACGGAGCACGCTGTTCGAAGTATTGCCCTCTTATCATTACCGCTGTTTGAGCTGGGTCTGTTTCACGAGGCTTCATCTGGGTAGCAGAGCCAGATCAGCAGTATACAGTGCTTTTCAGCGGTTGCTGAGACTTGATTTACGAGGCGGTGGCAGATCAGTAGTATGCAGTACTGTTCAGCGGATGCTGAGACTTGATTTACGAGGCGGTGGCATCAGCAGTTTGCAGAGCTGTTCAGCGGTTGCTAATACTTGATTTACGAGGCGGTGGAAGATCAGCAGTATGCAGTGCTGTTCAGCGGTTGCTGAGACTTTATCTTCTACGCAGAGGCAGGACAGAAGTATGCAGTGCTGTTCAGCGGTTGCTGAGATTTTATCTTCTACGCAGAGGCAGGACAGAAGTATGCAGTGCTGTTCAGCAGTTGCTGAGACTTTATCTTCTACGCAGAGGTAGGACAGAAGTATGCAGTGCTGTTCAGCGGTTGCTGAGACTTGATCTACCAAGCAAACAGATCAGCAGTATGCAGTGCTGTTCAGCGGTTGCTGAGACTTGATTTACGAGGCGGTGGCATCAGCAGTTTGCAGTGCTGTTCAGCGGTTGCTGAGACTTGATTTACGAGGCGGTGGAAGATCAGCAGTATTCAGTGCTATTCAGCGGTTGCTGAGACTTTATCTTCTACGCACAGGCAGGAAAGAAGTATGCAGTGCTGTTCAGCAGTTGCTGAGACTTTATCTTCTACGCAGAGGTAGGACAGAAGTATGCAGTGCTGTTCAGCGGTTCCTGAGTTTTTATCTACGAAGCAGATTATGCCATAATCTTTATGGCAGAAACAGCGCAATAGTTGTGATTTTTAGGGAATCAGGCATCACTTTGCACGCTATGTGAATCACAGTGGCATAAGATGGAGCACGCTGTTCGAAGTATTGCCCTCTTATCATTACCGTTGTTTGCGTTGGGTCTGTTTCACGAGGCTTCATCTGGGTAGCAGATCCAGATCAGCAGTATGCAGTCCTGTTGAGCTCTTCCTGAGTATTCTTCAGCAGTTCCGGAAATTTCATATGAGTAGGAGAGTGAGATTATCTTTTGATAGTCGTAGTTATCTCTTCCCCAGACTTGATCGACAAAGCAGAGATAGAGTAACAGTTTGCAGTCCTGGACTATTCTTCTTAGCCATTCAAGATACTTACCTTGGTAGCACCGTTTTCACAACTGTTTGCGGTAGGCTACGGCAATTATTCGTGTATGCAAAATTAATATTATCTATCCAGTAGTTTGCTTTTAACTGATTTGCAAGACGAAATTTGCATTAACGAAAATATGTTTTGACAGCGATTTACCTTGTAGTTGGTAAATGTATATATTTTAAAATGAAATCCTTTGATAAAAAAAATAATCTCTAATTTATAGGGGTTGTCTTTCATTCTTTAAAAATAACCCGTGCGAAAATTAAAAAGAAATATCCTGCTCTACAATTTCAGTCTTTTCGTTCATGCTCCTTTCACACTTAGGCTCTCTACTGCTCCTCTCAAAACTTAAGCCATTCCTTATATGCTTATACATGGTACACCGAAAAAATAATATCAATAAGTCAAGAAAATATTCGTTTGAATCCGGATAGTACCATATTTTCTTGAGACAAGAAAAATTTCTTGTTTCAAGTAAATGGCAGTTTCTTTTATGTTTACATATCATTTCCTTTGCGAAATAAAATGTGGATAGGATGCACCAACATTCCATTCAAGTTGCACTCAAAAGTGCTTCGAAATGCAAAAAATGTCGAGATAAGTTGATTCTTTTCATATTAAATTTTTGAAAATAAATTACAACTTATCTTTATCTTAAATTTCGTTCAGGTATCATATAACTTTGCAATCCGATTTTTCAACAATATAATTCTCACCAAATTCTGTTTCAAAATTGGGATAAGTACAAGTTCATATTTTTAGTTACTGTTCAGATGTAAATTAATATATTCAATCGTAAAAAAATAATTTAATAATGTAGAAAACATTCATGTAGAAAATATTTATATAGAAAATAACATTGTAGAAAATATTCGTCTAAAAAATAGTAATATAGAAAATATTCAGGAATAAAATATTCCATTAGAAAATATTATACGCCAAATAATAAAAAACTATTTATGTACAAAATATTTATGTAAAAAATATTAATTTGAAAATATATAACGGCAAATATTTTTTTAAATTTTCATATACAAACTATTCATGTACAAAATACTCGTGTAGAACATTTTTTACAACAAAAAATAGCGAATGTAGAAAACATTTGTTTCTACTCGGCGCCATCTAAAAATTTTAGTATTTAAATACACTTTACATTCAAGATTTGTATAATACATTTTTAAAATAGTTTTTTTATAAAAATTAAGGAACATAATTCTTTCAAATTTGAGTAAGCTTAATAGATATTCCAAAAATTATGAAACGATACGAAAATAATTAAAACCTGTAAAGATTTGTCAAGGAATAATTAACATAATTTTTTATTTCAAACAATTAATTTAAAAATATTATTTTAAAACATTTAAATACATTGCAAAAGATTAAAAATATACTTGAAGTATCTGAAAAACTTTAAAGGCATTATGTTTCATTTTTCCTGAATTAAAAAAAAATCAGAAAAAATTTTAATAATTTTTAAAGATTAGAGATTAGAAGGTCTGACATAATTAGAAAAAACAGAATTATTTTTCTAATAATCGGGTGAAAATTTATAATAATTGTTTAAAAAAAAATGTACTTTAAAAAAAATTCAATCAGATTTTTAAACACATCAAATGATTTCCTAAAATTTAAAAGAAGAGTGTAGAATATTTCAAAGCAAAATGCTTCAATTTGATAAGATTAAAAAGTTTAAAAAAAGGAAATAATCTAGTGAATTCAGGAAGTATTAGTAGAATTGATGAGATTCAAAAAATTTAAACTTTAGAAATATTTTAGAAACGCAAGATAAACTTTAGAAACTTTAGAAGATATTCGAAAGGTTTCTGGAGAATAAACAAATTTTCTTAAGATGCTTGACGAAATGTAGAAGATTATAAGAAAATTTTTTTCTTCATTTTGAATGATTTTTTTAAATTTTGATAAGAACTCGAGAGAGTTACCAATATCCTGAAGAAGTTAAAACGTTTCAAATAGATGAGAAATGCTCCTAATATTTTTTTGGATCCTGTTGTTAAATTTATTTTATAATTACTTACAATTAAAATAAAATTGTAAAAGCTAAATTTGGTAATATTCAGATGAGTATTTGAAAACTTTAAATGATTTGTAAAGGTTTCAAATACAGGGTGTCTAAAATGTCCCGGGATGGTTGGATATTTCCTCAGGTAAAATATTTGTCAAAAAATTGAAGGTCATTCCTGAAGTAGATTTCAACGAGGAATTCAATGGTGACCTTCATTTTGACCTTGAAGTTGACCTTCATGGCTTTTTGAATGTCAACTTTGTTTTTTTTTTTAAATGGAAACCCCCTTTTTTACATCTGCAATCGATATAGCGAAAAATTCTACGTTCAGGTTCGTGCCTAAGTCATAGGTCAATTGTAACATTCAAGGTACATTTAGAGGTTATTTGAAATTAACAAAGTTTTCCAAGAGGTCAGTGCAATTCCTGATGTAAATTTTAACGAAAAATTCATTTATGAGCTCTGTATTGATCTTGGTGATGATCTTCAAGGTTTTTTCCAAGGTTTTTTCCAAGCAGTTTACGTTTACGTTTAGCATTACCCAGGAACAGCGACGTGAACGTAGTAAATTCTGTTTCCTTTGGGGTGCTTGATTAGCGTGAGTCCCCTTGCCTCTCACGCTTCAGTGAAGATATTCGAACTGAAAACCTTGAGCTTCTTGACAAAAAGCTATGCGATTGTAAAAATGAGTTACAGCATTACGAATCATCTCCCTATCAATCAAAGTAGTCTGTTGCAAAATCCGATTCGGCAATTCGCCTGAGCCTTGCGGTTGCGTTGAGTATACTTTGTTCTTTAAATAACCCCAAAGAAAATAGTCGAGAGACGTCAGATCAGGAGATCTAGCAGGCCACCTTTGAGGGAAATGAGTATCCAAATATGCTCGAACCTCCCTACCGTAATGAGCCGCTGCTCCGTCCTGCTGGAACCGAATATTTTGAAAATTATCGCCTGTAATTTTCCCTGTTCTTGGTACAATTTGGTTTCTGAAAAGCTCTTCATATACATGGACATTGAGATTATCATCGATGAAGAAAGGGCCTATCAATGTATCATTCAAGATACCGGCCCAAACATTAATCTTTTGTGGATATTTTGTGGGACTCTCCAACATCCAATGAGGATTTGTGTCGGACCAATATCTACAATTTTGCTTGTTAACTTCACCTTCTGAAGTGAAAGTAGATTCATCTGAAAATACTGTATTGTATTGCGGAATATGATTATTAAAAATTTTATTCATAGCCGCTTTTGTGGTCATTCTTCTTAAAGGATACAGACACGAATTTACTAAATGCATCAAATGTTAATAAAATAGATTTGAAAGCCCTATTTGATGAAGGTAGAAGCCCATAAAAATCAATAGATAAGATTTCTCCTGGTGTTTTTAGCTGTGCAATTTTTCATTTCCGCGTAGCTCGATTGATTTGTCACTTTGTTTTTTCTGACACGAATCAGAACTCTATAATTTTTGTCTATTTGTTTTTGCTAAACGTGGATAATAAAAGTATTTGTGCAGGATTCTAAATACTTTTTAAAGACCTATATGACCATAAAACTCATGACGTTCATCGATTACGTCATGCTCTTGACAAATATTTTTCGAGCGTTGTCGTTATTCAGATGAGGGTCGTTTTGACAATGTGTATAGAAAAATTTTCCCTTCGTTGTTATCGAAAAGTTATCCTGATTCTATTGACGGAATTCTGCTTAACATATCGGCAATTGTATTATTTTTTCCCTCACAATATTCGATTGTAAACCGATAATCTTGAATTGCTAAGATGTATCGTGTTAACCTTCAGCTAATTATTCGGATCCCTTTAAAGTACGACAAGTAAATTAAATGGGAGCGTGCTCTTTATTTCCATCAATTTGATGAAGAACCGCACCTAGCGCTCGATCGCGTAATAAATTAAAAAGTAGTACTATTTTTTGAGCGTTTTCTCTCGAAGATTTGTTATACAAATATTTTACACCCAAAAATCCGTAATAACAAAGTTTCCTAATCATTACTTGTGTTCCTGCACATCTTTGAAATAAAACTTCAGTAGGATCTGCACATTCGTAGTCATTTACTATAATTTCGTTTAATTTTCTAGCGTCTAAACAAAGTCTTATACCATGGTCTTTTTATTGTGAAACTTAATGGAATTACATATTCACTGTTTACCCTTTGGATTATCCCCATTTCTATAATTTTTTAAATTTAATTTGCTACTTTGTCGCATACAAACATAGGCATTGGGTAAGTTCGTGACATAAAAAGTCTATTATCATCTATTCTAAGTTGATGTTCAATTGCCCAGTAGGCACAAAATTTTTCGACGTATTTACGACATCTTTACGACATCTTTAGGACAACCTTACGACATCCTATGTCCATGTCGTTAATGTTTATTTGCGATATCGTAAATAAGTCGTATGATCTGACGATGTCTTAACGACATCGCAAATACATCGAAAAGACATAGACATGATCTCGTAAAGATGTCGTAACGATGTCCTGAAGATGACGTTACGATGTTGTAAAGACGTCGCCAAATTTTGTGCTCACTGGGTGTTCATATATCAAAATCCAACTAGGTTTCCGAGAAAATACATTTTTTAAGGAGATATTAGTTTGTAGAATCGCCCTTTTTCTAATGCATTAAATAGAGTGCACTGCTCTACTTTGCTGTAATTTGTTTATCAATTAATGCATATTAATCCTGTGCATTATCATAAGTTTCAATATTATTGATTTCCTTGATAAAATTTTGAAATTTTTTTTCGTATTTCATATACTTCCCTCAACATTCTATCTATTTTTCTTTTTGGACATTTTTCGCATCCATTATAATGCAAATTATTTTAAAATCTTCTAGCAATTTAGTTTTTATCCTTTCATTTTTATCATTCAGTTCAATAATATTATCATCAAAATAGATTTTAATTTTTAATCTTTTTAATAAGGCCACTCCAATAATACATTCTTTGTTAAGTCTAGGAGCAATTAGAAAGACGTAAGAACCTTCTCAGTATCCCATTTTGAATTTTGGATGAATGTGTTGCTTTAATTTTGTAGATCGGTCCCCAGTCGCACCAACAATTGACGACCCTAAATTTAGGTATACATATTGATTTGAAAATTGGGGAATTTATTTAAACAAGAGTAATTGTCCTATAAAAAAAAACATATTTGAATTCGGCTTAGCCATACCTCTAGGTGATTTTCGAATTATGCAAAAATAATTATTTTGAAACAATTTTATTGTTCTAAACAAATGGAAACGCAATATAAACAAACATATGAGCTGAAAAATATTTTCAAGCACATTACTGGATACTTCAATAAAATACCCTCAGGTGATTTTTAATTAACAAAAAAAATTATTTAAACAAATAGAATGTTTATAAATTTTTTATTCATTTTTCACGCTTTAATGTACAATAATGTTAAGTGGAATCTGATAGACGCAAACAAAATAAAAATAATACTATTTTCAGCTTTAACGAAAAAAGCATAGTCAACACTTCATCAATCGAGCGTTGTTTATAGCCCCTCTACTTTCACTGAATGCCGAAAAAGCCTTTCCAAATCAATGTCTATATTCGGACATTTAACCAGAACGAACAAAAAGACCCCAAAAAAAACTGAAGGTATCGTTAAAGTCCTCTCATCCATATCTCTAGGTGAATTTCGAATTTTGAAAAAATTATTATTATTTAAACAATCATATTGTTTATAATATTTATAATTGGTTCAAAAAAAATTAAACAACAATTCACACTGACTGACAACTAGATATCTAATCTGAATATTTTAGAATTAAATTAAATTTTCCAAAATTTAAAAATTCCAATTTAAACATTGTTTTTGCCCCCTCCACTCTGACTCGAAAAATCGCTTGAAAATTAATTTTAATATTGGGAACTATAGCTAGAACGAACTAATTGTCCCAGAAAAAACTGAAGGTATCGTTGAAGGCCTCTCATCCATATCGCTAGGTCACTTTCGAATCATTAAAAAAATTATTATTTGAAAAACTGAATTGCTTATTATATTTATAATTTGTTTAAACAAACATTGAACAACAATTCACACTGACTGACAACTAGATATCTAATCTGGAATATTTTAGAATGGAATTAAATTTTCCGAAAACTAAAAATTCAAATTTAAACATTGTTTTACCCGCTCCACTCTGACTCGAAAAATCCCTTGACAATGAATTTTAATATTGGGAACTATAGCTAGAAAGAACTAATTGTCCCAGAAAAAAACTGAAGGTATTATTGAAGGCCTTTCATCCATATCTCTAGGTGACTTTCGAAAATATAAAAAATTATTATTTAAGAAATTGCATTGTTTATAACATTTATAATTTGTTTAAACAAACATTGAACAACAATTCACACTGACTGACAACTAGATATCTAATCTGGAATTTTTTAGAATGGAATTAAATTTTATAAAATGTAAAAATTCCAATTTAAACATTGTTTTTACTAAGCGAGGCATGCGCGTTTCCCTGATTAAAATAAAATTCATCATTTTCCGTGACCCGTGTAGAAGATGCCCTAATATTGTCTACTTTAATCAGAGAAAAGGTCGCGTATTATAAATGGTAACTTGACTAGAAAATGTGATGCAAGCTCTTGTCAGGCGTTAATAGGGTTACCTCTTTTTATTTTATATCCAATTATAGGCTAGTTTAGAGAGGCCCTAACTTAGAATTTAGACAGGCACTACTCAAATATGAAAAGTTTTTCCCAAAATTTGTCAATATCAAGATAAAAATGGAATTTTTAATGAATTATAATCGTAGGAGTCTTTATTTATACAGTAAATTCAAACCCTGACGGGTAAACAAGCAGTGCTGTATCCATGACAATGGACATTTCTATCAATCCATTATTTTCTCAAAGGGACCTTGAAAGCCCTCGACTGGTAAAACGGGTAATATGGCTCTGAGTGCAAAAAAATAATTTAATGTTATTATGCTTAATTATACTCAAATTAAAAAAAGAAAAAATTACCGAGACTCAAACTTTTAAAATTTTCATTTTTTCTGATAAAATTTAAAATATTTGGTGCCTTTCAAATTTGAAAAGAATTTTTCTTAAATATTGATTTAATTTAAAATTATCTAAGTACGTTTAGAAATCACAGTTAACAAATCGAGTTTCAGGAACCTTTTTTCTAAGTTCGAAAGTATCGGATCAAAGTCCTCAAGTATTTATGAAATTGTACTCAGCGTGACACCGTAGCTATGGGGATTAGGCGTTCGACTTGTAAGCGTGCCGTGCGTGCGTTCGATTCTCGTTGCTTCTGAAAATTTTAATAAACTGCGTATCTCTTTAGTTATAAGTAATAACTCTTCTCTAGTCAAATTCAACAATTAAATTAATCTTAGAATAACGTGCGAAGTATAGTTAAGAATTTAATGTCAATAAAAATACGAGAAAACGGAATAGTGTTTAACAGAGGCTACAGAAAGGTGTAAAATTTTTATATTTAACATTTGCAAAGAAAATGTATTTTACATTTGGATTAATGTTTTCCTTTGGTGAATAAAAAATCTGGTAATAATAGATTATGGCAATGTGCTAGTTAAACTTCTTTACGATTGCAACCATAGAAACGCACTTCAGAAACCTGGGAAAAACTTTAATGGTAATTATTATGAAATCTCGTAAACCATAACACATGACCACATAACCTACAATCAAATTAGGAATTAATAGGGAAATAAAGCAAGGATCTAGAAAGGACCTTACTGTTTAGACGGTCAATAGAAAGGGCAGTATCCATTTAATCGCGGTGTACCTGCTCGTTTTACCCTCTCCACTCGACTTCTCCTCACGTCCCTGACTGAGCGAGATTGCTTTTCCGGGCTTTGCCAGCGGGGGGGGGGGGCTTTGTCCTAATGAGGCATAAAATGCCATGCATAGAAATGTTATAGTTTTGCAATCAGCAAATTCAAAATATATTCGGAATCTGTGTTTTTTTGGGATCCCAACGATATGTAACTTGCAATTAAAACATTGAAATTAGGCTAAGTTATGGCAGATATTAGTTTGTTTTGACCCTGACTAGATAGCATTATGGAATTTTCCGTAGAATAAATGAAAATGCATCAATTTATTTGGTTGAAAATTCGCCTGTTGACAATTTAATAGAATATACGGATTTTCACCCAGCTACCTAGAAGAATATTATTCTCGAAACCAAGTACTTGAATTTTTAAACCTAAAAGGCGAAACCTTAACAAAACAGTACACAATGTAAGTTATTTATTATACACATACAGATTTAGACACACACATTAATTTTATAACATTAAAAATGATGGTCGATTCTTGGAGAATCGAACAGAACTAGGGGGTGAAAAAAAAGGATTTTGAAAAATAAGGGCCACACTAGAGTATTAAGAACAAGGGCCAATACTATGACACGTCTATAGCTGTGTGAATATGGTAGGAGACGATATAAATGCCTGGCTTGCGCGCGCAACCCATTTCTCCTCTTCTGAATTTTAAAACTCGAAGGTGCATTTGAAATAAAATGAAGATATTGGGGTTTCAATAATTTTAGATTTCGATGCTGGGCTGGCGATTCTCATGATTTGAATACTTCGCGGGCCTCTTTAATGCGTGTATTTTGAGGTTACGTTACTTCACGTATAAAAGATAAATTATATATATATATATATAAATTAAAGAAATTGGTGATTTTGAAATTCATCTCGTTCGGATGAAAAATCAATTATTTTGTTGTTAAAAAATCATGCATTTTGTTAAAAATTCGTCTTTCTTTGTAGAAATTAAATTGCTTTATGGAAAAATTATACTCTTTGATTAAAAATTACATTTTTCGGTTGAATTATCAACTGTTAATATTTTTTGGTTGCAAAGTCGTTTTGTTGTAAATGCAGCTATATTGTTAAAAATTAAAATCGTAATTTTTGGGTGGAAAATTCGATTATTCACTTAAAGTTGAACTACTTATTAAAAGAATTAATTTTTTCCTATAAAGGATTCATAACTATAGTTGAAAATTCAACTATTTGCCTTTAAATTAGGTTAAAAATTCAGTTTTTTGTAGATAATACTCTTTTTGACTTTAAAATTTAAAAATTTATTAAATTGACCTTTTTTAGTAGAAATTTAATTTTTTTGGTTGAGAATGTATCATTATTGGTCAGAAATGCAACAGTTTGGTTAAAATATGAACTGTACATCTTCTTGGGTTTAAAAGTCGATTATTTCACTAAGAGATGAACTACTTTGTAAAAAAACAACTTTTTTTAACAAGGTCTTTTAATTATGGTTGCAAATTTAACTATTTGGTTCAAAGTTTAACTCTTTGATTGAAAACTCATATTTATTTGCTTAAGAAATTCAACTTTTTGTAGATAATTCGTCTTTTTGACTTTAAAATTAAATGATTTCGTTTAAAATTCATGTATTTTATTTGAAATTTGTATTTTTTGTAGATCATTAATTTTCTTGGTCGAAAATTCATCTGCTTGGTTGACAATTCAATAACTTTGTTGAAAATAAATTTTTTCCGTTCAAAATTATTTATCTTTATCTGAAAATGTAACTATTATAGGATTGATTAAAAATTAATCGTATATATTGGTTAAGTTTGAAAATCGTTTTTTTTTATAGATCATTAATCTTCTTGGTCAAAAATTCACCTTTTCCCTTGAAAATTTAACAATTTTGTTGAAAATTCGTTTTTTCCTTGTTCAATTCAATTTTTTATCACAGCTTTTATTTGGAAATTCAACTATTCCATTTTTGATTAAAATTTATCCTGTGAATTGTATTAGTTAAAACACCAATTATTTGTTAGAAAATTAATTTATTTGTTTTCGATTATGACTTGAAATATTATTTCAGTCTAAAAAATTTTTATTTTTAACCCATTCAATTTGAAATTTTTTAATTCAAAAAAGAAAATTTCGTTAATTATCAGCAATATTTGACCGTTCATTTAAAACAATCCATTACAAAGAACTGTTAAAAACTATACAAATTTGATCAGAATTTTTCGAAATAGAAAGCGTTGAATTGTTAAATATGTAATGAGCTAAATTGTAAGTTCAAACGCTACAATTTTAATTTAAAAAAAGGTTCAGAATTAATTTAAAACTTGAAATTATTTCAAATAATTTGAAACACGATTTAGACTTTTGCAGATTTAAAAAAAAAGCTTTTTGAGAATTGTACAGTATTTAAAAATAATAACAAAAATTGTTGTGATTGTTAAGAACATTGAAAATGATTTTTTATTTTGACAAATAAATTTTAAGTAAGTATTTGAAAACATTTTAAAAATTAAAAAAAAAAAGCATCCGGAAGATTTTAAGGAAAATTTTTTTATTTTGCAGTTTTTTTAATTTTAGGAAAAAAATCTAATTAACAAAATATATCAATTTTCAACCCAAAAGTTTACTTTTTAACAAATTAAATTAATTTTGTATCAAATAATTGGTGTTTTAACTAATACAATGTACAGGATGAAGTTTCAATCAAAAATTGAATAGTTCAATTTACAGTTGTTAAATTATCAACCTATAACATGAATTTTTGACCAAGAAAATTAATGATCTACAAAAAAAGACAAAATTCAAACAAAATTTGTTTACAAAGTAATTCAACTCTTAGTGAAATAATCGACTTTTAAGCCCAAGAAGATGTACAGTTCATATTTCAACCAAACAATTGCATTTTTGACCAAAAATGATACATTTTCAACCAAAAAGATTACATTTCTACCAAACAAGGTCAATGTCCAACAACATATATGAAATTTCAAAAAAATTATTTAATATTAAAGCCAAAAAGAGTACTATCTACAAAAAATTTGAATTTTTAACACAAGAATATGATTTTTCAACCAAAGTTTTAATTGTCGACCAAATAGTTTAACTTTCACTTACAGTTGAAGTACTTAGTAACAAAATTAATTTATTCTTATTAAGGATTCATAATTATAGTTGAAAATTCAACTATTTTCCTTCAAATTAATTTTTTTGTTAAAAATTTTACTTTTTTGTTAACATTGCATCTTTGGGCGTTAAAGTCAACAATTTGATAGAAAGTTAAACTATTTGGTCGACAATTAAAATTTTGGTTGAAAAATCATATTTTTGTGTTACAAATTCAGCTTTTTTGTAGATGATACTCTTTTTGACATTAAAATTAAATAAATTTGTTGAAAGTTCATATATTTTGTTGAAAATTGACCTTGTTTGGTTGAAATATGAACTGTACATCTTCTTGGGCTTAAAAGTCAATTATTTCACTAAGAGTTGAATTACTTTGTAAAAAAAATACTGTTATTTTATAATACAAAAAGCTGCATTTTTAACCTAATTTAAAAGCAAATAGTTGAATTTTCAACTATAATTATGAATCCTTAAAAAGAAAAAATTAATTTTTGTAATAAGTAGTTCAACTTTAAGTGAATAATCGAATTTTCCACCCAAAAATTATAATTTTAATTTTTAGCAATATAGTAGCATTTAAAACAAAACGACATTGCAACCAAAAAATATTAACAGTTGATAATTCAACCGAAAAATGTAATTTTTAATTAATTCAATCAAATAATTGAGTTTCCATCCAAACGAGATGAATTCCAAAGTCACCAATTTCTTTAATTTCTTTCAAATGCGGATCAAGATTTAAATAAGACTATTATAATATAACATAATTATAATATTATC
>NC_046657.1:77146036-77152718 GCF_010883055.1 Belonocnema kinseyi | reverse complement strand
GCGCATACTTTGAATAAAATATTTGTTATCATTCTCTTGAAATAAATGTGTTTTTTCTTGAAAAAATACCGGTTTCATATGTATACACCTGGTATATATATATATATATATATATAATTTATATTTTATATGTGAAGTAACGTAACCTCAAAATACACGCATTAAAGAGGCGCGCGAAGTATTCAAACCATGAGAATCGCCAGCCCAGCATCGAAATCTGAAAATATTAAAATCCCAATCTCTTCATTTTATTTCAAAGCAGATAGAGATATAAATAGAACCGTCGAAGTGTTCCGACTGGCAATCGTGCACCTTCGAGTTTGCAAATTCAGAAGAGAAGAAATGGGATGCGCGCGCAACTCAGGCATTTATATCGTCTCCTACCATATTCACACGATCATAGACGTGTCATAGTATTGGACCACGTCTCGTTTCAGATCTTAGATCACTGGCAGGTACACCGCGATGAAATGGAAATCGCCCAATAGAAAGACACCCTCGCTCGAATCTGGTCAGATTCCAGGGGATTCAAAAGTATTCAGAATGGGCCGTCCAAGAACACATGGAAAACATAAATATTAACAACAATTTTTAGAAATTAAAAAAAATCAAAATAAATTTTTACAAAACTTTCTTATTCTCAAAACAGAATGATTTTGTACTAAATAATTTAATTATTAACCGAAAACATGAATTTTCAACCGAGAAGATTAATTTTTTGGAGAAAAAAGCGAATGAAAAAAAATGCATTTTTAAAATCTATTGGTTTTCAACTATAAAATATGAATTTTTGGCCAAATAGTTGCATTTTCTTTTAAGAAAAATAAATTTGACCAAAAAATGAAATAATATAATTTTCAATCAAAAAAATTAATTTTTTACAAGAAAACCGAATGTTTAAAAAAATAGTTAAAGTTTCAATCAAATAGGTGAATTTTTAACTAAAGTGATGAATTTCTCCCTGAAATAATTTAATGTTTATTTTAAAAAATACACAATAGAGTATCAACATTTTTAACATTTAAATTGGTAAGTCTTTGAATAGAACATTTCGGAAATATTTTTATTTATTTCTTATTTAAATTATCATGACTAATTTTGATAAACCCGGAAAAACTCGAAAAAAAATTTCCAGCATTAAGAAAGCTACAGTAGTAATATTTTCAGATTTATTGGAACAATGATACAGTAATATTTGGGAACTTGTAAATACGAGTATCACCTCGACAAACATGACTGTTTACAAGCTACTGCCTCTGAATAGAAATACCAGAATTATTTACTAACCTCATTTATTTAACATTGCTTTATTTACGTTAAAAATATTCTTTCTGGAAGTTCTGCTTTTCAGGCCTTCTTGTTTATTTAATATTGAGCATTCTTTTTTTGTTAAACTAGCAGATTGAATCGTGCGCAATTTGTTTATTTCGCCTAATTTGTTTTTTTTTTCAGGACATATGAATATAATTATCCTAGGTTACTGGAGAAAATTAAAGAAGGCTTTTGTACATTTTAGATATGTCGGAGACATATTGAAAATTTTTGTAGAATCGCAAAGAAGAACCTGGAAGATTTTAAGACAATAATTATAATTTTGCAGGATGAAAGATTCATGTAAGAACGTTGAATAATTTAAAAATATATTATAATCTTTTAAATTTTTTGAAAATATTTGACAATTATTAAAATTATTATAAGATTTATAAAAATTTATAACCAAATATAGATTTTAAAAGATTAAACAAATTTTTTTTGATGAATTTGTAAAGTTTGCAAGCAAATAACATTATTCTTAGCATTAATATACAATTAAAACTGATTTTTTACTTTGAAAAATTAATTTTAAAGAGAAAAAGTTTTCAAAGTTTTTTAAGAATTTCGAAATGTTTTAAGAAAATGAACAATTTTTCTTTAAATTTCTGGAGGACTTAAAAGTTGTTTTTTATTTTTAAAAATTAACAATCAAATAAAATTTAAAATGAAATTTTGAAGATTTTGTGGTTACTTTTTGAATTTTAAAATATTGAGAAAGTGTTAAATGAGAGAATCTCTTTGTTACAAATTCATTTTTTTTTTTTTTTGAAGAATTATAATGTTTGTTGAAAATTCATTTCTCCGTGTACGAAATTGATATTTCTAATTAATAATGCAACTGTTTGTTTAAAAAAGAAACCTTTTAAAAGGTTGAACCATTTTGTTAAAAAATAATATTTTGAGAAAATTTATCATTTTAGCTTAACATTCGTTCTTTTGTTGATAACAATTAAATTTCGAACAAAAAATTTAACTATTTCAGTTGGCGATTCGTCACTTTAGTTAAAAGCTTTTCCAATTCAGAATAGTTATTGAACTAATTGATACAAATCAATCTTTCTTAATTTAATGTTTAAATACTTGTGAGCAAAATTAAATTCTTTCTTGAAATCTTTTTTGGGGCTTAGGTTCATCTCTTTCATCGAAATTTTGTTTTTTTTTTGTTTTGTTTAAAAATAATTTTTTCAACTGAAAATGTAGCTTCTCCATTTTTAATTAGAAATTGATCTTCTTTGTTGAAAATTCGTCTTTTTCGTTAGGAAACGAATCTAAATCTGAATAAAATTACATTTTTCGGACCAGGAAAATAATTATTACGTTATTTCCATTAAAGCATTAACTAAGTTTATTTTCAAAACATTCATACATCAACCTGAAGAGTGATTACAATGTCAGAACCTAAATATTTAAAAGCCCGTTAAAAGTCTTCCTAGATAATAATACATTTAATATTCTAATAAACTATAGAATTGTTATAAACAAAGCAAAATAATGTAACTTAACTAATTTTTATTCTTCCCATGAAAAGAATACTACTTATTCTACACCCCTGCGGCTGCGCCCGTATTTCAAAAAATAAGTACTAGTATACACTTAAAATATATTTTTTTTACTTAAATTCCTAAATTTGAATTTTTCTGTAGTACACAAGTAAAATCGCAGTGAAACCCGTATATAGTACTTTTTAGTATTAATTCTTGCAAAAGCCAGTTTATGAATTCACCGAAAATCGAACTCGCGTCCAGTCGGCGCTGAGGTTTAAGGACAAGCACGCTCACCACTAGACGACAGATGCCGGTTTGAAATTACACTGGAACCGCAATTATATCCGCCGTCCTAGACCTTAAGCATTCACTTATTTCCTCCCGGAAGGGGATCCCACCAATGCTGCTCAGCGAAGGGGAAATGGCCGCGCTGCGCTCTGATGGGCTTGTTTGTCACGTGGTACTGCGAGATGGTGGATGCCAAGTGGATATAAATGAGAGTTATGCAGGAAAATAAGAGCGAGTGGTTATAAGTGCGAGAGGATATAACCGCGATTCCAGTGTATTACTTGTACTTATTAGTATCCTCCTGAATGTCCTTCTTGATGAGGTTCTAAAATACGCTCATACATTGTATTAAGTTCCGACTCGTATTTTTGAATACCTTGTTTCTCTGTGTATGGACCATGCATAAAGTCAAATTCGATTGCTCTTGATCTTGAGTATGCATATTCGCACGCTCTTCTCTTTGCCTCTCGATTATTTCCAGGGAAATATGTAATAAACCTAGCGTAAGCCCTGTCCTGCGCGAGAACAAGTTGGTAAATATGGCCCACACCTAATCTATTTACATGAGGAATGTTCAACCTAAACCACTTTTGTTCCTTTGTGTCATATACGACATGTAAATTAGGTGCGTTAAACAATTCACCTGAATTATGAATTTTACCATCCCCTGTTCCTATGGGCCGTAAGCTATATCCAAAGATGACCGGATCCCTTTTAAAGTAAACTGATGGTACATGAGACATACGGAAACCTTCGAGAGTTGTGAAGCCAATGTGGGAGTTGGCTACTTCGTGTGTTAATAGTTCGATTTGAGGAAAATCGTAACCGTCGGAAGTTGGAAATAATCTTGTTAAGTCAGTCAGTGGGGTACGAGATCCGTCTGGGTTTGAACTTATTAATTCTGTAAAAAGAAATAGAAATAATAGGTATTATTATTTACTTGTAATAGATACAATATTAATTATAGCATATTCCACTGGTTAAAACTTTCTTACACTTAGTGTAGTTGTTGTAACAGCTTTTTGAAGCAACAATGATTTTTAAATTTTAAAATTTGAACTCGGAAGCTAATTTTTTTAAAATTTGAAGTACTAAAAAAACTTAAAGTTAAAGCTCTCTAAATTAAACTCTTAAATTTTAAACTGTCTAAATTAAAGTATAGAAGTTTTTTAAATTAAAAATAATGTATTCAAATTCTCAATAATTTTCACATATAAAGTGGAAAATACAAACACTTTCCAATTACAAAAATTTAAATAAGATGCAAATAAACTGCACATTTAAAATTTTTTTAATTTTACAAATGATAGAGTTCAAAAATTCAAATACAATCCAAAAAATATAAACCTGCGTTATGTAATCTAAAATCCTATCTATCTTTTTTAATAAGTATATCAGAATCTAATTGAATCTTTTTCTATCTTTTTTTGATTATAAGTCAGCCCTATCCTTCTGAAGCCCAGCGTTTCTATCACCATGAATCCTCTCCTTTTCCACCTATATCCTTTTCTATCCATTATTCAATGCAAAATTGTGTCTATCTTTTTCAATCCATATCTTCCTATCTAATAGAATCTTTTCCTATATTTTCTAAAATATAAGATAGCCCTATTTTCTTAAATTCCAGTCTTTCTATCAAAATGTATCCACAGCTTATCCACCTTTGTCCTTTTGAAACCACTATGCGATAAAAAATGTTATCTATTCTTTTCAATCCCTATCTTCCTATTTGACTAAAAACTTTTTTTTTAATATAAGTTAACCTTAACCTTCGGAATTCCAGACTTACTATGGACAAGAATTTTTGGTTTATCATCCTTTATCCTTTTCTATCCATTAGGGAATTAAAAATTTTGTCTATCCTCTTTAATCTCTATTTTGCTATCTCATTGAATTATTTTGTAGTTTTATATGCAGTATACTCCATATTTTTAGAATAGAACTTTATTATTTGATTATATACATTTTTTCAAACATTATTTAACTTTAATTAATTTTAGTTTAGAACATATTTCAAGTAAAATTTTACATTTCTTAAGGACTAGAATTTTTTGAATTAACAAAACTGCTGCTTCCCCGCTAAAATGGCTGTCTCGGATGCACCCTCAATGGCCTTCGTACTATCTCGGGGCTCTCCAAACCATAAACAATCATGGCCATCAGAGCCATTTATGTTGCAATTTCGTATAAAAACATTTGTTTGTTTGTGTTTGCTACTTTGGTTTTATAATTTTATTATGAAGGTGAACATTTTGGTCCTCGAAAATTAAACTTATCAGAGTACAAATTTTGAAGTATTTGCGTATATATATATATATATCAGGGTGGCCAGTTTAAGCAAAGAAAAAAAATGTCCATTTTTTTCTCGGTTCGAAAAAATTGTTCATGGCCAATATAATTTAAAAAATTGAACTATGAAGATAAATGTTTTAAAAATTTGTAATACTAAAAAAACTAAAAATTAAAGCACTCTCAATTAATCTTTTGAATTGTAAACTGTCTAAATTAAAGTTTAAAAGTTTTTAAAATTAAAAATTCAAATTCAATTCCAACAATATAAACCTACTTTATCATTTTCAATGCACTAAATTAAAGAATCAATCGATCAACTTTGAAATTTTATTATTTTAAGCCTTTTTTAGCTAGAAACATTAACAATTGTAGAAGTAAAATTTTGTAACAGAAGACTTCGTAAATTAGAAGTTAAATTATATTTATTTTAAACTCTTAGAACATCATTAAAAAGCTTTTAACTTTTTCTTTAGATCTTAAAGAATCTATAAATTTTTAAAAAGTTTTTCAAATTAAAAATTATTTTTGAAATTTTTCAAAACTTCTAAATATTCTAGTAAATAAAAAAA
Source organism: Belonocnema kinseyi (assembly GCF_010883055.1). NCBI lineage: Eukaryota > Metazoa > Arthropoda > Insecta > Hymenoptera > Cynipidae > Belonocnema > Belonocnema kinseyi. The sequence continues at coordinate 77,146,771 of NC_046657.1, read as the reverse complement.
TAATAAATGTTAAATGATGAATCTTTTTATCCGAAATTTACAATTTCTAAAGATTTTATTTTTTAATTGTTTATGCCTCCAAGTACTCATTAAAAATTTTTTTAAATTAAAAATATAAGTCCAGAAGTCACTCATTTTGTTGCATTTTCACTGTTTTTACCTCTTCAGTCAACTTGATTGCGAATTACGCCTTTTTTTTATTAAACATCTATCTAAATGTAAATAGACCATTTTTAAATTTTCGGATATTGAAACCTTCGGTTAAATGATTTTCGGATAAATCACTTCTCGCTAAACTGATTTTCGGTAAATTAAACCTTAGCAAAATGAGGTCTTCTGAAATTTTAACTTTTAGTAAAATGAACTTTCGGAAAAATGCATCTTTGCTAAAACTATTTTCAAATAATTGGACATTTGTTAAAGTAATTTTCTGTTAATTAATCATTCTCTCAAATTGTTTTCGTCAATCAATTATTCGGTAAATTAGTTTTCCTGAAAATAAATTTCGGTATACTAATATTCGCTATTTTAATTTTTGGTCACTTTAACCATCGGAAAAATAACCGGCTGTCACTTTAAAATGCGTAATTCGTAAATTTCTTAATTTAAAAATTTTGCCTTTGAGATTTTTATTTATTATTTATTATTTATTATTTATCATTTATTATTTATTATTTATTATTTATTATTTATTATTGATTATTTATTATTTATTATTTATTATTTATTATTTAT
>NC_046657.1:77111950-77145936 GCF_010883055.1 Belonocnema kinseyi | reverse complement strand
TTATTAGATTATTTAGGAGTTCTGAAAAATTCCAAAAATAATTTTAAATTTGAAAAACATTCACAACAATTTTTAGATTTCTCAAGATCTGAAAAAAAATTTCAAAGCTTTTTAATGATGTTATAACTATTTGAAATGAAAATAATTTAACTTCTCAATTACGAAGTTTTCAGTTTAAAAATTTGTAATTTTTAATGTTTCCAGCTTAAAAAGGCTTAAAATAATAAAATTTTAAAGTTGATCGATTGATTCTTTTATTTATAGCATTGAAAGTGATAACGAGGGTTTATATTTTTGGAATTGAAATTAAATTTCTGAAATCTATCAATTATCAAATTTAAAAATTATTAATTTTGTAGTTTATGTGGATTGTGTTTGAACTTGTTTCATTGAAAAGTGTTTGTACCTTCCGCTTTATATGTGCAAAGTATTGAGAACCCGCTAACATTTTTAATTTGGAAAACTTTAAACTTGTATTTAAACAGTTTAAAATTATGAGTTTGATTTAGACTGCTTAAATTTTTATTTTTTTTAGAACTTCTAATTGAAAAAAAATTAGCTTCGGAGTTAAAAGTATAGAATTTTATTCGCCGGGAATAATGTTTGCGAACCGAGAAGAACCTGGACATTTTTTTTCTTTGATTAAAGTGAACACCCTGATATATATACATACTTACTTAAAAATTTGTACTCTGATAAAGTTTGATTTTCGAGAAAAAAAATATTTACCTTCATAATGACATTATAAAACCAAAGTGGCAAAATTTAAACAAAAAAATGTTTATAGACGAAACTTCAACATAAATGGCTCTGACGGCACTGATTGTTTATGGTTTTAAGAGCCCCGAAATAGTACGAAGGCCATTGAGGGTACATCCGAGACAGCTACTTTAGCTTGGCAGAAGCAGTTTTATTAATTCGAAAATTTCTAGCTCTTAAGAAATGTACAATTTTAATTAAAGTATGTTCTAAACTAAAATTTAATAAACTTAAATCATGTTTAAAGAATTTATATAATCAATTAATAAAGTTCTATTCTAAAAGTATGAAGTTTACTGTATATAAAACCACAAAATAATTCAATTAGATAGGAAAATAGGAATTAAAAATGATGGACAAATATTTTAAATACCTAATGGATAGAAAAGGATGAAGGAGGATAAACCAAGAATTCTTGTCCAAAGGAAGTCTGGAATTCCGAAGGTTGAGGTTAACTTATATTAAAAAAAAAAAGGAAAGTTTTCTATTACATAGAAAGATAGGAATTTGAAAAGATAGGCAACATTGTTTAATGCATAATGGATAGAAAAGGACAAATGTGGAAAAGCTGTGGATACATTTTGATAGAAAGACTGGAATTTAAGAAAATAGGGCTATCTTATATTTTACAAAATATAGAAAAACATTCAATTAGATAGAGAGTCAGGGATTGAAAAAGCTTTACGGAATTTGGTATTGTGTAATGAATGGAAAAGGATAGAAATGGATAAGCCAAGAAATGGTTTGGGTAGAAAGACTAGGATTCAGAAGGATAGAGCTATCTTGTATTTTGGAAAAGCATTCCATTAGATAGGAAGATAGGGATTGAAAAAAGGAAGACGAGATTTTAGATTGCCTAACGGATAGAAAAGGATTTAGGCGGATAAGAAGAGAATTCATAGCGATAGAAAGACTGGGATGCAATATGACAGGGCTGACATTTATTTAAAAAAAAATAATGAAAAGATAGAAAAGGATTCAGTTTAGGAAAAAGATAGGAATTAAAAAAGATAAACTAAACTTTTGATTGCCTAACGGATACAAAAAGATAGTCGTAAATAAGCGTAGGGTTCATCTGGATAGAATTAGTAGGATAGATTTAGAGATTGGAAAGAAAAGGATACATGTGGATAGGTGACGGACAGGCGAGGATAGGAATATTGGCATTCAAAAAAATAGAGGTGATTGTAAATTAAAAGAAAGATAGAAAAGGATTGAAGGGATAGACATGGCATAAAGATCGATATATAATTTCCTTCTATTTTAATCTTATTGATAGAAAATGATTCAAACCGATAGAGACACTATCCATTTATTTCCAGCAGGGTACTGATAATAATAAGAAAAAGAAATCAATTTTTTGATAAAGCGCTAGGGGTACAGAGAACTTAGAGGTCATTCTCCCAATAGGAAACTAGCAAGGAAGCATTTCCACGAATTGAAGTACCCCCTCCAATTGTTATAGAACACGATACGGTGTAGTGTTACACGACTCAGTGATCGAAAGGGAATCGTGGAGGGGGCAGCTTTCGAGATCAAAGATTGAGAAATACAATTGCTTAATGAGAGGCCAACCGGTATGTGGAAGAAAATATATGTTAATAGATTTGTTTTTTTTGGAAACTTTGTCTTAAAAACTTAATTTTTTTTTTATACTGTGACACTTTTTATTTTTTATTTAAAAAAAAGCTTATAATTTTGCTCTCAGAAAGTCTCTTCATTTAAAAAAAAAAGTTTTTTGAACCAAACTAATTTTTTGAAAATAAAATAGAAGTCTATTTGAATTTAAAAAAAAGCCTTGATCACTTATACTTTATTCAGATTTAGGACTTTTTGGTTTTATCAAAATTGTTTTTTTAAACATGATGAATTATTATATTTGACAAAAAATGTATTTGAATTTTAAAAAAATTTATTTTCTTTGATGATTAAATTACTTTCATGATGAACTTTCAAACTAAAAACACGATTTATATCGTAATTTCATTAAAAATTAATTTTCTTAACTACAAAAAACAAAAAAAAATTTTAAATTTTCCACCAATCTTAGAATAATGTTACTATTCGCTCGAAATCTTTGAATGAATTTTTTAATTTTTCAAAATTCTATTTCCGCAATTTTCAAACATCTTCATTTTACTTTAAATTATTTTAAATATTTTTAAGTTTAAAATCATTTCTTTTGGTATTCAAAAGCTGTGTCTTTTGAGTTACTTAAACTTTGACCCACATTTTATAATGTTTTAAAGCTTAAAAATGTTGTTTCAAAATATTTTACATTCTCTTTTGAAATTTCAGAAAATGTCTTGAAATGTTCTAATTTTTTTAAACATTCTATGATAATAGTTCTGCAGAATAAAATATTATTTAAAATTTTCCTAATAGGAATATAAAGAAACAATGATAATTTTCTAGACATCTTTCGAAGTATTTTAACATTTTTGAAAATTGTTGTGCCAAATCGAAAAAAAAACTACATCTTGTTGAAAAATTTTAACATTTTGTACAGATTACTATTATTTTCAATTTTTTTTAAAACTTCTAAATATCGTTGACACTTACTAGAATTTCTTCTAAACTTATGTAGTCTTGTAAAATGTTTCTTTAAAAGTTTTTTTTATTGTTTTTCGATATTTTATGGAAACTTTTTGTAATCTTTTTTAATTTCTGCACCGAATTAACTTTCTGAAATAGAAAATAATTTTAAATTCTCATATGAACTTTAAAAATATTTCTTTATTCTTTGGAAACCTTTTAAAACTTTAAAATGCTTTAAAATTTTTGTTTGAAACCTTGGAAAAACTGCTATTCAAAATTTTTTAATTTTCTCAAGGTTTCAATTAGAATTTTTAAAGGTTTTCACAAATTTGAAAAATCTTAAGATCTTCTTTCTTTCGAAGTCTTCAGAAATCTATATACATTATTATATTCTATTATTATTATTATTATTATTTTTAAACCGTTCTCATTTTTGAAATTATCCCTTGACCCTGCTTAAAGTTTTTCTAAAGTTATTTAATCGTGAGAAATTGCAAAATTTTTCTTTAAAATGCTTTCAAATCTCTTTAGAAATTCTAACAATTCAAAATATCTTCTTGAACAATTCAGTGTTGCAAGAAGTTTTTGTCCAAAATTTAATTTTTCCCATAAATTAAAAAATGTGAACAACTTTAGAAATGATCGAGAGAAAGAAAAATGCCAAGAATAGAATTGTTTGATTATTTTCTAAGGTTACAAAATAATTTACGGAGACAATTTTCTGTTAAATTAATATGGATTAGGAGCAAACTGAAACAGCTACTAAAAGTCATATTCACCCAATTTTGCAATGATACAGGTTCTTGACAACAATGATTCAAATATTTTCGAGATTTATTGTAAAGTCCCTCTTTTTGAATAGAAAAAAGGAAAAATGTAATTGTTAAAAACTAAACAAATGTTTTCTTTTTTAATGGAAAAGGTGAAAAATAAAAAAGTTGAATAAAACGGCGGGATGATCTGGAAGTTTGAACTCTATTGAGACAATAAGTAGGCCACACTAAAAAATTGTTAACGTGACTTAGTCTGTTTCTATTTGTTAAATTTTTCTTTCTGATTGTATAAACAAAGTAAAGAAACATATAAATTTTGTACAATCTTAAATTTTGATGGCCAAATCGGGTAAAGGTTAATAATGCTTTTTCTGAGTCCCCACCCGCTACTTTTCATAAGGGTTCTTATTTTAAAAAATTTCTTCAGCTGTAAATATTATTTATTTGTTTATATCGCAACAAATAAAGTTCGGACGATTTGTGCTAAACAATATCAACAAAAATAAGATACATAGATCCTAAGAATGTTTACAATAGGTGGGGGGGACATCTTCAAAAATCATCCTTATATAATTGCTGGACTTACTTCTCGTTTAATATTTTAAAAATAACGATTTAATTCAAGAAAATCCTGACTAATTCTTTAGTGATTTTAGTTAAAAACCAATTAGAAAACTGTTGTCATTGTTTACAAAGCCCCTTTAAAGTCAGGATAAAGGTCAGTTGAAGGTCAAAATGGATAAAACCATGGAATTGCAGAAAAAATTTACTCATAGATGTTTTTGGGGTCGCTGAATCTGAATCCGGGGTCACTTTGAACGCGCCAGGTCAGGATAAAGGTTAAATGAATCTCAATATTAAGAAAACTATTGGATCAGAGAAAACCAATGGATTGAAGAAACCCTCTACTCTTAGACTTTTTTCACGGCCACTGACACCAAATCCGGGCCCAGATTGACCACCTCAGGTCAGGATCAATGTCAACTGAAGGTGAAAATGAGAAAACACCATTGAATCGGAATGAACCACTACCTTAAGACGTTTTTGGAGTCGCTAAATCCAAATCCGGGGTCATTTTTACCCCATTAGGTCGGGATGAAGGACATTTCAAGATCAAAATTAATAAAACCATGGAATTGGAGAAAACCTCTACTCTTGGACGTTTTTGGGGTTGCTGAGGCCGAATTTGGGGTTAGTTAGACTTCATGAGTTAAACTCTATGGTTTTCTCAATTTTGACCTTGGGCTGACCCTCAACCTGACCTAATGGGGTAAAAATGTCCCTGGATTTGGATTTAGCGAACTCAAAAATGTCTTAAAGTAGAGGTTTACTCCAATCCAATGGTTTTCTTAATTTTAACTATCACTTGATCTTGAACTTGACCTCTAAAGGCAAAAGTGACCCCGAATTCGGATTTAGTGACCCTAAAATGTATTAAAGTGGAGGTTTTCTCCGATGCCATCGTTTTTTTTATTTCAACCTTCAGTTGCCCTTGATCCTCACCTTATAGCAAAAAAAGATGAATTTTCTAGCCAACAGAGAAATATTCCAGCAAAAAATATTTTCAACCAAATAGATCAATTAATTTATAAATCAAAAGGATGAGCATTTTAAAAGAAAGTTAAATTTTGAACGAAGACGAATTTTAAACCAGATATTTTAACTTGAAAATATTAAGTTTCAATTCAAAACATGAATTTTTAACTAAAAATGAATGTTAAATCATCACTTGAACAAATTATTTGGAAAAAAGAGATAATTTTCAACTAAAATGATGAATCTTTAACAACAACAAAATTAAATGTAAAACAGATTCACCATATTTATAACTAAATTGATGAGTCGACATTCAAAAAAGATTAATTCTAAAAAAAGTTTATATTTCAACCAAAAAAATGTGCACCGAAATAAAACATAGTTGAATTGGTCTAAAAAATATGATTTTTCAACAAAATATATGATATTTGAACTAGAAAAGATCAATTTTAAATTTTAAATATAAACTTGTGGCTAAAAATGAAATAGTTAAATTATCAGTTAAAAAGTAATTATTTCTAACTAGCGATGAATTTTCAAATAAACTGATTAATCTTCAGACAAAAAAATGTTGAAACATAGTTGAATTTTTACCAAAAAAAATTGTTTATCCAAACAGAAGAATTTTCAACAGATAAAGATTTCTCAGTCAAGAAAGAAAACAAATCTACAAATGTGTTTAATTTTCAACACAAAAATATGATATGATACTAAGAAAAAATGAACTAAAGTAAATGAATTTTCAAACAAAAATGGAAAATTTGCATTTTACATTAGGTTTTACATAGTTGCTATTGTATTAATGAAAATGAAAATTTTAACCAGAGATCGCTTTTTTGTGTTAATTACAGTGAAACTCTTCTATAGCGCCGATTTGGGGTCATTTTTGGTTAAATTGGGTCATCATATAACGGTGGGTGTAAATTAACTCATTCTAGCCCGTCCCGCTTTTGTTTGTTTACGCTTGAGTGCTCGCCTGAGTGACAACCGCGGACCCCGCGCAGCTCCTGTTACACCTGTCTGCGGCGCCGTGTCAATTCTCAGAAGGGCTATAGAAGGGAGGGCTATTGAAGGGTTTTACTGTATTTTTTCCCAATCGAACTTCTATTACAATTTAATTCAAATTATGAAAATAATATAATTTTATTATAATTTATAATACATTTACCAAGAAAATCGAGGAGAAATGATAAACCGAGGAATAGATTGCTAGCGGAGAACTTCATCTTCTTTTTTAGTATATTCGATGTACGTTAACAGAATGGCTAAGGAATATTAGGCGACATGTTTCCAAATACAACGAGGCTGCTTATACACCACGTACTTAATTTATAATTTTAAACACCCACTCTGAGGCCTCCCACCAAAAAAATAGTATAAGTGTAATATAAAAGGCTTCTGGTCGCTTTTTCGCTACATCTTCCAAATTAAGGCTAAGGTTATTAACAAATATAGGTTCATGAAGATTTCCGGTTTTATTTGGTCGCATACCGATGTGAAAAATTTTAAACAATGATTCGATCAAAACAGATTTTTCCAGAATGAGCTCTGCCAATGTTTCAATGACTGTACATATAAATAGTATAAATATGTCCTTCTTTTTGTTTCAATAAGGCTGAGAATGTAATACAATCGCATTTTTGTAATCAACTTTTCGACTTCTCACGTTTCCTATTTCGATAACCTTCACTCAAAGAAAACAGCCTTAAATAAATTCATGTATTTTCACAAATCATTTAGTAGTTTGTCACGATCGAATTTCTAAATATAGAAAGTAATCCAATATATTTGAAGAGTATCGGAAACCTTTTTTCAAAATAATGAGACGGAATTAATTTTTTCTCAAATTCTAACAAGTTTTTTATGTGAGTAAACATTTTTAAAGCAAAGGAACAATATCAAGGAAATCATTTCTTGAATTCAACTGAAGTCGAATAAATTCAATCGCGTCTAGTGTTTGCATTTGAGAAAAAAATAATTTGGTTTGAAGAATAAAAATTTCGAATAACAAAATTTTTTAAATCAAATAAAAATTTTTTTAATCCGAAAAGATGAGATCTCATTGAAAAATATTCGAGGTTTTTCTAATTTTTACCAGAAGACATTTTTAGTTTAAATAAAAAATATATGGTTTCATCCAAAAAAGACGAATTTTCCAAACACTAGTTAAATCCTTAACCAAATTAGATTTTTCAACTAAACAGTAGCATTTTTATAGAAAAAATCAGGGACACTCTGGACCCCAAATTGTAAGGACCTTTTAACCTCGGGTTAGAAAATTGGTTGGTGACTAAATTTGAAAATTCAACAAGTTTGCACAGAACACAAATTTTGGGGCAAATTACGAAATTAACAAATTTTTCTCAAATTAAATTTTTTTTCATTAATTTGGTAGATTTGCATAAAACTCGTGCCAGGACATGTCATCCACTACAAAAAAATTTGAAAAATTAATAAAGTGAATAGGGGCAGCATTTTGGACTTCTTTGGGCTCTCAAAAACTGAAAAAATTAATGTTTAAAAAACATTCCCAGTCTCATACAAATTGCCCTTCAAATAACTGACGCACTAGGGTGGTCCAAAACAATAATTTTTTAGGGTTTGAAAAAAGGTAACTGGAAAGTATGGGGGCCTGTAGAGAATTATATTTTTATAATTTTATAATTTTTTTTCTTCAAAAATTCGTTATCTCCCCTAGAAATTATAACTATTGGTCTAATGAAATATTTATTAACATTGGTTTATAAGTTTTTATTATTTAAACAAATGGAATGTTTAAACGATTTTTTCGAAAATTCGTGTCTTTCCTAAAAAATTATTAGTATTGGTTTGGTGGATTATTTATTAACATTGCTTCATTAATTTTCAATTGTTTAAACAAATGGAATCAGTTTAAATAATTTTTTTCATTAAAAATTAATAATATTTCTTGAGTAGAGTATTTATCAACATTGTTCGATTACTTTTCTTTCTAATAAAAATTATTATTTAAATATTACTGATAAATTAATTATTATGAAATTAATGAATAATCAGTCATTAATTATTACTGATAAATATTGCACCGGACTCACAATAATAATTTTTATTTTTAAAAAATCGAAACGGGATTATTTAACGAATTCCATTGTTTAAATAATTTAAATAATACAGTGCTCAAAATGTTAATTTCATGAAGAATTGACATTTTCTGATTTAAGGGTAGTTTTCAGGTACTCGTGGGGGTGTGCTCGGGGTGTAAAACCAATATTTTTGATACACAAAATTCTTCGTTGGATAATTCTCAACAGGTCCACATAAAAAACTAAGACTTTCTTTTTTCGGATTTGGAATGAAATAACAAATTGTATTAAACAACACTAAAAAAAGTATTAATCAAAAGTCAATGATTTTTACAATCATTGCATTTAAAGAAACAAGTATCACCCTTCACCAACTATTGAATTTTGTATAAACAAATAAAGAAACGAAAATGGTTTTGTGGGGATTGGTGGCTATTTGTCACTTTATTCGCATAAGATTTGAACAATTTATGGACAAAAAGAGTTCTTTAGTTAAATTAACGAAAGTTGACAACGGGAAAAAGTAGCTCTGAAAAAGTAGAAGCTGAGAAAAAAAAATTATTCAACAATATTTGTTCACTCAAAAAAGCTACGAATTTCTTATTAATCATTGGTTTCGTGAAATTCGAAGTTATGGTTTTAATCGTAGAAAATAAAATTGAAAACTAAACAATTAAATTTTTGGACAAATGACATAAGAGACGAAAAAAAGTATACAGCAAAGTTGCTCTTCCAAAAAAAGAGTGCAAACCCATCCAAATTTTTCATGAATAATTTTTTGATAGGACTTCGTATCTTTTTTGAGTGAACAAATGTTGTTGAATAATTTTTTTTTCTCAGCTTGTGTCGCTCGTGCAAAAATTGAATTTCATTTACTTTTAATGTTGTTTTTTTATAAATAAAACATAAATTACGTGTCCTATAAAAAACGATTTATTTTAATATTGTAGAGATTTTTTCGATGCTCAATTTTGTTCGACTTGTATTTTTTCGTATTTCAAATAGTTTAACTGCGAAGTTGAAAAATCTGCTTTTTTCTTTCAAATTTAACTGTTTTGTTACATTTTTTTAAAATTTGTTTAAAGATTTCATTACTTTTGAGAAACTTTACCGAATTATTTCAAAATTGCAAATTTTTTTTCGAAATGTTTAACAAATCTATGCGCACTTGAAAAAACTTTATATCCTCAAAAGCTTCAAATTATTCTTGAACCACTCGAAAATTTAGAAATATCCCTTAAACTTACTGAAATTTTTTCTAAAATAACTTAATCGGTAGAGATTTCGAAATTTTTCTTAAAAATCTCTTACAATCTTTTTTGAAATTTCAGGACACGTTATGAAATATTTGTCAGTTTTGTTTTAAAGTTTGTTTTTCGAAGTAAAAATGGATTTGAAATTTTTCAGAGAATCATAAGAAAGTTTCAATATTCTCTTGAAAATTTAAAAAATTCTGAAAAAGCTTCTAAATTTCTTTAAAAAATGTTTAAATATCGCAATTTCGTTAAATTTTTTTAAACATTATCGCAAAATTCAATTATTTCTGAATCTTTTAAAAACTTCTAACAATTTGAAATATCTTTTTGAACAATTCAGTTTTCCAACAATTAAAAAAAAAGTTTTTCCCTTAAATTTTATTTATGTTATAACATTAAAAGCGTAAAAAAATTATAAATGATAGGGAGACGCGAAATTAACAGAATTGTTTATTATTTTCCCATGTTAACAAATCATTTACAATTAAGATTTTTCCTTAAATTAATAACGCTTAGGAACAAACTAGAATATACTTATTAAATATTTATTTTCTAAGGGCACTCGTTTTCGATACAAACGAGACAACACGCTATTATTTAAAATTAATCTAACGTTGACTTTTTTCTTCGGAAAGGTAAAAAATGGAACGGTAAAATAAAACGACGTGATGTTGTAACATTTTTAACTCAATTGAAACAATAAGTAGAGCACATAGAGGAATTGTTAATGAGACTTAGGATTTTTATATTTTTAAGTATTGCCTTCTGTTTATCCGAACAAAGTTAAGAAGCATACAAATTTGTTACAATTTTAAATTACAATAGATAAATGGGCTAAAACTTGATAATGCTTAGTCAATGTCCTTAATCACTCCTTTTAAACAAACTTCCGTTTTCGATTAATTTTTTTTTTTTCAGTTAAAATTTTTATTCATTTGTTTAAAACACGGTCGACTCTAACAGAAGGGAATGTTATTATGACATTAGTCCGCTGAGCTAATTTTATTTTAACAAATGAAAGTCTAGACGATTCCTCAAATAAAATATTTTTCAGAAAGGTCAAGGTCATTTTTGAAGTAGCTTTCAACGAAGAATGCAATGGTGACCTTTTTTTTAAACTTGAAGATAAACTTCAAGGGTTTTTAACTTCAAGTTTAAAAAAATGAAAACCTCCTTTTTTACATCGGCAATCGATAGAGCGGGAAATTTTACTTTGAAATATGTACCCAGCTCATAGGTTCATTGTAATCTTAAAAATTACTCCAAAGTCATTCACACTTCATCAAGGTCTGTATACCTCTGGGCCAAGGTCAAATTAGACATATGACCTCAGTACATATTCCAACGTAAAATATACAGTTCTATCGATTACACATATAAAAGGGGGTATCCACTAGAAAAAATTGACCTTGAAATAACCTTGATGGACATCGCCAAGGTCATGCTAAAGGCCACTAGTGAAAACAGCTTGTTAAAGTTCGTTTCGAAAAAATTCTGTAGAGCTACTGTTCCCGTAAGTATGCAGAACGTGCTTAAGTAAATATGACTTTAGAGTGACTTTCAAGGTTTTTAAAGTCAATTAAAACAAATAGAACTCTCTTTTTTAACTCGGCATTCGATAGAGCCGTAAATTTTACGCTCGACTATTCACTCAGATCCTAGGTCTCATTGGACCTTGACACAGAGGTATACAGACCTTGTTTGAGATTAAATGACCTTAATGTGACCTTCAAGGTTACAATAACCTATGACCTGTGCACATATTTAAGTGTAAAATTACCCGCTTTATCGAATGCCGCTGTAAAAAGGTTTGACCTTGAAACAACGTTGAAGGTCATCATCAGAATCAAAATAAGGCTAAACACTGAATTCCCCGTTGAAGTGACATCTACCACATATTATAAAATGTGGAACTTTAGTGTCTTACATTTGTTTTTATGCAAAAGCCAAGGAAATACCCAATGATGTAAAAATTTGGAAACACCAAATCAAACCATTCTTCGACTGACAATGCAATAATGAATTGTAGAAAAAATATTTCTTCTGTCTTACGGTCACGGCAAAATAAAAACAAATTAGAGCCTAATTCAATTTAGGCGAAGTGTTACGAAAAATAAACTTTGGCCACTTTTGACCCCGCCCTACAAATTATTTCTTTTTGTGTTATCGTATGTAGCACTTTTCGCCCAGGCAGTTTTAACCCCACTCTACCCTACTTTAAAAATGACCTTGACCTCGGTGAAAAACATTTTAACTATTTTGAAGCAGAAACTTTATTCAAATACAATTTCTTTTACTTAGGTCCAGTTCAAGGTAAAATTGAAGGTCACTATTGGATTTCTTGTTAAAAGTTACTCTAACAATGAAAATACAGAGCCGTCCCGTTAACCCAAGCCGATCATCGCTTAGGTTTGAATGACCTTCAGCTGACCTTCGAAGTCACACTTCACCTATGAACTGATTACATATTTAAACGCAAAATTTGACGCTTTTTACCTCATAGCTTCCCACATGAATAGATACTACAAACTCGATTTATTTGAAAAACCTTCGACGAAAGATTTTTATTTTGGGTTTAAAGTCATCATAAGGGTTCCTACTTTCTATCACACAAGAAAATTTAATTTCGGACGACTGAAATAATAAATAAATTAAGTCGCGAGGTATTGTGATATTAAAACTATTTTTTATTTGAAACCTTAAAGATTTTTATTTCTTCATGTAAATTTAATCTTTTAGAAAATAAATATTTTTAAATTGTCAATTATTCTTTTCGAAATTCAAGCATTTAAATTTTATTCGCAAAATTTAAACAACTTGAACGTCCTTAAACGGAAGAGTCTGCAACTATCAAGTGGAACATGATTGGCCAATTAAGCCTTCTTTTTTAAATCCGAAAGGACGAAATGCTAAATCGAATTAGCATTATATCCATTTTCCATATTCCTTTTATTAGGGTGTTTTAGGGTTTCGATTGCCTCTCTGTATTTTCTTAAAAAAATATCGTGTGTTTTTGCAATTTCGGTGGTTTTGTCAAATAAAATGTTATGTCCTGTTTCCATATAATGCTCAGCCAGTGCTGATTGAATAAAATTTTTCAGTCTGACTTCCGGATCGAAAAGAGGTGACTTTTTGTCTATAGGATTTTTAAAAAGTTTTTCTATTTTCACAGGTGGTTTAAATATGGTTTGGATATTGCGTTTGTTGAGAAGTCTTTCTGTATTTTATGTGGTACCTTGGATGTAGGATAGGACAGTGGTCGTTTCCGGTGATCATGGCTAGTCTTTTTGAGTATATTTTCTTAGTGATTTATCAATTTTTTTGCTTGTGTAATCGTTTTGTATTAGGATTTCTTTAACGATTAGTAATTCCGTTTGTAAGTTATATCCATCTGTTATGAAGACAGCTCTATATACCAGGCAGTTGATGACCGATTATTGTTGAGATGGGTGATGGTGGGAGGAGGCATGTAGGTATCTGTTTGTATGAGTCGGTTTTCTGTAAACTTTATGTCCTAATTTTGTTATCAGATCTTTTGCAAACTAGTACATCCAAGCAAAGGGAATTTGCTGTTTTGTTGAATTTCAATGGTAAACCGAAAATTATGATGTAATCGATGGTTGAAATCGAAAAACTTATCAAGTTCATCTATTCCGTGGCGCTAGATTACAAAAGTTTTGACAATGTAATAGAACCAAAATTTTGATTTAAGTTTGGATTGGTTGGAGATTTTAGTTTCTGGATGTTCCACAAAGATTTCGGCTGTTACAGGCGAGATTGGAGATCAAATGGCTGCTCCTGAAGGTTGTTCGCAGAAATAATTAGTGAAAAAGATGTAAGTGTTATTGAGACAGTGTTCTCTCAAAGGTATTAGCTCGAAAGAGAAGTTTGCAAAAGATTTAGTAATATCAATTATATCACTGATTGGTACTTTTGTAACGAGAGACGCTACGTCGAAAATCACTATGATGTCTTGGAGTTGAATGTGAATCTCTTGTATCTGTTCGATAAAATAAAACGAATTTTGGAAGGGAGTGATAAAGTTTCCTGTAAAAGGATTTCGTATTTGGCGAGGAAGCGTACTAGTTTGTAAGTTAGTGAGTTTATTACGTTGACGAAAGTTCTGAGTAGAATGTTGTTTTCTTGATTTTTGAGAGTCCGTAAAGTCATGGAGAGATAAAATCAGTAGATATAAATTTAGATATTGTTTTGCTGTCAACTTTAGAATATTTTAAAAGGGTTTAGGTTTAACCGACTACTGGTTTTGTGCGATACTTTTTGAGTTTTTTTTGTACGTATCGTCAGTTACAAGGTTAATTATTTTGTTTTTACAGTCTTCGGTTTTTTCTTGTTTTGTTAAGTTTGAGGAGCAAAGTTGTGCTTGGCGTAAATTGTTAGCCATCCTAAGTCTTATATCATTCGCTTTTTCGGGTAGGAGAGTATATATTGTGGATTCTAATTTAGAAATGATTTCTTCTTTCGGGATTTTGGAGTAAGCTACTGAAAAATTATGTCCTTCAGATAAGAATAATATCATGTAATTGGTGAGAGGATGGTCATAGATGCTTTTTACTGTGTTAGTTTGTCGTGTGTGTCTTACTAGAAATCATTTGTCAAAATTTTGCTATGTTTTTGAGTATGAAAATCTTTCATCCGTTTAATTTGGGCAAATGATGTGCGGTCCAATTTAGACCCAATGTCGAATCTGTGGGTGCTTGGTAGAAAAGGTGAAGTTTCAATAATTTTACGGAGGTAGTGCGCAAGTCAGAGTTTTCTATTTTGTATTCTTTTTTTAAAGATAAGCAGACTTATATTGTGTGGGACTCACTTGAATTTAGACGTTTCCAAACAGGTTTTCAATTGTAAGCATTTTAGGACGATGTTGTCTCTACATCGTTTCGAAAAAGCTAAATATATTAGTAGGTCACCTTCAGAAATCCGAAGCTTACTAAAGCTAAGCAATAATTTTTTAGCTCCCGTTAGAGAAAAATGGGATTTTATCTCTAAGATTTAATGACAATATATTTTTCGGATTGAAATCGGGTCTAGAATTAGCTAGCAAGTTATGTTTTATTTTTGTAATTCGTACTAAGATGGCTCTTGGTTATTCCACATAGGTACGAAATCATTTGAATTCTTCAGCTCTGCTAAAGAATTTTAATCATCATAAATTCTGAATTTTGAAGGAAGCCTTCTGAAAAGGAAAATAAGGACTGCGTTATTTTCTTTAAAACATTAACTGAATATATTTTCTAAACATTCATACATGAAGCTGAAGCTTGATTACAAAATTATATTCTAAATATTTAAAAGATAATGAAAAGCCTTCCTGTATAATAGTACATTTAATATTCTAATGAATTATACAATTTTCATAAACAAATGAAGATTAGTGCACCTTTCTTAATTTGTATTCCCCCCAAGATAATGCTAGTGATTCTCTACCCCAGCGGCTGCACCCGTCTTTCAAAAAGTCAGTACTAGTATTCACCCACAATCTTTTTTCGCTATTTTCATTTTCTAAATTTAACTTCTTCTGTAGTACACAAGGAAAATCGCAGTAAGACCCGTGTATAGTACTTCTTACTGTCAGTTCTTGCAAAGCTAGTTTACGGATCTACTGAGAGTCGAACTAAGGTCTAGCCGGCGCTGAAGTTTACGGAACAGCAAGCCAACCATTAGACCATAGATGCCGGTTTAAAATTATTTAGTGTACTTGTTAGCGTCCTCCTGAGGATGATACCCTAGAAGAAGGGGGGAACAGAGCATTAAACCTGGCATGGAAGAGTTCCTGGATTTTTTTAATAGCTTGTGCCTCCGTGTATAAACGTTGTTTTACTTCCATTTCGATTTGCTTTGTTCTTCCGTATGAGTGACTGTCGCCCATTAGTTCTTTTTTTTCGTAATTTGCATCCATTTCGAAGCAACGTCTGTGAAACTCAGCGTAAGCCTTATCATACGCATGAGCAAGTGGCAAACTGCTATCTAAACCCAATGACTTTAGAGCAGGAATGTCCAAATTATACCACATTTTTTCCTCCGTGTGATATACGATTTTTAAAAGTGGTTGGTTAAACAATTGGCCTAGATTTTGAATGATAGTATTCCTCTTAAATGTTCTTGTAAAGATACATCCAAAGAACACATTACCCCTTTTTAAGTAAATTGAAGCTTGTTTGGACTCATGGAGAATATTCTGTACTGTGAAGATTATGGTTTTTTAGCTTGTGCATATGTGAATTCTTCGATAGCAGGAAAATTGTAATCATTGGATCCAGGAAATAAATGTTTTAAGTTAGTCCATGGAATATGATGTGCGCTTGGTGATGGACTTATTAATTCTGTAAAAAGAAACAGAAATAATAGATATCCTACATTTATAATATATATATATATATATATTACATGAATTGTAAAATATGCCACTATTTAAAAATATCGTACACTTGGTGCAGTTTTTGTAACAGATTTTGGAGCACCCGTAACTAACCAGGTGGAAACACACGACTGAGGAAGTACAAATTATCGATGTTCTAGTACTGGACATCTGTACTGAGCCAGTACAGGCTTGTAATACTCTGCGGTATTGGCATCGTTATGACATCGTGACGACATCTTTAGGACAAATTTACGACATCCTATGTCTATGTCGTTTCGGTAACTTTGGGATATCGTAGAGGCATCGTCAAATTATACGACTTATTCACGATATCGTAAATACATCTTAACGACATGGACACCGGATGACGTAAAGTTGTCGTAAAAGTGTCGTAAAGGTGTCGGAAACGATGTCGTAAAGACATCGCCAAAGGAGGAGGGTCAATAAGGCCGGTTTTTGGGCCATCTACAGATTGACCTCAAACATGTTTTATTTTATTCATCTATATAGGTCTCGTAACCCCTAAATGGATTTTTCCTGAGAGTGATCTGATTTCAAGATATAGTCATTTTCAAGTTCGTATTTTACATGGGTTTTCGCACTTCCATTCAAATAATGCTAAGTTTCACATTGTTAGTATTGCTCACGCAAGATCATACTTGGCCAAAAACTGCGCACGTATATGCTTTACAACATATGTTAAATCCATCATTTTTCTCGATGTACTTAGCCTTTAAAATAGGGGTTATTTTTATACTTTATGAAAAACAAAGCGTATTATTTTAAGGTATTAATTTATTGTTATTAATTTATTATTTTTAATTTATTTTTCTTAAGAAATATTTAGTGCCGATCTTAGCCACTTTGACTCCCTTGGGCAAAGAGGAGTGAGATTAAAATCAACCAAAGTCAGTGGAATAGGAAACAAAACGCTATCTTTCATGTGCGACTGCCGCTTCGCTACGTTCAACTGTTTTCCCCCTCCACATGGTATTCGCGTTTGTTACCGATGCTTTTAGCTATATTCTCCTTCATTCATCTTCCTCGTTTCGACCTGTTAAAGAGTTCTTATCCACTGCATGTGATATTACTGCGTACATACATCTGTTCCAGATTATTTTACTGTAGTTTTATTTTATCAGTATCGACTAGTTTCATAGCGATTGTAAGTTTTTTGCACAGGTACTTCATAGGCATGAGAGGCTACTGTTTTTTTTTTAATCCTTATTATTTAATAGTTCTGTACATCAGTCTCAGATTCTCTTTATTTTTTCAGGCGAAATAATTACTTGCGGATTAAGTTTTAATTACCACTTATTATGCCGAAAAAACAGTGTTCCTGTTGCGGCAAATTCTTAAAACCAAAGAGTCATCTATCAGTAATTCAGGATGAACGGCATATTATATGTTCTTAAAACTGCTTTTAATAGGTCCTTTACCATTCAGTCAAAGGTTTGCGGTAGTTGTCGATGCTTTTCGATTAAAAAGCGTCGGATTACAGAAGCAAAAGAGATGAGTTCTTCTGAAAATGATTTATAAAATGTTTTAGAACCAGGTAAGATCAGATTTATAAAAATTCAGAATCTTCCAGTGAAGATTGCACTTCATATTCTGACTGTAGAAAAATCAAACTTCCAATAAGAAGATGTATGATTTCTCAATCCAGATGCATTGTCTGTCATCATAAGAATAATCGTATTAGAATCAAACCTTTTGCTGCATTGAGGGTTTACGTCGATACTGGTATTTTGATTCCTGCAAAAGCGAGATGCTGTGCTTCTCATTTGGTTGATAATGGTTTTCTTAAGAAAGAGGCTGTTGCGTCTATACAAACCACCTCTGATTTTACTCATATGAACGCTGAGTCGCTTTCTAAGCTTCTGAATGATTTGCGAGAGGAGGCAAGAAAAACAGGGTTGAATTTTGATGATCTATCTGCGCTTGAGGATAAACATTATTATAGGCTTACCGGTTCGACGAAAAATCAATTAAGTGACGTTGCACAGTACTTGTCAATTGAAGTGCCTTCGACAAAAGGTCGTTCTGTGCGTTTGTGCCTTGCATTATTGTTGATCAAGTTGCGCACAGGTCTTTCCAATGCGATTTTATCAACTATTTTTGGCATAGAATAACGAAGAGTTGGCAGAGGAATTACGGCAGCAAGGAAAGCTCTGATGTCCTCCTTTGTACCTCATCATCTTGGTATAGGTCACATATCACACGAGTCAGTCATTAAGGACCATGCTACATCAACGGCAAAACGCTATTCGCAAATGGAGAAGATGTATGTATCCTTATAGCTGATGGTACATACATGTTTATCGAAAAGAGTAGCAATTACTCTTTTCAAAGGCAAACTTATTTTATGCATAAAGGAATGAATCTGGTGAAGCCCATGATGTTAGTAACGACGACAGGATATATAGTGGATGTTTTCAGTCCGTATTTTGCTGATGGCAAGAACAACGACGCTAGTATCTTTGAAAGTCTTTTAAAACAAGATTCAATAAAACTGGGTACATGGATGCCCTCAAACTCTGTTATCGTTGTCGATCGCGGTTTTCGGGACAGCCTGAAGTTTTTAGAAGATCTTGGATTGGTTTCCAAAATGCCTCATTTTCTTCAAAAAGGATCACAGCACACTACGATTGAAGCAAACGAATCAAGGCTCGTTACTAAAGTCCGATGGGTGGTTGAAGCAGTCAATGGGTTGATAAAAACTTGGAGAGCCTTAAGTGATGTTTTTCCAAATAGTCAAATCCCGTACATCGGCGATTACGTCAGAATAGTCTGTGCCCTTTGTAATGCTTTCTGACCTCCTAGAATTCATGATAATTCCGATGATCATCTGATCGCTGAACGAATGTTGCGATTGGCTTCGTAGCCTAATCGCCTGCAAGAGCGAGCAGAAAAGGAAAACTGGGCAAAAAGAAGGGCATCGTGGCTTCCTATAACGCAAGAGACACTACCTGATTTTCCTAGGTTAACTCTTGATGAATTGAGATACATCACACTCGGAGTATATCAGCTGAAGCAAGCCCAATCGTATACCGAGGAACATTTATCTGATGATGAAATGTACTCCCTTCTTGTCCAAACACAGGAGGAAGGCATTGTAAGAGTACAAATCCAGTCTCGGAATACATCTTCTAAAGTGTATAACTTATGGATAGAAACTAATCCTGGACCAAATCCGATAAGTGGTTGGTACTGTCAGTGCAAAAGTGGTGCAAGAGTGGTAGGATGTTGCGCTCACATTGCCAGTGTTCTGTGGTATCTTGGTTACTCTAGATATAACCAAAACACTCCCAGACTTTAAGTGAATTCGAAAGTCACGTGAATGATGCATCGTGTTGGTCGGAAAATGAAGGAGAAGCAGCATCATCTTCAGATGACCAAACCAATTCTGACGAATAAGGCTGTTGCAGAGTGCCTAGCCTCTAATCGACAATAAGTTCTGATTGACTGTAAACTAATATACCTTTTCATAGAAAAATGTCTAGAAGATTATTTAAATTATTTTATAGAAATTATTGCTAAGGATCACAAACCTAATAAAGTATAAAAATGAGCCCTATTTTGAAGCCTAAGTACCTCGAGAAAAATGATGGCTTTAACATATGTTGTAACGCATATACGTACGCAGTTTTTGGCCAAGTATGATCTAGCGTGAAAAATACTAACAATGTGAAACTTAGCATGATTTGAATGAAAGTGCGAAAACCCATGTAAAATACGAACTTAAAAATGACTATATCTTGAAGTCAGATCACTCTTGGAAAAATCCTTTAAAGGGGTTATGAGACCTAATCAGATGAATAAAATAAAACATATTTGAGGCCAATCTGTAGATGGTCCAAAAACCGGCCTTATTGACCCTCCTCTTTTTGTGCCCACTGGGTTAAGTTTAGAATGCTTGTCGAAAAAGAAATATGATGATAGATTTCTTTGGTTTGGAAAATTTGTCTTTTTTTGTTTTGAAATGAATCTTATAATCATGCACTCTGAAAATCTTTTCAATTTTTGTTTCACCAGAAACTTTTTTTGCAAATGAGAGGAAGTGTTTCATGATACTCGATCAAAAAACCAAGAACAAATTAAAAACCATAGTCGTTCTTTCAGACGACCAACGATCAGTAAGTTGAATCAGGAATTTACTATTTAAAATCACCTGCAGCCTACAAAATAATTCTTATCCGATTAATAAAAAAAAATTTAGAAGCGGGCGAAAGTTGGTTCTCGCGCTTCGCGCACGATTATATATTTACCTTGCGCTACGCGCTCGGTCCTTATAATTTAGCACATTCTT
Source organism: Belonocnema kinseyi (assembly GCF_010883055.1). Taxonomy (NCBI): domain Eukaryota; kingdom Metazoa; phylum Arthropoda; class Insecta; order Hymenoptera; family Cynipidae; genus Belonocnema; species Belonocnema kinseyi. Next base: position 77,125,324 of record NC_046657.1, on the reverse strand, counting down.
GCGAAAACCTTTTAAAATTAAGACTCAAAGCATCCACCAGTGTAATTTTGTGATTGTGAATTCTCTTTTGTTAAAAGAGCTTAGTTCTTTTGTTAAAGTTGAATCACACTGATTCTTATTTCCTTGTTTTTATAAATTTTTTATTTTTAATCTTGTCTTTTACAATTAAAAAAAACTATTACGTATCTGCATAGGATCTAATACAGGAACCTATATAGGGTCCGATATAGGATCCTATGTCCTCTTTCGTCTTTTCTGTTCTTTTTCCAAAAATTTATTTTTTTTATTTTTTATTAAATTTACTTCGTACTAATGTCGTTTTTTCAACAAAATTTCATATTTTTATTGTGAATGTTATTTTTTACGACTAAATCAAAAACTACGTGCCCTATCAAGAATTACCGCTATTTTTTGTAATAAATAAGTTCTGTCTAATTTTTTGCGTAGCTTTTGTCGTGCAAAAATTTTATATTTCTTTATATTTAATGTTGTTTTTTACGACTAAAAACAAAAACTACGCGGCTTATCGAAAAGTGACTCATTCAGGGTGGCCACCGAACCGGGAGAACCGAGAGAAAGTCGGGAGAATCGCGTACAGGGAAAAATCCGATAGAACGCCGGGATCTTTCTCGCATTTCGTAAGTCGTGCGTTTCGTACCGCTGTGTTTTCGAACAACAATCAGGAAATCGGTAGTTGCTTGGGATTGGTTGCCCGCCCACATTACTGTTCTGGAGGTTCTATAGTCCCGTGTCAACAATCTTGTTTAAGAAAATTGAAAAATTGAGAAGATTAAAAAAAAGTCACCTGAATCTATAATCTTCTAAGTTAGTTAAAGTTGTAACAATCTTCGATTTTATGTCTATAGGGCTCTCGCTGATGATCATAAGTTATATTACTACATATAAATTTCAAGTTCCTTCAACAAATATATAATAAAATCTTTGGATTTAACCTTATGAGGCAAGAAATTTTTCTCATCCTACTTCTTATGACTACTCATATGTGAAAAATGGCAGCTTTCTCAACAACAGTATATATATTTTTAAATCGGGAGAAACCACGAATTTCTACCGGGAGAACCAGGAGAAACAAAAACGAAAAAAGTAGTTGCTACCCTGTCATTAGAAGTTTGTAGGTCCTTCCAGGGCGCGCAATTTTAAACAATTCATTTTTTTCGTATGTTGCACAGTTTAACCAAGAAATGAAATTATTGGATTCTTCATTATTTTTGACACGATCAAATTTAGAATTTTCACCTTTTCGACCAAATTAAAAAAGTTGTAATGAAAATATTGTAGGGCTTTTAAAAATCAACATTTTTCTTCTCTTGACTTCTTTTAATATCATGCGTTGTTTGGCTTGAAATGTTCATTTTAGTTTTTTTTTTTTTGAATTTTGAAAATGCTTTGACCCTGATAATTTTCTTTTGATAGAAAATAGTCATAAGACTAAATTGTTTGAGCTTCTCAGTACTATGAAAAACCGTACACAGAATTTTGAAATCTTTAAAAAATGCGGTTTCAAAAAATGTTGAAAATGCGCGCACTTTTTCAATTTTGATCCAAAATGGCTTTGCGCTTGATTATGTATTTACATCGGGCTACGCGCACGGTCTTTATATTTTCGCACATTTTTGCGCAAATCTTTTAAAATTAAAACTCAAAACTTCCACCACTGTAATTTTGTGATCGTGAACTCTCTTTGGTTAAAGCTCTTTCGGCTTTAACAAGCACATTCTCATCACGTGTCTCGTGCTTCGCACTCGATTTTGCCCAAGATGTCAACTTTTCTACATTATGCACAACACTTTTATAGCAAATATAATACATTTTTTATGTAACTCGGCCTTGGATTGCTTTTCTAGATATTGCAAAATAAAGCACATATTGTATTTATCATGTTTATTTTAGTATTTTTTGCTTATTTTTCTTTAAATTGTCTTTCGTCTTTTCTGTCCTTTTTACAAAATTTTAATTTTTCTATTTTGAATGTTATTTTTTACGAAAAAAAAATACTTAGCCTATCAAAAATTACAGCTCCCTTTTGGATAAACAAGTCATATCATACGTTGTTTGGCTCAAAGCTCACGAGCTCAAAACAGAGCCCAACCCTTCCGGCTTTCGAGGCAAAAGTACAGAAAAAACTAAGGATAAAATTTGTTGCGATTAATTTTTTAGAAGGATGAAGTTTTATTCTTCGTTTTTTCTGTGTGTTTGTTGAATACCATATTTAGTTTTACGCAAAAAATATTAATTTTTTTTATTTTGGCCACCTTTTCCTGTTATTCCAAACACTGTGCGTGGCGGGTATGATACACTAATTATGAGGTATCATTATGCCAATCAGGGTATTATTGTAGAATGACTACTGAAATACGCGGCAAAGTAGAGAAAGCGGCGTTTGTCAGACAACATATCGCAATCAAAAGTTGACGAAGCATATTGTTTTAGTAGGATTTTCTCTGATTTTCAATGCGACGTTTATCTTAGTGAGCCTATTTTTCCACCAGAAAGGTAAAGTCCACCTGTAAAAAATTACTGTGAACTTGAAGTGTATGTTCGGATATAATTCTATCAAAAAATCAAATTATGTTTCAAATTAGTGTGCTTATTAACAATTGTCAAGTTTAATATCGCAAAACGAATAAAGGCTTCAACTCTCCAAATAAGCCAAAATTCAGTCTTAAAATGATAATTTCCCATAGATGCACAGATGTACAACTACGTTTATAGGGATAAATATGAGACTGGAAATTCTCATTGTGAAACCAATGAAATTTGAACTGCAACAAATTAAACACGAGCGTTTTTCTGTATTTTTTAAGTTAGAATTGAAAACTAGCTTCAAATTCTTCAGCGGCCAACGCCGTTCAGCGAGACAAATCTTTTTGCGGTTAAGAAATAAAATTGGGATTTCTGCTAAACACCGATCATTTTTTGTTAGTTCAAAGGAATTATAATATACTTACGCGGCTCACGGGATGTTATCATTGGAACCCCATGAGAACAGCGCTTCGTTATACATAAATGAAGCTGATCATTATTCCCATCTGTAAGATATAATACAGGAAGTTTTGTTAAAGATTTTTTTTTCATAACGAACACCAAAAATTTCAAATCAGTGACTTCAAACCCCCACTTATACCAAGTTTCAGATAAACGCGTGCAAATATAACAATTTTTGCCGTTATATTCGATCCTCCGTTTGAATTCTTAAGTTTTTACATTAAATTCGATGCTAACGACTTCTAAAACCCGCCTTGTAGCAGCTCCCGCGAGAAATCAAAGAGGAAAGAAAAATGAAAAGGCAACCAACCAAATCCCCCTCTCTCTTTCTTCATTTCTTTCGTCTTTATTATTTTTATTGTTATCAAATCACAAGCAAAAACGATCTGTAAAAAACAAACACCAACGTTTCCGTACTCATACAGCACCATTATCAAGGCAAAATAGCCAAAAATACCCAAGCATGGTGTTGGTGCTGTTCATGTCTGCTTGGAATTTTGTTGCCTTGATGAGGATGCCGTATGAGTGCCGAAACGTTGGTATTTATTTGTTACAGATGTTTTTTTCGTTGTGATTTGGTAATAATAAAAATAAAAAGACAAAATAAATAAAAAAGAGAAGGAAGGGGATTTGCTTGATTGACTTATCATTTTTATTTAATCTTTCTTATTTTCATCCAAGGAGGAAATATATTCTCTTTTCATTTTAGGAAGAAACAAGTGTTTTTATTTACTTCTTTTCTTTTTTCATATTCAAAAGGAACGTTTGCTGGTGTTTGTCTAAAGTTAGCCGTTGCATTCTTGGTTTTATTTTCAAAAATTCTGTCCATTTAAATGTTTATAAATGATCAGTTTCGACAAATAATGCAAATTCCATTGCATTTCGACAAATAACTAATTTTAGGGGCCTCCGGGGACCAATGCTGTTAAGAAAGAACAATTTATTAGCGGTAAAGAGGTAAAATTTGGATTTTTTTGAACCCCGAAATTTTTTCCTCAGCCAGAAAGAATTATAATATACTTACGAGGTCCACGTGCCGCCATCCCTAAAGTCGCTTGATTACAGAGCTGCATTATACATTGATGTTGCCGCTCATCATCTCCATCTGTAATAGATAATGTATGGAGGATGTAGGGAATGTAGTGAATTTTTAGCCATAAAGATCAATTTTATACCAAAAAAGAGGAATTTTCAACCAAAAAGATGAATTTTGTATCAGGAACATTAATTTTCTACAAAATACATTAATAAGTGAATTTTTATGGTAATAGTTACATTTTGAACCAAAGAAATACAATTTAAATCAGGAATATTAATGTTCTATAAAAAAGACGAATTTTCAACTAAATATACATTTATATAATATATTTATATATTATATTTATAAATAAATATACATTTTTTAACAAAAGAGTCAAACTTAAAAAATTTTGATTTTATGTCAAAAAGGGAATTTTTGACCAAATAATTAAATTTGCAACTAAATAAATGAATTATATAAAAGAGATTAATTTTCAACCAACAAGATTAATTTTCGCCTAAAAAAGACGAATTTCTATCAAAATACCTGAATTTTCAGCTAAAAGAAAGTAACTTTTAAAAACAAAATTGAATAGTTTATTTTTTCTAAATATTTATATTTTCATATATTTCACAAAGTTTTGATATATTTTGATATATTTGAGTTTTGATACATATATAGTACCTAGGCATTATACAGGTTGTCACAGGTTCAAGTGTCGCGACTTATATGGCTGTACAAACAAACAAACAATAAATCGAAAATTCCTTTTACAAAACTCAGTTCAAGTTTTAGTTTGTGAGTTATAAAAAATTTTAGCTGGACTAATCAGGATCGCCGCATAAACACCCGTGCGTGCGTGAGCATGATTTCAACGCTGCGGTTCTAACCGCTAAGGACCGCCTAGGGAAGGACGCGACAATCTAGGAACCGATTACGGTTTGGTCGAAGCACGATTTGGGTCACATCCGGTCGTGCGCTGGTAGTGAGGATGTAGTAACGTGATACAGCTGTTGTAAAGAAGTGTAGCGGTACAAGTATTACGCGCAGCTTTGAAGAATTTTACGATATTTAAACGGAGCGCGCGCTAAAGTGGTATGACGACTTCCGACACAAAGGCTAGTGGTGGGGGAACATTAACGCGTCCTTTCCTAGAGGGTCTTTAATGACCGCCAATTCTCCTGCAACCATCTCCACCACAGCAACCATGATTATAAAAAGAAAGAAAGGATACAGCTTTACCGAGAAGCATTAACTATGGGCACTAACTAGGCACTAGAACTGCTGCACTTGGAAAAATCCTACGAGTTAAAAATTACGATAGAAGATTGCGAACAAAATATTTCAAACCAGTTAATTCTGTAAGCGCTAGTTTTGTTATACAAACAAAAAAAGAAGATCAAAATGAAATTACACTGAAAAAAATTGTTAAGGATCATACTTTGAAGTTCAACTGTCGTACTTCAGGCAATAAAACAATTCCGGAGAATAATAAAAACATAATAATCTCTGAGGTGACACACTTCTTCAATAGATGAACGATTTTTAGTAATCATCAAGTTCTTCTAGCCCCATAATTTATTGGTCAACTTTTTATCAACCATACTTTGGAGATACACTGATTTAATTTTGTTTAGAAGATTGCTAGAAATTTTCTTAATTCTACTAAGAAAATGAAACTGATGTTTGCAACGTTTATGATGATTGAAAAAACGAAACAAATTGTTTTCTCGTACCAGAAAAGTCTGAACTACTTTTTAAGGAACTAATTTTATTCACTGCTTGACGATCGTTAAAAAAGTCCCCCCCCCCTGCCCCAGCGAATGTGTAAGACACATGACATGATCTCCCAAAAACGCACAAAATAACCGAAAATACAATAGGTCGAAAGTTTGCAATTTTGTTTTACCCAATTATTTTATTTGATGCACAAAAACTGCGCAGAATGTTTCATCCGCCTGGCTAATGTGGAACACGCTCCAATTTAATTCCTTACTCTTAAAACATTTACAAAAAAATAATGCAATTCGAAAGCCTGCAATTTTCACTCACAAAATTATTTTAATCGATGCGCAAGGCTTGACCAAAAAACAAAATTGCAGATTTTCGAATTATGTATTTTATTCTTAGTTAATGTTTTAAGGGTCAGGCGTTGAATTGGGATTTGTGCCACATTAGCTAGGGTGATGTAACATTTTTGAGGATATTCAGGTAAAATTATTATTACTTTTTTCTTTTATCATAAACGTTGCATACTTCAGTTTCTTACAGAAAGATCATACGATGTAGGAAATGATTAAAGATTTGGGCCCTAATTACTTTTATTGTTACAAATTAGTTAGGGGGGAACTTTATGAGCGACTTTTGTGCATCAAATAAAATAATGTTGTAAAATATAATTGCAAACTTTCAACTTATTGTATTTTTTGTGATTTTTTGAGATTTTGGGGGATGAATTCAGGTGTCTCACACATTATCTGAGTATAATACGTATTAAACTACCTGGTGCTCGACCGGGTGCACCCGGATCGTCGGCTCACAATTGTGTTGAAACAACTGTTGAAGCAATCAAAATTTTGAAAAAGTTCTCGTAGAATACGTGCTGAGATTCCCGAGGCGTGACCTGGTGCACCCGGGTCTTCAACTAACTATTTGGAACTGTTTTCATTATTGACCAAATTTCAATTTTTTTAAAGTTCTTGTGGAATACATATTAAACTACCTGGTTCTCGACCCGGTGCACTCGGGTCGTCGGCTTACAATTTTTAGTAATTCTGTCTGTTTATACAATCTAAATTTTGAAAAAATTCTGGTAGGAAACTTTTTAAATTACCTTGTGTTCGACCTGGAGCACCCAGATCATCGACTTACATTTTTTAGTAATTATAGATTTTGAAACAATCGAAATTTTGAGAAAGTTCTCGTAGAATACGTGATAAGATACCTGGGGCGCGACCTGGTGCACCCGGGTCGTCGACTAACCATTTGGAACTGTTTTCATTATTCACAAACTTTAAATTTTTTAAAAGTTCTCGTAGAATACGTATTAAACTACCTGGTGCTCGACCCGGGGCACCGGGATCGTCGGCTCAAAATTTTTAGTAATTTTTACTGTTTGAAAAATCTAAATTTTGAAAATGTTCTCGTCGAATACGTATTAAACTACGCGTTGCTCGACCTAGTGCATCCGGATCGTCGACTCGCAATTTTAAGTTATTTTGGCTGTTGAAACAATTTAAATTTTGAAAAATTTCTCATAGAATACGTGCTAAGATACCTGGGGCGCGACCTGGTGCACCCGATTCGTCGACTAACGATTTGGAACTGTTTTCATTATTCACCAAATTTAAATGTTTTAAAAGTTCTTGTAGAATACGTATCAAACTACCTGGTGCTCGACCTGTTGCACCCGGATCGTCAGCTCACAATTTTTAGTAATTTTTTCTGTTTAAACAATCTAAATTTTTAAAAAATTGTCGTTGAATACGTATCAAACTACCTGGTGCTCGACGTGACGCACAGATTGTTGCTTAATTCTTATAAATTAAAAAAAGGTGGCTTTGAAATAATTCAGTTTTTTCTTTGATAATTTTTAAAATGTTTTGTCATGTGATAAAATGTTCTTAAATAATCTCTTGAAATTAATTTTTTGAAATAAAAAATTACTTTAATTATTCCTAGGAACCTAATTTTTTTTAATTTTCGTCAGAACTTTCAAAATTCTTCAATAATCTTTACAAGTTTTAATTATTTTTTAATTGCTTAAGATTTCTGAACGTCTCTCAAACTTACTCAAATTTGAAAGAACATTATTTAAACCAGCATAAACTTTAAAAAAGAAGTGCAACAATATTGTACAATAAGGCTTTAGAAGAATTATGTTCTTTAATTTTTCTAAAATTATATAGTATGGAAAAATTGCAAATGTCTAAAAAATATTTTAAATACTTTTAAAGAATTTTAGGAAACAATAAAAAATGTTTTGTGATCTCTTTTCAATTCTCTCTCAGAATTCATCGCAAATCAATCGTTTAAAACATTGCCATGGACTTTCTTTTATTGTCTTGACCGCCTGGACGCCTTGCAAAATTCAGTGGAAATTCAGATTACCGAAAAACTCCTAATAGCTAGTTAGCTACTGAAAGCGAATCGGCCATTTGGACGAGGTCGGCTTCGTCCTCGAGCATTTTCGGCTTTGAACGAGGCTTGTATCTGCAGCGTGTAACAGAGCCGATTTACCGACACGCGACGTTTGTCCACTTCTTATTACCAAGTTTTTCTGTCCCCCTTTCTTACGACCCATGCACCGTTATACATTTTTTACAGCCAATATTCTATTGCTACCTTTTACAGCCGTGAAATTGTAGTAATTTTTTTAGGCACTTTTCTATAGCTGCTTCTTACTCATTAACGAGATACCCAGTGGGCACAAAATTTGGCGACGTCTTTACGACATCGTTACGACATCTTACGACATTTTCACGACATCCTATGTCCGTGTCATTTCGGTGTCTTTACGATATAGTAAAGACATCGTGAGATCATACGACGTTTTTACGATATCGTAAAGACACCTTAACGACATGGAGATAGAACATCGTAAAGTTGTCGTAAATATATCGTAACAATGTCGTAAAGACTTCGTCAAATTTTGTGCCCACTGGGTATTTTCCCTTTTGTTGTCAGACGCTCAAATATTCCAAAATACGTCCAAAAATGCATTACAAAATTTTTTTTTTGAATTTGTATGCAATACGCCCGGAAATTTGTTTGAATTCCCAAAAAAATTAATCAATTTAAAAAAAAAAACACTATACTATTTCTCTTCACAATTAGTCACAGAATGCGAAAAAATAGGTTTTTCCAGCTTTTCGCGCTAAGTATGATTTTTTGCGTTTTTTTTAACGCAGATTGTTTCAAATATATGAGGTACTACTTTATACTAATAATTAGATGTTTATTTTAATTTTTTAAACAATTTATTATTGTTTTTAGAAACTGTCTCTTAGGAAACGGTTAGAAAGTCAATGTTTTTTCTGAATTTTACAACTTATTTTCAATGTTTCAGTTATAGCGAGGTAATAATCAATTAAAGTTAACAAAAATAATTGTTCAAACAATTTGTTATTATTCATAACAATATTCTCTTAGAATAATGCTAGAAAATTGCGGTTTTTTATGAAATTTTTAACTTTTTGTCCACTTTTCACTTAAAGTGAGTAATTATTTAATTTAATTCAGGAAAAATAATTGTTTAAAAATTATTATTGTTTATAGCTGTCTTCTTCTAGATTAATACTACATAGTTGCGGGTTTTTCCTGACATTTTTAACTTTTTATCACTTTTTAATTAGAGTGAAGTGATAATTAATTCAACTTAACAAAATAAATGTTTAAACAATTTATTATTATTGATAATAATATTTTCTTTGCCAAATGATAGAAAGTTGCACTTTTTTCTGAAATTTTTACCTTTTTGCCCACTTTTCACTTGAATTTGAGTTAATTTAAGTTATTTGAGTTAATAATTAATTTAATTTAACAAAAATAATTGTTTAAACAAATTATTATTGTTTATGGCTTAAATAGTTGCTTCTCCACTTTTCACTTAGTGAGGTAATAATTAATGCGAGTTAACAAACATGCTTATTTAAACAATTTATTATTGTTTATAACAATTTTGTCTCAGATAAGTAACAGAAACTTGTGGTTTTTTCTGAAATGTTTAACTTTGCTTTATCTTTCTAGATGTGAACAAGTAATAAATAAACATTAGAAAGAATCATATTTTAAACAATCTCTTTCTTCTTTACTTTAAATTATTCCATTCTTTGTTTTTGTCTCTTTTGTATAATAGCTTTTTTGTTTAAAATAATTTTTTTTGAGCATTGGGAAATTAACAAAGAAAATTTACTCAAAACAATACAATACTGTTCAAAATATGATTCTCACTAATGTTTATTTATTATTTGTTCACAACTAAAAAGGTAAAGCAAAGGTAAACACTTCAGAAAACCGCAACTTTTTAGCACTAATCTAAGAGAAGATAGCTATAAACAATAATAATTTGTTCAAATAATTATTTTTCCTGAATTAAATTAAATAATTACTTACTTTAAGTGAAAAGTGGAAAAAAAGTAAAAATTTCAGGAAAAACCGCAACTTTGTAGCACTATTCTAAGAGAATATGGTTATTATTAATAACAAAGTATTTAAGCAGTTATTTTTGTTAACTTTAATTGTTTATTACCTCGCTCTAACTGATACGTTGAAAAAAAGTTGAAAAATTCAGAAAAAACCCTTGACTTTCTAACCCTTTTTTAATAGAAAGTTGCTAAAAACAATAAGAAATTGATTAAACAATTTAAATAAACATGCATTTATCAGTATAAAGTAGTATTTCATGTACTTAAAACAGTCTGCGTTAAAAAAAACTGCAAAAAAATCATAATTACCGCAAAAAACTCGCAAAACCTATTTTTTCACTTATGGGGGTTTTTTCCCACTGAGCACAAAATTCGGCGACGTCTTTACGACATCGTTGCGACACCTTGACGATAACTTAACGACATCCCATGTCCATGTTGTTGATGCGTCTTTACGATATCGTAAAGGAGTCGTATGATCTGACGGTGTCTTTACGATATCGCAAAGACACCGAAACAACATGGACATAGGATGCCGTAATGTTGTCGTGAAGATGTCGTAACGATGTCGTGAAGACGTCGACAACTATTGTGCCTAATGAATTGGGACCCTATGTAACAGACCTATGGGAGTGATATTTGATAAGTAATATTTTATTCGCATTCTGTAACTAATTGTGAAGAGAAATTGTGAATTTTGAACTCGATTCACCTAATATTGAGAATTAAGAATAAAGTTTACAAAAACATCTTTTTTTTCTAATGGGAAATACGCGTTAAGCTTCAAGGGGTTTGAGCCACCTCTAAATATTATTTTAAAAAATGGGTTTAGTTTTTCGTGGATTCGAACAAATTTCCGGGCGTTTTGCATAACAATTTTTTTTTAAATTTTGGACAATCCTAATGCTCACGCACGCACGGCTATTTATGTGGCGCTCCTGATTGGTCTGCGTTAAACATTTTATAACTCACACACCAAAACTTCAACTCATTTTTGGAAAGGGAATTTTCTATTTATTCTTTGTTTGTTTATACAGCCATATAAGTAGCAACACTTGAGTCTGGTAGACTTTGTATATAATGCCTAACAAATATCAGGTTAAGTATGCGTGGGCGTGAGATGAGACAAGGAGTAAGGGCAAGCGAACGAAAAAGAAATCGGGAAACGAGAAGTATCGTAGCGAGAAGTGTTGTAGAGTCTACTGTAAGTTAGTAAATAAAAAAGTGTCGGTAAGGTAGGAATCTGGTCACGTGACCCACTCGCAACATGGCCTTAATGTATGCTCCCGGAATGGCCGAGTAACAGTTGGAAACCCTCCCAGTGGGCAACAAAATTAAGGATGTCCTAGAGGCGTCTTTGGGACATCCCTAAGACGTCTTTTATAACATGTCTTTTAGTCATCCTAGAGATGCTCTTAAAATGTCTAATGGCAGTACAAATGATGTCCCGAGAACGTCTATATCTTTGAGACGTCCTTAGGTCATTTTTAGGACATGCGCCGTCTTAAAGACGTTGATTGGCCTGACATAGGACGTCCTAATAACGTCACAAGGACGTTGTTGGGATTTTCATAGTTTTGTGCCGACTGGGTTAAGACAATTTTCAATATGTCGGTTCAGCAACTAACTAAGGATCTAAACATAAAAATTTTTCTGCATTTGTTTATTTTAGACTCATGTATGAGAAGCTAGAAATCGGGAAAATTGACATATCGAATTTGAACATGTCGGACAACCGCCCTTATAGATTAAAATATTATTGATGTATTATGCTGAAACAAATTTTTCTAATACTGTGAGTGTACCTTAATAAATCGTCAAAGTTTTGGAAAGACTCGTTATTATTTTCATTTCCGAAAAATTCCCAAAATTACCTTAATTTCCAGGCCGTTACACGGGAATCCCCCCTTTTGGGCATGTGATACTTAGAAAATTATAGATTTTACCAGTTTTAGGTTCCCCCGACTTTTTTCGATAATAATAAATATTTTGTCTTACGAATTTGGGAAATGACAGCGAACATGTCAACGGACGTCCCTGCCCACTTTTTTGTAGGTTATTTAAAAAAAGTCCTAATTTTGCTAAATATGATTAATTTACATGGCGGTTAAGAATTAGTATCGATTTTATGAGTTAATTTCCCCCGTATTTTTTCCTAGATTGATAAGTATCCTAGTGGGCACATAATTTTCCGACGTTTTTACGACATCGTCATGACATCTTTACGACAATGTTACGACATCCTATGTCCGCGTCAGCACGGTGTCTTTATGATATTGTGAAGACATCGACAGATCCTACGACGTTTTTACGATATCGCAAAGATACTTTAACGACATGGACATAGGATATCGTAAAGTTGTCGCAAAGATGTCATAACGATGCCCTAAAGACGTCGCCAAATTTTGTGCCTACTGGGATTTTTTCTTCCAAATCTGGGCAATGATAACGAGCATGCTAACAGATGTCCCTACACACTTTTTTGTAGATTAATTCCAAAAAAATTTGATTTTGCTAAAAACATGTGTGCGTATTTCGAAGCGATGTGTTACAATTCTCTTGAGTGTTACTTTTAAACTACACAATATTTTTGGCCGAAAACTTTGGACTTACAAATAAAAATTGTAACTAATGTTCCGGAATGAACCTTGTTTGTAGGCAATCAAAACAGTTTTTCTTTCATAAATAATTTCCAAATTATCGGAACGACAGAGCTGAAAACCGACTATAACCTCAAAATGATGGACAAACATAAAATTTTTATTTAGCACAATAAATTTTTTTTTAGTATTCTTCAAAAAAGAGGCCAGGGACGTCCGCTATGATATTTTATAGCATCTCCGAATTCAGTTTTTGAACATTTTCATTTTTGTAGAAAAAAAGCCTCATTTTTTCTATGTACGCCACTGCCCAGCAAAATTAATACACATAGCCGAACGTTTATCGATATCAAAAAAAAAAAAAAAAAAAAAAATCGGTAAATTACCATAAAAATATAAAGTTCGAAAATGTCTGTGAATTTTGTATATTTTCACTAAATTTACAAGTTTCATAAATGAATTTTGCACAAATATCACGGTTAATAAATATTACCGGTGAATTACCAGGTGTACACATATGAAACCGGTATTGCCATTTAGCGGCCAGTAGGCACACTTGTAGGCACTGTCGGAACTTACCATTTGTGCTAATTGGCGTATT